>NC_029772.3:57035047-57038344 GCF_000817695.3 Arachis duranensis | reverse complement strand
ACCGGAGTCTTAGACTAACATTGCATGATTCCTGGAATTCTCATTAAGAATTTTGATATCTTTATTTTCTTTTCCACTTAATTTTCGAAAAAAAAACCAAAAAAATTACAAAATCATAAAAAAAAAACCAAAAATATTTTATGTTTCTTATTGAGACACTAGTCTCATTTTAAGTTTGGTGTCAATTGCATATTTCTGTTCTTATTGCATTTCTCATGTGTCTTCAGTGATCTTCAAGTTGTTCTTGATGATTTACTTGCTTTGATCTTTAAATTCTCTTGTCTTGAGTGTTTTGTGTGTCTCATATGCATTTTCATTTTGTTAGTGTCAGTAGTAGACAAACTACTAAGTTTGGTGTCTTGCATGCATTGTTAGTTGATTCTTGTTGCATTTTGGTTTGTCCTTATTATCAAAAATCCAAAAATATTTTTAATTTGTGTCTTTTCAAGTCAATAATACAGAGAATTGAAGATTCAAAACATACTGCAGAGGAATTACACAGAAAAAGCTGGGCGTTCAAAACGCCCAATGAAGAAGGAAAACTGGCATTTAAACGCCAGCCAGGGTACCTGGCTGGGTGTTTAACGCCCAAAAGGGGTGAGTTTTGGGCGTTAAACGCCAGAATGTGCACCATTCTGGGCGTTTAACACCAGGATGGTACAAGAGGGAAGATTTTGTTTTTAATGCCAATTTTTTTCAAGTTTTCAAAATTTTTCAAAATCAAATCTTTTTCAAATCATATCTTTTCTATCATATGTTTTCAAAATCAATTTCTTTCTATTTTTAAAAATACTTGCTATCAATTAATGATTTGATTCAACATATCAAGTATGTTACCTTTTCTATTGAGAAAGGTTTAATGTTTGAATCATATCTTTTCTTGTTAGCCAAGTTATTAATTTTTAAAATCAAATCTTTTCAAATTGTTTTTCAAATCATATCTTCTTGATCACATCTTTTTCAAAATAGTTTTCAATCATATCTTTTTAATTTCTTATTTCAAAATCTTTTTCAAAAATCACTTGATTTTTTTTCCACTCTTAGTTTTCGAAAATCAATTAGTGTTTTTCAAAATGTTTTTAAAATCTCTTACTTAATTTTCAAAAATTTCTTCCCCTCTTCTCACATCCTTCTATTTATGGACTAACACTACTCCTCAATGCACAATTCGAACTCCATCTTTCCTTGATAAGTTTGAATTTTCTACCTCTTCCTTCTATTTTTCTTTTCCTCTGACACCTCAAGGAATCTCTATACTGTGACATAGAGGATTCCATATTTTCTTGCTCTTTTCTCTTTCATATGAGCAGGAGCAAAGACAAAAGCATTCTTGTTGAGGCTGACCCTAAACTTGAAAGGACCTTGAAGCGAAAGCTAAGAGAAGCTAAAGCACAATTCTCTGTAGAGGACCTAACAGAAATCCTCAAAGAAGAAGACATGGCAGCCGAAAACAACAACAATGCTAACAATGCAAGGAAGGTGCTAGGTGACTTTACTGCACCTACTCCCGACTTCTATGGGAGAAGCATCTCTATCCCTGCCATTGGAGAAAACAACTTTGAGCTTAAGCCTCAATTAGTTTCTCTAATGCAACAGAATTGAAAGTTCCATGGACTTCCATTGGAAGACCCTCATCAGTTTTTAGCTGAATTCTTGCAAATCTGTGACACTGTCAAGACCAATGGGGTTGACCCTGAGGTCTACAGACTTATGCTATTCCCTTTTGCTGTAAGAGACAGAGCTAGTATATGGTTGGACTCACAACCTAAAGAAAGCATGAACTCTTGGGAAAAGCTAGTAAATGCCTTCTTGGCAAAGTTCTTTCCACCTCAAAAATTGAGTAAGCTTAGAGTGGAAGTCCAAACCTTCAGACAGAAGGAAGGAGAATCCCTCTATGAAGCTTGGGAAAGATACAAACAATTAATTAGAAAGTGTCCCTCTGACATGCTTTCTGAATGGAATTGGAATGCAAGCTGCACCAGGCAGTACTAAGGACGCTTCATCTGAAGAAGAAGCTTATGATCCTGAGAACCCTTCAATGGAAGAGGTGAATTACATGGGAGAACCCTATGGAAACACCTATAATCCTTCATGGAGAAATCATCCAAATCTTTCATGGAAGGATCAACAGAGACCTCAACAAAGTTTCAACAACAATAATGGTGGAAGAAACAGGTTTAGCAATGGCAAGCCTTTTCCATCATCTTCTCAGCAACAGACAGAGAATTCTAAGCAGAGCCAGTCTGACTTAGCAACCATGGTCTCTGATCTAATCAAAACCACTCAAAGTTTCATGACTGAAACAAGGTCCCGCATTAGAAATTTGGAGGCACAAGTGGGTCAGCTGAGTAAGAAAATTACTGAACTCCCTCCTAGCACTCTTCCAAGCGATACAGAAGAGAATCCAAAAGGAGAGTGCAAGGCCATTAACATGACATACATGTCCGAATTTGGAGAGGAGGAAGAGGCAGTGAGCGCCACTGAGGAAGGCCTCAATGGATGTTCACTGGCCTCCAATGAGTTCCCTAATGAGGAACCATGGGAATCTGAGGCTCACACTGAGACCATAAGAGATTCAATTGAATTTACTTCTGCCATTCATGAGCTCTGATGAGTATTCTTCCTCTGAAGAGGATGAAGATGTCACTGAAGAGCAAGTTGCCAAGTACCTTGGAGCAATCATGAAGCTAAATGACAAGTTATTTGGCAATGAGACTTGGGAGGATGAACCCCCTTTGCTCACCAAAGAGCTGGATAACTTGACTAGGCAGAGATTACCTCAAAAGAGACAGGACCCTGGGAAGTTCTCAATACCTTGTACAGTAGGCACCATGACCTTCAAGAAGGCTCTGTGTGACCTAGGGTCAAGCATAAACCTCATGCCTCTCTCTGTAATGGAGAAGCTAGGGATCTTTGAGGTACAAGCTGCAAGAATCGCACTAGAGATGGCAGACAATTCAAGAAAACAAGCTTATGGACTTGTAGAGGATGTTCTGGTAAAAGTTGAAGAGCATTACATCCCTACTGATTTCATAGTCCTAGAGACTGGGAAGTGCATGGATGAATCCATCATCCTTGGCAGACCCTTCCTAGCCACAACAAAGGCTGTGATTGATGTTGACAGAGGAGAATTGATCATTCAAGTGAATGAAGAATCCCTTGTGTGTAAGGCTCAAGGATATCCCTCTGTCACCATGGAGAGGAAGCATGGAGAGCTTCTCTCAAAACAGAGCCCCCACAGTCAAACTCTAAGTTTGGTGTTGGGAGGCCACAACCAACTTCTAAGTTTGGTGTTGA
>NC_029772.3:57032506-57034805 GCF_000817695.3 Arachis duranensis | reverse complement strand
AAAAATCAATTGAAAAAGCAAAAACAGAATGAAAAACAGAAAGAAAAAAATAGCACACCCTGGAGGAAGACCTTGCTGGCGTTTAAACGCCAGTAAGAACAGCAAATGGGCGTTTAACGCCCAGTCTGGCACCATTCTGGGCGTTCAACGCCAGAAAGGAGCACCAGACTTGTGTTAAACGCCAGGAAAGGGCAAGAAGTTGGCGTTAAATGCCAGAAATGGGCACCAGCCCGGCGTTTAACACCAGAATTGGCATAAAGACCATTTTTGCTCGCCACTTGGTGCAGGAATGAATTTTCCTTGACACCTCAGGATCTGTGGACCCCACAGGATCCCCACCTACCCCACCACTCTCTCTCTTCTTCACCCATTCACCAATCACCTCAATACCTCTTCCCCAAAAACCCATCACCTATCAAATCACACTATTCTCTTCACCACTCACATCCATCCTTCATAAAACCCCACCTACCTCACCATTCAAATTCAAAACACTTTTCCTCCCAAACCCACCCTCACATAGCCGAACCTTACCTCTCTCTCCACTCCTATATAAACCCATCTTCACTCCTTCATTTTCACACAACCTAAACACTACTTCTCCCCCTTGGCCGAACCACAATCCTTCATTTTCACACAACCTAAACACCACTACTTGTCCCCCCTTTTTGGCCGAACCCAAAAGCCATTCCCTTCTTCCTCTTTTCTTCTTCTTCTACTCTCTTCTTTTCTCTTTTGCTCGAGGACGAGTTTGGTGTGGTAAAAGCATTGCTTTTTATTTTTTCATAACCATTTATGGTATCCAAGGCTGGAGAAACCTCTAGAAAGAGGAAAGGGAAGGAAAATTCTTCCACCTTCGAGTCATGGGAGATGGAGAGATTCATCTCAAGGGTGCATCAAGACCACTTCTATGAAGTTGTGGCCATGAAGAAGGTGATCCCCGAGGTCCCTTTCAAACTCAAAAAGAGTGGATATCCGGAGATCCGACATGAGATCCGAAGAAGAGGTTGGGAAGTTCTTACCAACCCCATTCAACAAGTCGGAATCTTAATGGTTCAAGAGTTCTATGCTAATGCATGGATCACTAAGAACCATGATCAAAGTGTGAACCCAGACCCAAATAATTGGCTTATAATGGTTCGGGGGAAATACTTGGATTTTAGTCCGGAAAAAGTAAGGTTGGCATTCAACTTGCCCATGATGCAAGGAGATAAACACCCTTACACTAGAAGGGTCAACTTTGATCAAAGGTTGGACCAAGTCCTCATAGAAATTTGTGAAGAGGGCGCTCAATGGAAGAGAGATTCAAGAGGAAAGCTGGTTCAACTGAGAAGGCGTGACCTCAAACCCGTGGCTAGAGGATGGTTGGAGTTTATCCAACGCTCAATCATTTCGACTAGCAACCGGTCCGAAGTTACTATAGACCGGGCTATCATGATTCATAGCATCATGATTGGAGAGGAAGTAGAAGTTCATGAGGTTATATCCCAAGAACTTTATAAGGTGGCGGACAAGTCCTCTACCTTGGCAAGGTTAGCCTTCCCTCATCTCATTTGTCACCTCTGTTATTCAGTCAAAATTGACATAAAGGGAGACACCCTCATTGATGAGGACAAGCCCATCACTAAGAAAAGGATGGAGCAAACAAGAGACCCCTCTCATCATGAAATCCCTGAGATGCCTCAAGGGATGGCCCAAACCGGCGTTCCAAATTAGCTCAAAACTGCTCGGCGTTAAACGCCGGAACTGGCACAAGAATGGGAGTTAAACGCCCAAACTGGCACAAAAGCTGGCGTTTAACTCCAAGAGAAGTCTCTACACGAAAATGCTTCAATGCTCAGCCCAAGCACACACCAAGTGGGCCCGGAAGTGGATTTTGATGTAATTTACTCATCTTTGTAAACCCTAAGCTACTAGTTATCTATAAATAGGACCTTTTGCTATTGTATTAAAGAAGCTTTTGATCATGTTTTTATGATTGAACCCTCTTTGGGAGGCTGGCCATTTGGCCATGCCTAGACCTTGTTATTATGTATTTTCACCGGTGTGGCCATGCCTAGACCTTATTCTTATGTATTTTCAACGGTGGAGTTTCTACACACCATAGATTAAGGTGTAGAGCTCTACTGTACCTCGAGTATTAATGCAATTACTATTGTTCTTCTATTCAATTAAGCTTATTCTTATTCTAAGATATTCATTTGCACCCAAGAACATGATGAATGTGATGATTATGTGACACTCATCATCATTCTCACTTATGAACGAGTGCCTGACAACCACTTCTGTTCTACAAGCA
>NC_029772.3:57014747-57032411 GCF_000817695.3 Arachis duranensis | reverse complement strand
GAACATTTTCACTGAGAGGATGGGAGGTAGCCACTGACAACGGTGAAACCCTACATACAGCTTGCCATGGAAAGGAGTAAGAAGGATTGGATGAAGACAATAGGAAAGCAGAGAGACGGAAGGGACAAAGCATCTCCATACGCTTGTCTGAAATTCTTACCAATGAATTACATAAGTATCTCTATCTTTATCTTTATGTTTTATTCATAAATCATCTATAACCATTTGAATCTACCTGACTGAGATTTACAAGATGACCATAGCTTGCTTCATACCAACAATCTCCGTGGGATCGACCCTTACTCGCGTAAGGTTTATTACTTGGACGACCCAGTGCACTTGCTGGTTAGTTGTGCAAAGTTGTGATAAAGAGTTGAGATTACAATTGTGCGTACTATGTTGATGGCGCCATTGATGATCACAATTTCGTGCACCAACGAGCTATACAGCGATCAACCCCCACAAGAACAATTGGGGCCTACTATGGGCCTCGAAATAAAAGTCCTTCTTTCTATAGGTCCTAAAACTCCCATACCTGCTGATGGCTGACCTTCCTCCTCCCACACCATCCGAGCTTCTTCGGATGGTAACGGAGCTACAATAAGCTAATTAGCGTATGGCGGAGGAAAACCAATGATTGACAAATTAATTTTTAGCTGAGTTAACTAATGCTCGGATTGAAAATAATGATGATCACAATAAACAACGGGAGACCAACAACAAAATGATGATGATGACAGATTGGACAATGCTGTTAGGCCATTTACGGCCGACGTCATGAATTTCAAACTACCCAGGAATTTTTCATTACTAATAACTCTTTACCAACTTATTCATACTATTTGCATGGTTTTACATTTGCCTTCCTAATTATGTGCTTTGATTGAAAACATGCTTCTTTGGCCTTAAGTTCCCTATGTTTAATCCTCTCTTATTACCATTCGATGCCATGATTAGTGTGTTGAGTAGTTTCAGATCTTCTAAGGCAGGAATGACTTAAAGGATGGAAAAGAAAACATACAAAAATGAAAGGAAAGCATAAAACGGAGTTTGTGAAGAAACTGGCAGCGACGCGACCGCATGGTCGACGCGGCCGCATGCCAAGCGCGAAGAAGCAGCGATGCGGCCGCATGACTGACACGACCGCGCGCCTAAAGAAGAACACCTATGACGCGGCCGCATGACTGACGCGACCGTGCGACAAGGAAGACTCCAATTGACGCGACCGCGTGACCCACGCGGACACGTGACAGAGGCCACGCACCAGAAATTGCAGAAAACATTCATAGCAGATTCTGAAGCCCTTTTTGGCCCAAATCCAAGTCCAGAAGGCATAGACCAGAGGTTCAATGCATCTATTCAGAGAATCGAATTTTTAGTTACTTTCCATGATTTAGGTTTAGTTGGAGAGAGGTTTTCTCCTCTCTCTTTAGGATTAGGATTTAGGACTTCTCTTAGTTTTAGGAGTGACTCTCGATCCCAGGTTCAATGTTCTTTTACTTTATATTTATTTCTTATTTTCAGATACTTTAATGCTTATATTAGTTATGTTGCCTATTTGGCTTATGCCACATTCATGATGATTTTCTTATTTAATGTTATTTGAGGTATTTCAGTTTAATATTGCCTTCTTTTATTTATGCCATTGATTATTCCCAATCTGAAGACATTTTCATTCTAGTAGAATTAATTTACTTTCCCTTTTTGGTCTTGGTTAAGAAATCAGTAACTCAGGAGTTATCTTAGCTCAACATAATTGATAACTGTTATCTTTGCTAATTGAACTGAACTTCAATAATCCCAACCTTTTCTTAGGAAATAAATAGGATTCGAAGGTCAAATTAATTAGTCCCTTGACTTTCCTTTGCTTTAGCAGAGGTCAACTAAGTGGAATTAAGATTCAAATTTCATTATTATTGACAAGAATAACTAAGTCTGGACTTCCAATTTCTCATACCTTGCCAAGGGTTTGCTTTACAGTATTTATTTATTTTAATTGCCATTTAAATTAATTGCCATATTCATTCCTCACTCTCAACCCCAAAACACACTTTTTCATAACCAATAATAAGAGCATACCTCCCTGCAATTCCTTGAGAAGACGACCCGAGGTTTAAATACTCGGTTATCAATTTTAAAGGGGTTTGTTACTTGTGACAACCAAAACGTTTGCACAAAGGGATTTCTGTTAGTTTAGAATCTATATCTACAACACAACTATTTTTATAAAATTCTTCACTAGCAAAAATCCTAACGTCAAAATGGCGCCGTTGCCGGGGAATTGCAAACGTGTGCCTTTTTATTGGTTATTGTAAATATTTTTCAAAAAAAATATTTTTCTTTTACTTGTTTATTTGTTTCTCCTTTTTCCCCCTTATTTCTGATAACTACTATAAATTCTCACCCCTCTTGCTTTGAGTTTGGTTCTAACTTTGTTGAAGGAAATAGAAACCACGGCAGGAATATGCATCAAGGTCAGACTATTCAAGGATGGATGGAGCCAAGAGGATCTAATCAACCCTTTAGGCAACAACACCCTCCAAGATATCATGGACAACGACCATTCTACAATGCATACCCAGCTGAAAGATATGGTGGACAACCTTGTAACTACCAACAAGCCCCACCCTGTGCTCAGAGACCATCCTCTCGACATAACTTCGAACCACCACACTCACAAGCTTCTTTTCACCATTCACTACCACATGATCCTTATCCACCCCAACGCCAATCCAATTACTCCCAAGAACCACCACTCCCTTATGCACCATGTCCATATCCATCAAGCCAAGAATCACAGGTTCGCTTCAAGGAATCAGTAAACCAGTTCAATGCAACCCTTCATCAACTGGAGCAAGAAATAAATCAGTTATCTTCCAGACGTTCAAACACTCGACAAACTCTCATGGCTTCATGTGGAGAATTTAATGAAGAACGCAGCACGAAGAAGACACTAGAGACTCCAGTGGACAGCATAGAGCATAACTTCATACTGGAACAAGTAGAGGGCACTGTCATTGCAGAAGAAGAAGAGTTGGTTGAAGATTTAGGAGATGCCGAACCACCACCTGAATCCAGAGTTGTGGAGAATTCCGTCAAGGAGGTTACAATTGATGCTCAAGAAGATTTTGCACCGCCTCCAATGCAAATATCTTATGAAAAACTAGACGGAATAACACAGGACGCAGGTTTCCTTGATGATGATGATCACGAGTCCTGTTCTCTTAGTGACGAACTTGCATCCGCAAGTGATTTCTTTGAGAAAGAAGAATCTTCCCTGAGTGAATATGAAGATGATGCTGAGGTAGATCTTTCTCAACCTCCAATATATGACTTGAGCGATGATGAGGGAGAAATTGAAGACTCTGATCAAGATATGGTTGAAGTGGAAGAATTCACAGAAGATTATAAGGGAGTAGAACTTACAGAACCACTGGAAACACCTATCCCAAGGCCATTACCGCCCAACACAAACTACAAGTGGGTAAAATCCTTGCCTTTTATCTTCAATCTTCCACTTGAATATGGTTTGCTTGAAACAGATGAACAGCTTAGAGCTCTCTGCGGCTTTAAGAGTAAGAGGGAAATGGCTCGTACTCAGAGCAGGTGCACAAGGTTCAATAAGATTCCATGCTTCAACTCGAAGTGCAAGAATTGGTATCATGCTCAATTGAATAGATCACGTAGAACGTTTGGTCGCCGTGGTGAGAATCTACTTTTTAAACCACCCGGATGGAAACATGTAGATCAAGACGGAGGCGGATTTAAAAGCAAAGCTTGGGATCATGGATTCTATGCTGACATTCGTCACTCCAGGAGCCTGAGAATTTGTTTGAAGCTGCTCAAAAGCTTTACATGCCTAGTTTGGGACCCCGGAGGCTATTGGCATTCCAAGTATTGGTGGAGATTTTTGGATGAATTTAAACATAAGCCACCATAACAGGATGTTCATCCAATGTCCAACTTAAGGACTTTAACTAAAAGTGCTGGGTGGGAGACAACCCACCATGGTATCATTGTTCCTTTTTCATTTTTATTTAGTTTTATTTGTTTTCAAGTTTTATTTTATTCTTCATTGAACCTGGAATCATACATAGCATTCACATTAAGCATTGCATTCTGCATTTTGCATAAAAAAAATATACGCATGTGACGTGGCAGCATCGTTGACGCGTCCGCGTCACCAGTGCGTTGGGTAGAAAAGAATTGAACAGAGAGTCACGCGAGGGCGTGGCTGGAGGTGTGCCAGTGGCACAAATCGTCCCACGTGACCGCGTCACTGACGCGTCCGTGTCACATGGGCATAATGGCCTTCCACGTGACCGCGCGCCCCACGCGGCCGCGTGCCCTGATTTTCGACGTAAAAAGGGTGCACAACAAATTATTGTGCGAGAGTGGTGCTGGATTGATGCTGGACGCACAATCTCTATCGCGCGACCGCGTCGCTGACGCGACCGCGTCGCTGACGCGTCCGCGTCATTCCTTTCTAAAGCCCACTCACGCGATCGCGTCACCCCAAATTTGGCAAAAATACAAATTCGAACAGAGAGTTGTGCGAGCGCGAGGCTGCCCTCGCGCCAGCAGCATAACCTGAGTCATGCGTCTGTGTGACCGACGCGACCGCGTCGACTGAATTAAAGCGCAATCACGCGAACGCGTGCTCCACGCGGCCGCGTCGCTTGCGCCGCACAGCTCAATCCTAATTTGCCAAATATCTTATGTTTTCTTCCCCCAATCCTAATTTTTCCCTCCCTCCTCTCTTACTCACTTCTTTCCCTTCTCATTCTTCTTATCTTTCATTTTATTTATTTGCATATTTCATTCATTGTATTTTAATTTAGTGCATATTTTTCTCTTCTTTTCTATTTTTTTTTTATTTTTCCTTTGGTGTTGATTTTCTTATTTAACTGTTGCATCTTCTCTGGTATAATTTTTAGTGACTTGTTTTACAATGTTGGGTGATGCTATTTTTCTGTCAATGTCAATCTTTTATGATACCTGTATTCCTTTTGCATTGACATGAACTTACATTGTATTTCGTTACCCACTCTCTTCCCCATTGTTGTACATTTTGTACCACTGGCATACCATGGCTTCTATTATTTTTTCACGTACATGTTGAAGCTTCCATGTAAATGAGACCCTTATCATTTGGCATTAACCCATCCATACTTCATTTATTTTCTTATCCTTATTTCTGGGTTACTTTTCTTCCCTTTTTCTTTCAGGATGGCCACCCGGAGGGAAACTGGAAGACGTTTACATGGGAAGACAAGACAAGTCTATCTGCACAATTTTGGAGAGAAGCATCAGTTGGAATAACCCCCGCCCACCTGTACATCTCAGCATGCACCGAGGACGGTGCAACCTTTAAGTGTGGGGAGGTCGATACCGATCTCTACAGGTTAGTTATTCCTTTCTCAACACCAATTTTTGTTTTTCATTGTTGCATTTGCATGTTTGTTTCTTTTTGTGCATATTTTACCACTTGGTTAAAGTAATATTTTCTTTTTCAAGAAATTTTTATAATATTTCACTAATTCGAATAAAACTTTTTGAAAAACTTGTTTGAAGAAATTTAATTTTGGAACATAGTTTAGAGCTCGAACACACAAAACTAGTGAGATTTTGAGCCTATTTGATTGGTTGCATTTTATCAACCAATATTTTATTTTTGGTGTGTGTTTCTCTCTCTAAAATTGTGATCTTTGTCTTGCTTAATTCTATATTTCCATTATTTGATGTATGCATGCACTTATATGATTGAGGCCATTGTTTGATTCTAGCTCACTTATCCCAAAATTAGCCTACCTTTTACATCACCCTTGTTAGCCCCCTTGAGCCTTTAATTCCCTCTTATTCTATAAACCACAACACTAGCCTTAAGCAGAAAAACAAATTTAAAATCCCAAGTTGAATCCTTGGTTAGCTTAAGATAAAAATTGTGTAATTGTTTAAGTGTGAGAAACCTATTGGGAACATGGATGATAAAACCAAAGGGTGGGAAATTGAAAAGAATGAAATAATTCAAAATAAAGCAAAGTATGTATGTTAGGTGAGATCTTAGACTAATCAAGGATTCACTTAATTAGCTCACTTAGCCTTATATATACATCCTCACCCTTGCCTTGGCCCCATTACAACCTTGAAAAGACCTCATGATGTTTGCATTAGTACATTAAATATTTGTTGATTGGTTAGATGAAGAACAAAGTTTAGAAAGCATGATTAGAGAAGAATAGAGTGATTGACCCTAGACACTTGAGAGATTAGAGTGATATACACTACCAGTGAGGGTTCATTGCTTAATTCTATGTTCCCTGCTTTCATGAGCTATCTTCTTACGAGTTTACTTGTCTTTATTTTATATGATTTGAATTAGTGAAATCTGATTTATGTTTGTCTTAGAGAACTTATTTATTTTTAACCAAGTAGGTAGAAATAATTTTGCATGTAGTTGCATTCATATAGATAGGTTGCATTTCATACATCCTACCATTCCTCTTCATCTTTATAGCTTCTCTTGAGCTTAGCATGAGGACATGCTATTGTTTAAGTGTGGGGAGGTTGATAAACCACTATTTTATGGTTTATCTTGTGCTTAATTGAATGGATTTTGTCAACTCTTTACCCACTTATTCATACTATTTGCATGGTTTTACATTTGCCTTCCTAATTATGTGCTTTGATTGAAAACATGTTTCTTTGGCCTTAAGTTCCCTATGTTTAATCCTCTCTTATTACCATTCGATGCCATGATTAGTGTGTTGAGTAGTTTCAGATCTTCTAAGGAAGGAATGACTTAAAGGATGGAAAAGGAAACATACAAAAATGAAAGGAAAGCATAAAATGGAGTTTGTGAAGAAACTAGCAGCGACGCGATCGCATGCCAAGCGCGAAGAAGCAGCGACGCGCCCGCATGACTGACGCGACCACGCGCCTAAAGAAGAACACCTATGACGCGGCCGCATGACTGACGCGAACGTGCGACAAGGAAAACTCCAATTGACGCGACCGCGTGACCCACGCGGATGCGTGACAGAGGTTACGCACCAGAAATTGCAGAAAATATTCATAGCGGATTCTGAAGCCCTTTTTGGCCCAAATCCAAGTCCAGAAGGCATAGACCAGAGGTTATGAAGTGTGGGAATGCATCCATTCAGAGAATCGAATTTTTAGTTACTTTCCATGATTTAGGTTTAGTTGGAGAGAGGTTCTCTCCTCTCTCATTAAGATTAGGATTTAGGACTTCTATTAATTTTAGGAGTGACTCTCAATCCCAGGTTAAATGTTCTTTTACTTTATATTTATTTCTTATTTTCAGATACTTTAATGCTTATATTAGTTATGTTGCCTATTTGGCTTATGCCACATTCATGATGATTTTCTTATTTAATGTTATTTGAGGTATTTCAGTTTAATATTGCCTTCTTTTATTTATGCCATTGATTATTCCCAATCTGAAGACATTTTCATTCTAGTAGAATTAATTTACTTTCCCTTTTTGGTCTTGGTTAAGAAATTAGTAACTCAGGAGTTATCTTAGCTCAACATAATTGATAACTGTTATCTTTGCTAATTGAACTGAACTTCAATATTCCCAACCTTTTCTTAGGAAATAAATAGGATTCGATGGTCAAATTAATTAGTCCCTTGACTTTCCTTTGCTTTAGCAAAGGTCAACTAAGTGGAATTAAGATTCAACTTTCATTATTATTGACAAGAATAACTAAGTCTGGACTTCCAATTTCTCATACCTTTCCAAAGGGTTTGCTTTACAGTATTTATTTATTTTAATTGCCATTTAAATTAATTGCCATATTCATTCCTCACTCTCAACCCCAAAACACACTTTTTCATAACCAATAATAAGAACATACCTCCCTGCAATTCCTTGAGAAGAAGACCTAAGGTTTAAATACTCGGTTATCAATTTTAAAGGGGTTTGTTACTTGTGACAACCAAAACGTTTGCACGAAAGGATTTCTGTTAGTTTAGAATCTATATCTACAATGCAACTATTTTTATAAAATTCTTCACTAGCAAAAATCCTAACGTAACCCGTACGATGGCATGGAAGATCCGAAAAAGCACGTCAAGAGGTTCTGATCTAATATGTCAGTGAACGGTGCTTATGATCCTATTTTGTGTCGTTGTTTTCTTACTTTTTTAGACGGTCTTGCACTTGAATGGTTTTTATCTTTACTTGCAGGTTCAATTTCATGCTTTCAGGAGCTCCCTCAGCAATTCGAAGATCAGTTCACTGCATCTTCCATCTATCTAAATGATTTGACTATCAAAACACTATCAAGAAAGGAGAACACGAGAATTTAAGAGAGTATATCACCCTCTTCACCAAAGTAGCGATGAACATCTTAAACTTTCACCCCGAGGTACATCTGCATGATATAAAAAGTGGACTCTACCCTAGAAAGTTTCAAGAAGCCATCACAGTGGCCAAGCCTAAAATGTTGGTTGAGTTTTGAAAAAAAGCCAAGGGTCAAATGAAATCTGAGAAGAATCACAACAATAAGGATGACGATAAAGCTCAGGACAACAAGAAACCTTTTCGGTTTGCACCACGTTTTACCCAATTCAACACCAAAAGGGAGAAAATCATCAAGGAAATTTTCGAAGCTAATTAAACCTTCTCGAAAAGTTGGAACATACCAAGATACTAAGAATGTGGACAAGACAAAGTATTGCGCTTTTCACCAGAAGCACGGGCACATTATTGATGAGCGTCTCATAGCCAAAGACTTGCTCAAAAGCTTAGCTCGACAAGGACATCTGGACAAATACATCAGTGGCCACATCCAAAAGAACAACACACATCAATCTGACTTAACTTCTGTAGGTCAATCTTCTCGACATAAAGATAAAGCACACACAGCTCATCCAATCAACCCCGAGGAGTGATTAATTGCATATCTGGGGGCTTCATCAGAGGTGGGCATCAAACTCCGTTCGCAAACGCACTTACCGAGCTATGCTCGCTGTAGAGAACACCATCAATGATCATCAAACTTTTCTCACTTTTCCTGAAATGACGTTCCAACCGTTCAATTTCAATTCAACCGAACTTAATTTTGACGACCTTGTTGTCATCTCTATTTAATTGGGAGACATAATAGTTTGGAAACTCTTGTTAGATCCAAGAAGCAGTGCCAATGTTTTATTTTACTCCACATTTCAGAAATGAAGTTGAGTGATAACATACTGCAGCCATCCACTAGACACTTGATAGGATTTTTAGGTGAACGAGTACCCATGTTGGGATCAGTGTGGTTACAAGCCACATTTCGTGAGAGTCTTTTAACCAAAACTTTAGATGTTTAATACCTTGTGGTTGATTGTTTCAGTCCTTATAACTTAATACTTGGCCGACCTTTTTTGAATAAGTTCGGGGCAATTGTATCTATAATTCATCTCTCTGTTAAGTTTCACGTGTAGGACAACCTTGTTGCAACAATTCACAGTGACCACCACAAAGCTCGGCATTGTTATAACATCAGCCTCAAAATTCCTACTCTAACCGAGCTATAGGTGCACAAGTAAATGCCGTAATGATAAAGAAAGATAATGGTAAATGGCACATGTGCGTCGACTTTACCGATCTAAACAAAGCATGTCTTAAAGATGCATATCCTTTACCATCCATGGATGCTTTAGTTGATAATTCATCTGGCTTTGGCACTTTAAGTTTTATGGATGCATACTCTGTGTCTAACCAGATCCTTATGCATCTATCAGACCAAGATAAAACTACTTTTATAATTGAATACGGTAATTTTTACTGTAAAATTATGCATTTTGGACTTAAGGATGCAGGGGCTACTTACCAACGACTTATGGACAAAATATTCGTTAAGAAAATTGGTTGGAACATTGAAGTCTATGTTGATGACATGGCCGCAAAGACCAAAGTCGGCAAATCTCACATAGATAATCTTGTGGAGATTTTCACACAAATTTGAAAACACAACATGAGGTTAAACCTTGAAGAATGTGCCTTTGGTGTCTAAGGAGGTAAATTCCTCGGCTTTATGCTAACAAGCTGAGGTATAAAGGCAAACCCTGCAAAATACTGAGCTGTTCTAGAAATACAAAGTCCTTAAACAATCAAAGAAGTGCAACGATTAAGAGGGAGACTTGCTTCTTTATTAAGATTCTTTTTACTTTTTTCAATCACTCAAAAAGAAAAACAACTTTAAAGGGGATCATGAATGTGAAACTACTTTTTCAAAACTTCCTATTTTGCAAAAACCTGAACTTGGGAAGAGTTGTGTCTTTATCTATCTATTATTGACTGGGGAATTAGTTCTGTTCTTGTTACAAAAAGGAACAAGATGCAACAACTTGTGTACTTCAGTAGCAAATTACTGCAAAACGTCGAGCTTCACTACCCAAAGATAGATAAGCTCGCCCTTGCCTTAGTATTCTCAACTAGGCATCTCCGACCTTATTTCCAGAGCCATACCATCAGTGTCTGAACTGAGCAACCTCTACAACAAGTGCTCACAAAATCAAAATTAGTTGGACAATTAATAAAGTGGTCTCAAATTATCCAAGTTTGATATCAGATATCAATCCCGAGGCTCAATTAAATTACAATACCTCGGCGACTTTGTTACTGAATTTATTGCTCCCACACCCGATGATATGCCAGCATAATGGACACTATATGTCAATGGCGCTTCTAACTCTCAGTAGTTAAGAGCAGGAATTCTTCTGGAAGACACCAATGCAATAGTTTTGGAACATTCTCTACACTTCTCCTTCAAGGCCAGCAACAATCAGGCCGAATATGAAGCACTCATTTCCGGCTTAAGGTTAGCTATCCAATTAAATATTTCTATAATAAAGGTACACTGTGACTCTTTAGTAGTAGTACAAAAAGTAAATCAATCTTTTCAAGTAAAAGATCCTCTTTTAACAAAACATTTAAATGTGGTTAAAATACTCATATCTCATTTTTCAAAATTTGAATCCATCATATTCCCAGGGAACAAAATCACTGAGCTGACATTCTGTCAAAGCTCGCCAGTACACAATCACACATTACTACTCTCTTACAATCTACTTTGATTACATCTAGCATCCATTTCATTATCATTTACCGTATCACTGACAAGGATGATTGGCGATGGCCTTATATCCATTATCTAAAAACTAGAAATATTTCCCCTGAAATCACTAATTTGAAAAAATTCAAGAGACAAGCTTCATTCTTTATATTGTTAAACAATAACATGTATAGGTGAGGCTATACTTGTCCTCTCTTAAAGTATCTAAACAGGTCAAAAGTCGATCTTGCCTTGATCGAGGTTCATGAAGGAATATACGGCACACGAAACTTTTCCTCCAAAATTCTTCGACTTGGGTTTTTCTTTCCGAGCTTACAGAAAGAAGATTGTCATCAAAAGGTGAAAACCTATACAAATTATCAAAAACATGCTCCAATCATACATGTACCAGCTGAGCTATTACATCACTCTGAGGTAAGTTGGCCATTCTACCAATGGGAGATCGACATCCTCGGCCCTTTTCCTATTGTACCAGGTCAGGTAATATTTTTAGTTGTGGCAATTGACTATTTTTTCAAATGGATTGAGGCATAATCATTGGCCAAAATCACATCACAACAAATGATTTTCATTGTTTGCAAACATATTATATGCAGATTTGGTATACCTCATCATATTATTACTGACAATGATCGTCAGTTTGTCAACCATAATTTTGCATCTTTTTTACATCACTTAAAAATTAAACAACATTTCTCTTTAGTTGAACATCTGCAAACTAACAGATTAGCCAAAGCTACAAATAAAATTGTCCTACATGCTTTGAGAAAGAAATTAGATGATGCAAAAGGACTTTAGACCAAGATGATTCTAGAAATACTTTGGGGTTATAACACTACTACACATTCTATTACAAAGGAAACCCTGTTCTGCTTAGTTTACGGGTCTAATGCATTGATTTCTTTGGAGATCTCTCAATCCTCACTAAGAACACAAGCAACCAATCATGACGAAACTCAGAGAACTGAACTCGATTTAATTGAAGAAGTCCGAGACATAACCCCTGTCCACCACCAAGCAATGTAGCAAAACCTAGCTCGGTGGTACAATCAAAACTTCAATCCTCATTCATTTTAAGTTGGAGACTTAGTACTCAGAAAGACCGAGCAAGCCAGACGACCTCCATCCCATGGGAAACTTGTCGTCAAATGGGAATGCCCACTCAAAATCCTTGAAGTCCTCAGAAATAGAGCTTACAAGATTAAATCTCTAGATGGTACGATGTTACCCAACACTTGGAACATTTTCTTTTTAAAGCAATATTATAGCTAAAAAGATAGGGACAAGCTTGTCCTCTTTTTCCTACTCACAAGATTTTTTTTAAAAGGATTTTCTTGGGGAGGTTTTAACGAGGCAAGCCTACCTGCACCTTTATAAGCAAAGGTCATATAACAATTCATTATGGCCAAAGAAAGACCGATCTATATCAACTATTTCTTTTTCTTCCCATTTATATCAACTATATTCCGATCTACATCTATCCGAACTATGACTACCTACAGTCAACTAAGTTGTTCCATCAAATATCAAACAACCACAAACACTTATCTATTTGTGATACTTTTTCAAGTACAAATTTTCATCGTTTAAACATGCACAATCAAACTCAATCATCAATCAAATCACCAAAAAAAGGTGAAATAACGAGATATTCTCGTCCAAACAATTCAATCTATCGAACCCCTATCAAAAATCGGGACCAATACATTAGTATCAATCCAAAATAGCCATTTGCCTAACTCATTCAATCAAACATCTATCTACTAATTCATCAAATATCAAATAGTCAGATATTATCCAAAAGAAATTAGTCTCAACCAACTACTTATTTCAAATAGCCAAATAACTTGGCAAAAGTCAAATCCAAGCTCATCAAATGAAGATCATATCATCAAATAGTGATTAAATATTATCAAAAGAAAATCAGTTCAAAACCTACCTATTACAAATCCTAAAAAATGCAAGACAAATTGGTAAGAGTTAGTTACAACAAACCATTCAAAAGTTTTTTAAACAAACTACAAAACATCAATTTGTTACGTTGTCATCCTTATCCTCGACAGTATCCTCATCATCTACCAAAATTCTATCTCGAACCACTTTGCTCGGATCCATCGCCGAGAAATCACTCTCGGGGGCTAATGAACGGATTTTTGATGGTATAGAATTTCACAAATAATTTCTCGTTGCAAGTATAGTTTCCAAACCAACTAAAATCCTTTCATGCAAAAATTTTTTTTATCACAAGTAACAAACCCCTAAAATTAATAACCGAAGTATTCAAATCTCAGGTCGTTCACCCTAGAAATTGCAATAAAGTGCTCTTGTTATTGGTTAGAGGTATGGTTTGGGGTTTTTGGAATAAGAGACAATAATTGTAAATTGCAAAGGAAATAAACTAATAACTATGAAAGGCTCTTGGCAAGGTATGAGAACTAGAAGTCCTATCCTACCTATTCTTATCAATTATGATGAGAATTATCCATTGCTCCTACTTAGTTAACCTCTAACCATGGAAGAAAGTCAAGTGGAGATAATCAATTTGAGATCACAAGTCCTAGCCAAATCATAATGAAAGACTAGCTTTAGTGACATTCAAGTTGACTAGCAACTTCCAATTATCAATCAACAAAGGAGTTTGATAACTCAAGAGTCTCCAATTACTCAACCTAGGCCAAGAGGAACAAAATCTAACTCTTAACTAAAAGAGACATTTTATCAAACACATAGAAGGCAATAAAAGTAAACAACATGAATTGCAAGAATTAAAGAGAGATCTAACTACAAGGCAAGAGATCCACACTAGAAAATCAAATCGAACATGAAAAGACATGGAAATCATAAATTGCATTAAAAGAGAAATAGAGATCTACATAAGAATTCATAAAGCAAAAGGAGAATTAAAACAAGAGAAGAAGTAGATCAAGATCTAAGAAATTAACCTAAACCTAATCCTAATTCTAGAGAGAAGATAGAGCTTCTCTCTCTAAAACTAACTTTCCTTCTAAAACTAAACTAAACTAAAATTAATGTGATAAGTTATGTTGACTCCCCCTTGAATTCTGCCTTAAATAGCCTCAGAGGTGAGTTGGATCTGGGCCTGGGAAGCCCAGAATTCGCCTATAAGTGAGTCACATGCGAGCATCGACGCGTACGCGCTATGTATGCGTACGCGTCACTTGGAAATTTCCTATCCACGCGTACCCGTCTAGTGCGTGTACGCGTCACCATGCTATTCCACAATCCATGCATGCGCGTCTGCTGCGCGTGCGTGTCGATCTCAGCATCCCAAATCCTTATTTCTTCATGAGTTCTCCACTTGCATGCTTTTCTTCTCCATCCCTTTGATCCATTCCTAGCCTTTCCAATATGAATTCACTAACAAACACATCAAGGCATCTAGTGGAATCAAAGGTGAATTAAATTTAGCTAATTAAAGGTTCGAAAAGCATGTTTTCACACTTAAGCACAATTTAGGAGACAATCATGAAACCATGATATTTCATTGGATAAATATAGGTAAAAGGTGATAAAATCTCCTAAATTAAGCACGAGATGTAGCACAAAATAGTGGTGCATCAGGGGCTAACAACTTTGCTTGAGTAACAACACGTTTAAATCATTCACCAAAGGCATCTAAAATCTCGATCTCACGACCCTTCTCCATATTCTTCAGCTTCACAGTAACTTCAATAACTTGGTCATTCAAATTGGAAAGATCACTTTCCTTCTTCTTCAACCACTTTACATGTTTGTCATGGTTACTCTTCTCTAATTTCAATTCTTCATCTTTTTCAGCCAATTTCTTTTTAAGATCCAAAATAACAATTTCTTTCAAATCCAACTCCTCTTTTAGATTTACAGACTCATCAACTTGATATCACTTGTTTGGTGTGAATAGGAACTAAATGGCATCTCACGGACCTGGGCAAGGTGTTCAGAGAGTGCTCCCGCTGCTTTCTTTAGTAGCCAAAATTTTCGAGGGCAAAAATTTCTAATAGGGGGTAGGATGTAAACCCTACGTAATTAGTGAATAATTAGCTAATAAATTAAATATTAATCAAAGAAATTAGAAAATTTAATTTTATATTTTAATGAAATAGAAATAATTTAAATATAGGTTTTGACACTAATTTTAAAAGTTTTGACCAAAAATTGAGCTGAACGGGCCAAACCGGTTGGACCGGACCTAAATCGGACCCAAGGGCCAACCTATAAAACACCCATACGAAGCTTTCTTCCCATTTCAGTCATGGAATGCGTTGACTTAGAGAGAATAGCATTTAAAAAACCAAAATCCTAATGTCTCCAAAAATTCAATTGTCCATAACTTTCAATCCGGAGCTCCGATTGACGAGCCATCAGTGGCCACACGTTCGTCTCGAAATTTTCTACAAAATTTACTGAGCAATTTGATAAGAAAGGTTTTGATTTTGAGAGATCATGTAATTTTGGTGTTTAGGATCAAATTAGCTTTGTGGGCTTGCTGGGTCTTGTCCTAAATTTCTATCGGTAAGATAAGGAACCACTAACTCTTGTGAATTATTAATGATTATGAAGCCTATTTTAACTTTTGTGGTATTTATGTGGAATTAGAGTGAGATCTATGTTTTGCAGACAAATTTGGTGATATCTGTGACTAGAAAGCGAATCATGGAGGTTGGATTTTTGTTCGGTGAGGATTCAAGACTTTGGACACTTGAGGAAAGAGATATTTGAGGTGCTTTGGCTTTAGGGAGGAATCGGCCAATGTATGATTTTGGTTTCTCGTAGCTAATATATAATGTAACGTGAAAACTTAGGCTAGATGACCATAGGATAATCTTGAATTGAATTTGGTTGTTGATTTGATTAGTGAATAAATGTATATTGGTGTGTAATTGATGTGTGATATGATGAATATATGTGTTGGCATGTTGTGGCAATGTAATTGTTCTTGATTTAGTTAAGGAGTTATTGAATATATATGTGGATTGTTGAATGAAATTGATGGAATTGAGAATTAGAATATTGTGGAAGGAATGAAATAGATGTGTAACTGTTTTAAGTAATTTTGATATCGTTTTGAGAAGTGAAATGTAGGTTTTGAATTGGGAATTTGGAAAGAATAGAGGTTTTGGTGTTTTGGTAAAAAGTGAATTTTTGACCAACTTCGGCGAGCCATAACTCAGCTTCCGGACCCTTAAATTTTGTCAAACTTGTTTCAAATAAAAATGAGATCCATGAGGTTTATGTCGTTCAAAGAATGGATGAAAAATCATTTAATTAAAACAAAAAAGTTATGCGCGTTCAAATTTGGTGCGAAAATATGGTTTTAGCAGCTTTTGAAGGAAACAGGGTTCGTATACATGATGCCAAGGCATCTTAGGCTAGTTTCACTAGCATTTTTCTGTTAGTTTTAGTTGTTTTATGCATTTTCTTGAGCTTAAAGTAACCAAGAATGGTTAAATGAACAACAAAGTAATGAATCATCCAAACAGTGTAATTTTGATGCAAATTCCATGAGTTTTTAGTTATATTACTTAAATGCTATGAATGGAAGAATTCTCATGAAAATCTGCAAGACTTTGATGCAATTGTATGGATGATTTCAGGGAAGAAGAGGCTAGGCAAGGAAGCAACCAAATCTATAAAGGAAGCTTGAAGATCACATGTGGAGTACAATGTGAAAGTGGCATTTAACCTCCAGTTTAACCCTAAACTGGAAGTTAAACGCCAGAATAAGGAATGCACCAAATGCTGAAAGTGGCGTTTAACCTTCAGTTTAAGGTTAAACTGAAGGTTAAACGCCAGAATCATGAAAGCTGAGAAAAGAGGAAACTGGCGTTTAACCTCCAGTTTAACCTCAAACTGAAGGTTAAACGCCAGAATGAGAATGGCACCAAGGGAGTGATTCCACGTTTAACCTCCAGTTTGACCTCAAACTGGAGGTTAAACGTGTTCGAACTATATGAGGCACCAGGAAGCCATTTTCACGTTTAAGCTCCAGTTTGACCTCAAACTGGAGCTTAAACGTGTTCGACATTCACACTCCAGGGCTACCTTCTTCATTCCCACGTTTAACCTCCAGTTTGACCTCAAACTGGAGGTTAAACGTGTTCGGCGTTTTTGCTACTCCAGGGTTGCCTTCTCATTTCCACGTTTAAGCTCCAGTTTAACCTTAAACTGGAGCTTAAACGTGTTCGACCAAGAATTGCCTCCAGGGTTGCAATCTTCATTTCCACGTTTAAGCTTCAGTTTAACCTTAAACTGAAGCTTAAACGTGTTCGAGTAATTACCCTCCTGGGTTGCTTTCTTCCAATTCCACGTTTAAGTTTCAGTTTAACCTTAAACTGAAACTTAAACTTCAACTTAAACGCCACTCTTTGAAAGGGTTTCTGGGCCAATTATATTGAGGTTTAAGTTAGCATTTGAACACAAATATTAACTTAAACCTATTATGGTATGAAACCCAATTGAATATCATAGTTTATGGGATTGGGCCTGAAGAATTGATGAGTCTGGAACTTCAAATTGTTGAGTCTTGTGTCATTACTTGTTTATCAGTTTGCTCAATGAATGTTACAGAGTTGGATCA
>NC_029772.3:57011146-57012024 GCF_000817695.3 Arachis duranensis | reverse complement strand
TTTAAGTCTCTCCATATCAATATTCCCTTTCTTGATATCCTCCAGCAGATGCCTACACATATCAAGTATTTGAAAGAATTGCTGAGCAAGAAAAGAGTTTTGAAGGGAGGACAAACTGTAATAATGAACAAAGAATGCAGTGCCCTCATCAAGAAGGACATAGTCTCTAAGAAAACATACCCAGGAAGTTTTCATATCCCCTGCATCATAGGGGAAACAAAAATTGACAGAGGATTCTGTGATCTAGGAGCTAGCATAAATGTGATGCCTCTGACTCTTATGAAGAGGCTACAACTAAATGAGGTGAGGTCCACTGATGTAATCATACAACTGGCTGACAAAACTCAAAAGCAAGCTGAAGGGGTAGTGGAGAATGTGCTGGTGAAAGTGGGAAATTATTTCTTCACTACAGACTTTGTCATTTTGGACATGGAAGAAAGCTACCTACACCCTATCATTATGGGAAGGCCATTTCTAGCCACTGCTAGAGCGCTCATAGATGTAGAACAAGGAGAGCTAATTTTGAGAATACATGATGAACAGCTCATTTTCCATGTTTTCAAACCTGCATCTGACCCTGAACCAAAATCTGAAAAGCCTAAGGATGATAGTAGCCATCTCTGTTCGGAGGAAAGCAATCCAGCAACTAAAACTCTAAAACAGTCCTTGGAAGGCAAACAAGAACTGCAAGAGTTAAAGCCACAAGAATCAATAGAAACAGATCAGAAGGATCCTCCTGGCATAAGGGTCAATGAAGAAATCCTCAAGAGAGAGGGAAGAATTGTAAAGAAAGTGCCAAGAGGGTGGAGAAACAAGAAAATTCCCACTGAAGGTTTCTCTCCAGGAGATAAAGTGATATCAAGTCATTATCTGCCAAT
>NC_029772.3:56992336-56993992 GCF_000817695.3 Arachis duranensis | reverse complement strand
ATACCAAGCCACACAAAACACTTACTCCCAACCACCATATCATGGCCAAAATAACCAACCTGCTCAATCCGATCCGAACCAACAATTTCAGGATCAATTAAACAGGATAGAAGGAAGGTTAGCAAACATGGGTCAGGACATAAGTGAGTTGAAAAGCTTTAGGGATGATGTGAGATCTACCTTAAGGAACCATGGTGAAAAACTCAAGAGGATGGAGTCTCAAGTAGGAGAGCTATCTCAACAGGCCCCCAAGTCAACTGCAGTGTTCCCTAGTGACACTGAAAAGAATCCTAAGGGGGAACAAAAGGGAGTGAGATGGGAGGAATGCAAGTCCATCACCATATTGAAGGAAGTCTCAGAAGAAGAAGGAATCAGACCATCAGAAAAGGAGACAGAAATCCTGAAAGAAGGTGTGGAAGAAGCTAAGCAGGAAAGTGAAATGGAGCAAGCCAAGGAATTGCAAAAGGAAGGCATGCTGGGAACCTACCAACCAAAAGCACCATTTCCTCAGAGGTTAGGAGGAGGTGAAAAAGGGAAAACATATTCAAGGTTCCTAGAGACATTTAAGTCTCTCCATATCAATATTCCCTTTCTTGAGATTCTCCAGCAGATGCCTACACACATCAAGTATTTGAAGGAATTGCTGAGCAAGAAAAGAGTTTTGAAGGGAGGACAAACTGTAATAATGAACAAAGAATGCAGTGCCCTCATCAAGAAGGACATAGTCTCTAAGAAAACAGACCCAGGAAGTTTTCATATCCCCTGCATCATAGGGGAAACAAAAATTGACAGAGGATTCTGTGATCTAGGAGCTAGCATAAATGTGATGCCTCTGACTCTTATGAAGAGGCTACAACTAAATGAGGTGAGGTCCACTGATGTAATCATACAACTGGCTGACAAAACTCAAAAGCAAGCTGAAGGGGTAGTGGAGAATGTGCTGGTGAAAGTGGGAAATTATTTCTTCCCTACAGACTTTGTCATTTTGGACATGGAAGAAAGCTACCTACACCCTATCATTCTGGGAAGGCTATTTCTAGCCACTGCTAGAGCGCTCATAGATGTAGAACAAGGAGAGCTAATTTTGAGAATACATGATGAACAGCTCATTTTCCATGTTTTCAAACCTGCATTTGAGCCTGAACCAGAACCTGAAAAGCCTAAGGATGATAGTAGCCATCTGTGTTTGGAGGAAAGCAATCCAGCAGCTGAAACTCTGAAACAGTCCTTGGAAGGCAAACAAGAATTGCAAGAGTTAAAGCCACAAGAATCAATAGAAACAGATCAGAAGGATCCTCCTGGCATAAGGGTCAATGAAGAAATCCTCAAGAGAGAGGGAAGAATTGTAAAGAAAGGGCCAAGAGGGTGGAGAAACAAGAAAATTCCCACTGAAGGTTTCTCTCCGGGAGATAAAGTGATATCAAGTCATTATCTGCCAATCCCACCTGGCCTCAAAACCATTCCTTCCCAGCTCCCTCAAGTGTTCACAATCAGGAAAGTTCTTTCTATGGAACATTTGGAAATCATGAAGGAATCAAATGGGGACGTTTTCATAGTGAGAGGAGAGGACATCAAGCACTACAATCCACCCTAACAAGGGACAACCGTCAAGCTAGTGACGTTAAAGAAGCGCTTCATGGGAGGCAACCCATGTTT
>NC_029772.3:56990491-56991201 GCF_000817695.3 Arachis duranensis | reverse complement strand
TGAGGAGTGTTTCAACACTTGGTAACTTGGGTTAACTAACCCGGGATTATCAACCAAAAGTCCATTATCAAGAGCAACCTAAATACAAAACATTTAGTCACACAAAGAGGTGCTGGGCATCAATGTCTCAAGAAGAAATGTGAACTAAAAATGCCTGTAGTGGATATGTGTAATGCAATGATAAGAAAAAGAAAATGCCAAAGGCTTGTGCAACACATTACACTGAGCAAACAAGGAGCAAAGGAGCTCTAAGAAAAAGAAAAACAAAAAAAGGAAAATGTGCCAAAGACATAAGAATAACAAGAGGCCATAGCAGTGTTTGATGGATGCAATGAAAAAGTGATAATCCTACCTGATAAGAATGAAAAAGTGATACTGCAACTTTCTGCATAAAACCCTTCTGATGAACTTCAAATGATTGCTAATATAGCCAATGTAATTGCTTTTTGTTTCATACTTTCTTCTCAAATAACTCAGGACTTGCTTAGGGACAAGCAAGTATTAAGTTTGGTGTTGTGATGCCAAGGCATCTTAGGCTAGTTTCACTAGCATTTTTCTGTTAGTTTTAGTTGTTTTATGCATTTTCTTGAGCTTAAAGTAACCAAAAATGGTTAAATTAACAACAAAGTAATGAATCATCCAAACAGTGTAATTTTGATGCAAATTCCATGAGTTTTTAGTGATATTACTTGAATGCTATGAATGGAAGA
>NC_029772.3:56986587-56989993 GCF_000817695.3 Arachis duranensis | reverse complement strand
TTGTTGAGTCTTGTGTCATTAATTGTTTATCACTTAGTTTGCTCAATGAATGTTGCAGAATTGTATCACAGCCTCATCAGGATTTTGGACCATAAGCCTAAAGCAAAAGGGAATCAAGGAAAGGCCTCAAAGCCCAAGGAACACAACAGAAGCTCAATTTAGAAATTGTATAAATAGGATAGAATTTAAGTTAGGGAGGACTTTTGATCATTTTTCTAGTTTTCATACTTTTTTTGTAATTGAATTCAGGAGCTATGACTCACTAAACCCCTTTCATTGGGTTAGGGAGCTCTATTGTAATTCAATGAATCAATAATACTTTTTATCTTCTTCTTCAATCTTTTCTCTTGAATTTTGTTAGAAAGCTTCTCGATCTAATTCCATTGGGTAGTTGTCTTGGGAAAGAAACTATCCATAATTGGAATCCTTCGGAACCTTGGGAAAGGAATGGAGGATTCATGCTAGAGAAGCTTTCTCACAGTGAATTGGATTGGGGTTTGGATGGATATTGTGACATGTAATCCTACCAAATTGTGGTTCATGAAACTGTGTGGTATAATCAGTGATCGAGCATCATCTCTTCTTATGAACATTTAAACCAAGGGATTGGGAATTTGTTTGTTTTTAGAGAGAATTGGTGAGCCAAGGAATTGGGATCCAATCATATAAGATTGCCAAGCAAAATTCAATGAATGCATTGGTTGAGGAAGAGATAGAAATGTTTTGATTCGGAGATCTCAATATCTCCTGAAACCCAATGAATTCCCCATTTCTGATCTACATTTTCTCTTTACATTCTGCAATTTAATTTCATGCAATCACCCCCATCCCTTTTAATTTCAGCAATTTAATTTCTAGCTCTTTAATTCATGCAATTTAATATTCCGCAATTCTCATCTAAATCTTGATTCCGCTCAACTAGAACAAACTTCTAAGCCGAATTGCTCATTCAACCAATCCTTGTGGGATTCGACCTCACTCTATTGTGAGTTTTTACTTGACGATAACCGGTGCACTTGCCGGAAGGAATTTTGCCGATTGTGCAATTTCCTAAAATCATAGCATCAAGGTTATGCTACATCAATACACGGAAGCATGGTCGCGATGTGAGCATTCTCTTCTGACTTAGACACTTGCATTTGCGGGACATGGCTGCAAATGCGACTCTGATATTTCGCATACACGAAGGGGTATCTCGCATAAGTAGAACCTCTGTTTGGCAGAAATGTGATATTTTTACAAAGTTTAGCCAATCCTCTAACTTTTCAAATCTCTGTAGCTACCCTCTATAGTCCGATACCTAGTCTATAAACTTAGAAAATAGAGTTAACCCATAGAGGAGGGTTGTAAAGTGGAGCAATTAAACTGTGAAGGGTAAATAAGGTGATATATGATATCTATTATGAAATGATTTGATGTGAAATATTTGAGAAAGTGCGGAAACGTATGAATGTATGAATAATGAATGAGACATAATTAATGGAAATGATGATATTGATGAGTTGGATGTGGGAAAGGCAGTAGGCCTCTAATCCCTCGATCTTGTTCCCCCGTATTCTCTGTGATTGTGATGTTTTAGTTGTTAGGAAGGTGGTAGGGCGCTAATCCCTTGATTCATTCTCCCGCATTCCTTGCGATTGTGTTGCGTGGGATGTGAGGAAGGTGGTAGGACACTAATTCCCCAACGTTTTCTCTCACACTGTCTCTCTATCTGTAAGATGATAGTGCACTAATCTCTTGATTGATTTGGCACGGTCTCACTAAGGAAAGGTGGTAGGGAACTAATCCCCTAATGTTATGCCTCTTGGAGATACACAGATGAGAGACGGCATTTGGGTTAGCTACCGAAATGTGTCGGGTTCTGGCAGTATAACCGTCACATGAGCTCACGGCTAGTAGGAAAGGCATACATCATATGCATTTGTGTGTCTTGTTTGAGTTTGCTTTACTTGGGATTGCCTATTTGAATTACTATATCTACTTGCTATATATTTTACCTGCTATAATTACATTCTATTTGTGTTTTCTTTGTCTGTATTATTTATCTATGCAATTGAGATGTCCCTTGTCTGGTGGAAGAGTGATGAGGATTGTTGGTGCACGAAATTGCAATCACACTTTTGTAATTCCGCACAACTAACCAGCAAGTGCACTGGGTCATCCAAGTAATACCTTACGTGAGTAAGGGTCGATCCCACAGAGATTGTCGGCTTGAAGCAGGCTATGGTTATCTTGTAACTCTTAGTCAGGATATCAATAATTATCAGATTTAATTGTGAAAAGTAAAAGAACATGAAATAAGTACTTATTTCGCAGTAATGGAGAACAGGTTGAGGTTTTGGAGATGCTCTATCTTCTGAATCTCTGCTTTCCTACTATTTTCTTCTTCATGCATGCAAGGCTCCTTCCTTGGCAAGCTGTATGTAGGGTTTCACCGTTGTCAATGGCTACCTCCCATCCTCTCAGTGAAAATGTTCAACGCGCTCTGTCACAGCACGGATAATCATCTGTCGGTTCTCAATCAGGTTGGAATAGAATCCAGTGATTCTTTTGCGTCTGTCACTAACGCCTAGCCCTCAAGAGTTTGAAGCTCATCACAGTCATTCAATCCTTGAATTCTACTCAGAATACCACAGACAAGGTTTAGACCTTCCGGATTCTCTTGAATGCCGCCATCAATTCTAGCTTATACCACAAAGATCCTGATTAAGGAATCTAAGAGATATCTACTCAATCTAAAGTAGAACAGAGGTGGTTATCAAACACACGTTCATAGGTGAGAATGATGATGAGTGTCACGGATCATCACATCCATAAAGTTGAAGAACAAGTGATATCTTAGAATAGAAGCAAGCGTGATTGAATTAAAAACAGTAATAATTGCATTAATCCATCAAGACACAGCAGAGCTCCTCACCCCCAACCATGGGGTTTAGAGACTCATGCCGTAGAAGATACAATGAGAAACGTGTAATGTGTCATGAGGTAGAGATACAATGTCAAAAGGTCCTATTAATAGTGAACTAGTAACCTAGGGTATACAGAAATGAGTAAATGACGTAAAAATCCACTTCTGGGGTCCACTTGGTGTGTGCTTGGGCTCAGCATTGAAGCTTTCATGTGTAGAGACTTTTTCTGGAGTTAAACGCCAGCTTTTATGCCAGTTTGGGCGTTTAACTCCAATTTTTGTGCCAGTTCCGGCGTTAAACGCTGGGAATTCTGAAGCTGATTTGCAACGCCGGTTTGGGCCATCAAATCTCGGGCAAAATGGACTATTATACATTGCTTGAAAGCCCAGAATGTCTACTTTCCAACGCAATTGAGAGCACGCTAATTGGGCTTCTGTAGCTCCAGAAAATCCACTTCAAGTGCAGGGAGGTTAGAATCCAACAGCATTTGCAGTCCT
>NC_029772.3:56982564-56986359 GCF_000817695.3 Arachis duranensis | reverse complement strand
AATGCCAAAAAGCGTATAAATTATCCGCTCATCACAACACCAAACTTAAATTGTTGCTTGTCCCTAAGCAACTGAAAATCAAAATAGAATAAAAAGAAGAGAATATACTATAGACTCCAAAATATCAAAGAAACTTAGCTCCAATTAGATGAGCGGGACTTGTAGCATTTTGCTTCTGAACAGTTTTGGCATCTCACTTTATCCTTTGAAGTTTAGAATGATTGGCATCTATAGGAACTCAGAACTCAGATAGTGTTATTGATTCTCCTAGTTAAGTATGATGATTCTTGAACATAACTACTTTATGAGTCTTGGCTGTGGCCCAAAGCACTCTGTCTTCCAGTATTACCACCGGATACATACATGCCACATACACATGACTGGGTGAACCTTTTCAGATTGTGACTCAGCTTTGCTAGAGTCCCCAATGAGAAGTGTCCAGGGTTCTTAAGCACACTCTTTTTGCCTTGGATCACCTTAAACTTATTTTTTTACTGCTTTTTCTTGCTTCAAGAATCAATTTGATGATTTTTCAGATCCTCAATAACATTTCTCCTTTTCCATCATTCTTTCAAGAGCCAACAAGTTTAACATTCTTTAATCAACAAATTCAAAAGACATATGCACTATTCAAGCATTCATTCAGAAAACAAAAAGTATTGTCACCACATCAAACTAATTCAACTAGTTTCAAAGATGAATTCGAAATCCTGTACTTCTTGTTCTTTTGTGATTAAAGCATTTTTCATTTAAGAGAGGTGATGGATTCATAGGACATTAGGTGATGGATTCATAGGACATTCATAGCTTTAAGACATGAACCTTAAATTTTATTAATCACGGATGAAGAACAAGATTCAAAAATAAATATAAGATAAGACCAATAGTAATAGAGAACAAAAAATTGAAAATAGAAATTTAAATGACTCTAAAATAGACTCCTAATGATAGAGATTATCACAGAGTTAGGACTCAACAACCTTGATCTTGAGAAGTGGATGCTCCCTCTCAAGGGAGAGCTTCTGGCGCTTCAGCTCCTGTAGCTCACGCCCCTACTTCTCTTGTTCCTTCAGCAATTTGCAGAGCATGCAGTTTTGATTCTGCTGTTCTTCCTTAATTTGTTCCATAGCTTCTTGCAGCTTGGCAACAGATGCTTCTAGACGAGTCTAGTAGTCAATTTCAGGAAGTTTAGAGAGGAACTCCTGCGCCCTCCTTTTGATAGAGTTATCTTGCATTTGTCCTTCCATTGACTTCTTGGTGATTGGATGTTCAATTGGGATGAATTCATCTACTTCCATCTTCACCCCAGCATCTTTGCATAGCAAAGAGATTAAGCTCGGGTAAGCCAGTTTGGCTTCAGTGGAGTTCTTGTTTGCAATTGTGTAAATCTCACAAGCAATCAGATGATGAATCTCCATTTCTTTTCCAAGCATAATGCAATGAATCATCACTGCTCTCTTGATAGTAACCTCAGAACGGTTACTAGTGGGCAAGATGGAACGCCCTATGAAATCCAACCAGCCTCTCGCAACTGGTTTGAGATCTCTCCTCTTGAGTTGGTTTGGGACACCTTTTGAATTGGTCATCCACTTGGTTCCAGGGAGGCATATGTCCTCTAGAACTTGATCCAACCCCTTATCTACTCTCACCATTCTCCTATTAAAGGATTCAGGATCATCTTGTAGTTGAGGCAATTTGAAGACCTCTCTTATTTTGTCTAGATGGAAGTAAATAATTCTCCCTCTGACCATGGTTCTATAGGTATGAAAAGCGGTTCCAGTCATTCTCTGCTTATCTGTCAGTCACAGATTTGAGTAGAATTCCTGAACCATGTTTCTTCCAACCTTTGTCTCAGGGTTGGTTAGAACTTCCCATCCTCTGTTTCGAATTTGCTCTTGGATCTCCGGATATTCATCTTCTTTCAGATCAAATTTAACTTTCGGGATCACTGACCTTAGACGCATTATTTTGTGATAATGGTCTGCATGTTCTTTGGTTAAGAACCTCTCTTGACTCCAAAGGTCTTTTGGAGTGTTCTCTTTCTTGCCTCTTGAATTGGTTTGTTTTTCCTTGGGAGCCATGATCTTGATGAGCCTTAGCTTAGTGATCACGGAAAAACACACCAAACTTAGAGGTTTGCTTGTCCTCAAGCAAAAAAAGAAAGTAAAGAGGAGGGAGAGGAGGATAACAAATTCGAATGGTAGGGAAAAGGGAATGGCCAAACGTGTATTTATAAGGGAGGGGGAGAGATTTCGAAAATTTTGAAAGAGATTTGAGAAGATATGGAAAGAATTTGAGAGATGTTTGAGTTTTTGAAGAAGATTTGGAAATGATTTGAAAGAGATTTGAAGAATGATTTTAATTTTTTGAAAATTTGAAGGTGAATGATGAAAGTTTGAAATGTGTTTATGTAGAAAATTATGGATCAAAACAGGAAAGTTTGAGAAAATTTGAAGTGGAAAGCAAAATCTCTGTCCCCCACCTATCTGGCGTTAAACGCCCGGAATGGTATCCATTATGGCATTTAACGCCCAAATGTTGGCCAATTTGGGCGTTTAACGCCCAGCCATGTACTCTGGCTGGCGTTAAACGCCAGAAATCCCTTCTTCACTGGGCGTTTTGCTAAACGCCCAGGATGCTGCACACCTGGCGTTAAACGCCCAGAGCACCCCTTACTGGCGTTTTTTCGCCAGTAAGCTCCTTTTCTCTGCTTTTTGCACTGAATTCTTCTGTAACTCTGTGAATTCCTTCAATTTTGATAATCACCCTTTGAGAATATGTATCAAACTTTTATTAAACAAAACAGATAACCTGCTAATGACTGGGTTGCCTCCCAGCAAGCGCTTCTTTATTGTCTTTAGCTGGACCTTTACTGAGATTTATTCAAGCCTCAGTTTTGAGCATTTTTGCTCAAAATTGCTTTCAAGATAATGCTTGATCCTCTGTCCATTGATAATGAACTTTTTGTCAGAATCAGTATCCCGAAGCTCAACATATCACATACGGACCCCTCCACCGGGATTTAAGTTTTCCTAGGAACAATCTGAGCCTAGAGTTGAAGAGCAGAACTTTTTGTCCTGGCTCAAAGACTCTGGTTGACAACTTCTTGTCATGCCATTTCTTTGCCTTTTCCTTATAAATTTTTGCATTTTCAAAGGCACTGAGTCTAAATTCATCTAGCTCATTTAGCTGGAGTAATCTTTTTTCACCAGCTAACTTAGCATCCAGGTTTAGGAATCTGGTCGCCCAGTAGGCCTTATGTTCCAGTTCCATGGGCAGATGACAGGCCTTGCCATACACAAGTTGGTATGGAGAGATTCCTATAGGAGTCTTGAATGTTGTTCTGTATGCCCACAGTGCATCATCCAAGCTCCTTGCCCAATCCTTTCTACGGGCCATTACAGTCCGTTCTAGGATTCTTTTTAGCTCTCTGTTAGAGACTTCAGCTTGCCCATTTGTCTGTGGATGATACGGAGTTGCTACTTTGTGGCTAATTCCATATCGAACCATAGTAGAGTACAACTGTTTACTGCAGAAATGAGTGCCCCCATCACTGATGAGTACTCTGGGAACACCAAACCTGCTGAAGATGTGTTTCTGGAGGAATTTCAGCACGGTCTTAGTATCATTAGTGGGTGTAGCAATTGCTTCTACCCATTTAGATACATAGTCCACTGCCACCAGAATGTAAGTGTTTGAGTATGATGGTGGGAATGGACCCATAAAGTCAATTCCCCATACATCAAACAACTCAATCTCTAAGATCCCTTGTTGAGGCATGGCGTATCCATGAGG
>NC_029772.3:56980986-56981182 GCF_000817695.3 Arachis duranensis | reverse complement strand
GAATCACTGGATTCTATTCCGACATGATCGAGAACCGACAGCTGAATAGCCGTGCCATGACAGGGTGCGTTGAACATTTTCACTAGAGGATGGGAGGTAGCCGCTGACAATGGTGAAACCCTACATACAGCTTGCCATGGAAAGGAGTAAGAAGGATTGGATGAAGACAGTAGGAAAGCAGAGAGACGGAAGGGAG
>NC_029772.3:56979092-56980695 GCF_000817695.3 Arachis duranensis | reverse complement strand
CTTCACTTAATTTTCGAAAAATCCAAAAAAAAATTACAAAATCATAAAAACCAAAAATATTTTATGTTTCTTATTGAGACAGTAGTCTCATGTTAAGTTTGGTGTAAATTGCATATTTCTGTTCTTCTTACATTCATTCATGTGTCTTAAGTGATATTCAAGATGTTCTTGATGATTTCATTACTCTGATCTTTAGATTCTCTTGACTTGAGTGTTTTGTGTGTCTCATATGCATTCTCATTTTGTTAGTGTCAGTAGTATACAAAATGCTAAGTTTGGTGTCTGCATGCATTGTTATTTGATTAGTATACAAACTGCTAAGTTTGGTGTCTTGCATGCATTGTTATTTGATTTTAGTTGCATTTTGATTATTCCTTACTATTAAAAACCCAAAAATATTTTTAATTTGTGTCTTTTCAAGTCAATAATACAGAGAATTGAAGATTCAGAATATACAGCAGAGGAATTTACAGAAAAGCATGGCGTTCAAAACGCCCAGTGAAGAAGGGCAAACTGGCGTTTAAACGCCAGCCAGGGTGCCTGGCTGGGCGTTTAACGCCCAACAGGGTAGTGGTTTGGGCATTAAACGCCAGAATGTGCACCATTCTGGGCGTTTAACGCCAGGATGGCACAAGAGGGAAGATTCTGTTTTTAATTCAAATTTTTTTTCAGGTTTTCAAAAATTTTCAAAAATCAAATATTTTTCAAATCAAATCTTTCAATCAAATCTTTTTCAAAATCAATTTCTTTCTATTTTCAAAATTACTTGCTATCAATTAATGATTTGATTCAACATTTCAAGTATGTTGCCTTTTCTGTTAAGAAGGGTTTAATGTTTGAATCATATCTTTTCTTGTTAGCCAAGTAATTAATTTTTAAAATCAAATCTTTTTAAATTGTTTTTCAAATCATATCTTCTCAATCACATCTTTTTCAAAGTAGTTTTCAATCATATCTTTTTTATTTCTAATTTCAAAATATTTTTCAAATATCACTTGATTTCTTTTCCACTCTTAATTTTCGAAAATCAATTAGTATTTTTCAAAATGTTTTTAAAATCTTTTACTTAATTTTTGAAAATTACTTCCCCTCTTCTCACATCCTTCTATTTATGGACTAACACTATTCCTCAATGAACAATTCGAACTCCATCTCTCTTGATAAGTTCGAATTCTTCTACTTCTGCCTTCTATTTTTCTTTTCCTCTGACACCTCAAGGAATCTCTATACTGTGACAAAGAGGATTCCATGTTTTCTTGTTCTCTTCTCTTTCATATGAGCAGGAGCAAAGACAAAAGCATTCTTGTTGAGGCTGACCCTGAACCTGAAAGGACCTTGAAGCGAAAGCTAAGAGAAGCTAAGGCACAATTCTCTGTAGAGGATCTAACAAAAATCTTCAAAGAAGAACTCATGGCAGCCGAAAACAACAACAATGCCAACAATGCAAGGAAGGTGCTGGGTGACTTTACTGCACCTACTCCCGACTTCTATGGGAGAAGCATCTCTATCCCTGCCATTGGAGCAAACAACTTTGAGCTTAAGCCTCAATTAGTTTCTCTAATGCAACAGAATTGCAAGTTCCATGGACTTCCATTGGAAGATC
>NC_029772.3:56977485-56978690 GCF_000817695.3 Arachis duranensis | reverse complement strand
CACCAAGCAGTACTAAGGAAGCTTCATCTGAGGAAGAAGCTTATGATCCTGAGAATCCTTCAATGGAAGAGGTGAATTACATGGGAGAATCCTATGGAAACACCTATAATCCTTCATGGAGAAATCATCCAAACCTCTCATGGAAGGATCAACAGAGACCTCAACAAGGTTTCAACACCAATAATGGTGGAAGAAACAGGTTTAGCAATGGCAAGCCTTTTCCATCACCTTCTCAGCAACAGACAGAGCATTCTAAGCAGAACCACTCTGACTTAGCAACCATGGTCTCTGATCTAATCAAAACCACTCAAAGTTTCATGACTGAAACAAGATCCTCCATTAGAAATTTGGAGGCACAAGTGGGTCAGCTGAGCAAGAAAATTACTGAACTCCTTCCTAGTACTCTTCCAAGCAATACAGAAGAAAATCCAAAAGGAGAGTGCAAGGCCATCAACATGGCCAAATTTGGAGAGGAGGGAGAGGAAGTGAACGCCACTGAGGAAGACCTCAATGGACGTCCACTGGCCTCCAATGAGTTCCCCAATGAGGAACCATGGGAATCTGAGGCTCAGACTGAGACCATAGAGATCCCATTGGATTTACTTCTACCATTCATGAGCTCTGATGAGTATTCTTCCTCTGAAGAGGATGAGTATGTCACTGAAGAGCAAGTTTCTAAATACCTTGGAGCAATCATGAAGCTAAATGACAAGTTATTTGGTAATGAGACTTGGGAGGATGAACCCCCTTTGCTCACCAAAGAACTAGATGACTTGTCTAGGCAGAGATTACCTCAAAAGAGATAGGATCCTGGGAAGTTTTCAATACCTTGTACCATAGGCACCATGACCTTCAAGAAGGCCTTGTGTGACCTAGGGTCAAGTGTAAACCTCATGCCTCTCTCTGTAATGGAGAAGATAGGGATCTTTGAGGTGCAAGCTGCAAAAATCTCACTAGAGATGGCAGACAATTCAAGAAAACAAGCTTATGGACTTGTAGAGGATGTTCTGGTAAAAGTTGAAGACCATTACATCCCTGCTGATTTCATAGTCCTAGAGACTGGGAAGTGCATGGATGAATCCATCATCCTTGGCAGACCCTTCTTAGCCACAGCAAAGGTTGTGATTGATGTGGATAGAGGAGAATTGATCATTCAAGTGAATGAAGAATCCCTTGTGTTTAAGGCTCAAGGATATCCCTCTGTA
>NC_029772.3:56975237-56977339 GCF_000817695.3 Arachis duranensis | reverse complement strand
TTGGGAGGTTCCAACATTGCTCTGAGTATCTGTGAGGCTCCATGAGAGCCCACTGTCAAGCTACTGACATTAAAGAAGCGCTTGTTGGGAGGCAACCCAATGTTATCTATTTTCCTTTGTTATTTTATGTTTTCTGTAGGTTGATGATCATGAGAAGTCACAAAATCAATTGAAAAAGCAAAAATAGAAAGAAAAACAGAAAGAAAAATAGCACACCCTGGAGGAGAACTTGCTGGCATTTAAACGCCAGTAAAGCTAGCAGATGGGCGTTTAACGCCCAGTCTGGCACCATTCTGGCCGTTTAACGCCAGAAAGGGGCACCAGACTGGCGTTAAACGCCAGGAAAGGGCAAGAAGTTGGCGTTAAACGCCAGAAATGGGCACCAGCCCGGCGTTTAATGCCAGAATTGGCACAGGGAGCAATCTTGCTCGCCACTTGGTGCAGGGATGACTTTTCCTTGACACCTCAGGATCTGTGGACCCCACAGGATCCCCACCTACCCCACCACTCTCTCTCTTTTTCACCCATTCACCAATCACCTCAACACCTCTTTCCCAAAAACCCTTCACCTATCAAATCCCATCTTTCTCTTCACCACTCACATCCATCCTTCATAAAACCCCACCTACCTCACCATTCAAATTCAAACCACTTCCACACCCAAACCCACCCTCCAAAGCCGAACCCTACCCCTCTCCCCACCCCTATATAAACCCATCTTCAATCCTTCATTTTCACACAACCTAAACACTACTTCTCCCCCTTTGGCCGAACCACAAAGCCATTTCCATCTCCTTCATTTCTTCTTCTTCTACTCTCTTCTTTCTTCTTTTGCTCGAGGACGAGTAAACCTTTTAAGTTTGGTGTGGTAAAAGCACTGCTTTTTGTTTTTCCATAACCATTTATGACATCCAAGGCCGGAGAAACCTCTAGAAAGAGGAAAGGGAAGGCAAAAGCTTCCACCTCCGAGTCATGAGAGATGGAGAGATTCATCTCAAGGGTGCATCAAGACCACTTCTATGAAGTTGTTGCCTTGAAGAAGGTGATTCCGAGGTCCCTTTCAAACTCAAAAAGAGTGAATATCCGGAGATCCGACATGTGATCCGAAGAAGAGGTTGGGAAGTTCTTACCAACCCCATTCAACAAGTCGGAATCTTAATGGTTCAAGAGTTCTATGCCAATGCGTGGATCACCAAGAACCATGATCAAAGTGTGAACCCGGACCCAAAGAATTAGCTTACTATGGTTCGGGAGAAATACTTGGATTTTAGTCTGGAAAATGTAAGGTTGGCATTCAACTTGCCCATGATGCAAGGAGATGAACACCCTTACACTAGAAGGGTCAACTTTGATCAAAGGTTGGACCAAGTCCTCACAGTCATTTGTGAAGAGGGCACCCAATGGAAGAGAGATTCAAGAGGAAAGCCAGTCCAATTGAGAAGGCATGACCTCAAGCCTGTGGCTAGGGGATGGTTGGAGTTTATCCAACGCTCAATCATTCCCACTAGCAACCGGTCCGAAGTTACCATAGACCGGGCTGTCATGATTCATAGCATCATGATTGGAGAAGAAATAGAAGTTCATGAGGTAGAACTTTATAAGGTGGCGGACAAGTCCTCTACCTTGGCAAGGTTAGCATTTCCTCATCTCATTTGTCACCTCTGTTACTCAGTTGGAATTGATATAGAGGGAGACACCCTCATTGATGAGGACAAGCCCATCACTAAGAAGAGGATGGAGCAAACAAGAGACCCCTCTCATCATCAAATCCCTGAGATGCCTCAAGGGATGCACTTTCCTCCACAAAACTATTGGGAGCAACTAAACACCTCCCTAGGAGAATTGAGTTCCAACATGGGACAACTAAAGGTGGAGCACCAAGAACACTCCATCATCCTCCATGAAATTAGAGAAGATCAAAGAATCATGAGAGAGGAGCAACAAAGACAAGGAAGAGACATTGAGGAGCTCAAGCACTCCATAAGATCTTCAAGAGGAAGAACAAGCCACCATCACTAAGGTGGACCCGTTCTTTAATTTCCTTGTTCTTTATTTTTTTGTTTTTCGAAAATTATGCTTATATTTATCTATGTTTGTGTCTT
>NC_029772.3:56974865-56975155 GCF_000817695.3 Arachis duranensis | reverse complement strand
CATGTTACTGAGGATCTGAAAAATCATAAAAATGATTCTTGAAGCAAGAAAAAGCAGTGAATACAAAAAAAAAAGAAAAGGAGAAAAAAGAAAAAAAAAAGGGAGAAAAGAAAACGAAAAAAAAGAAGAAAAAAAGAGAGAAAAAGAGAAATAAAGTTGTGATCCAAGGCAAAAAGAGTGTGCTTAAGAACTCTGGACATCTCTAATTGGGGACTCTAGCAAAGCTAAGTCACAATCTAAAAAGGTTCACCCAGTTATGTGTCTGTGGCATTTATGTATCCGGTGGTAAT
>NC_029772.3:56970397-56971778 GCF_000817695.3 Arachis duranensis | reverse complement strand
TTCCTCTGGTTCTTCCTGATCAGGCTGAACATCCTTGAAGATGTCCTCTAGCTCTGATTCTAGACTTTCAGCCATATTAATTTCTTCCACCAAAGAGTCAATAATGTCAGCGCTCATGCAGTCATTTGGTGTGTCTGGATGCTACATAGCTTTTACATCTTTCAACTTGAACTCATCCTCATTGACTCTCAGGGTTACTTCCCCTTTTTGTACATCAATAAGAGTTCGTCCATTTGCTAGGAAAGGTCTTCCTAGGATGAGAGTTGCACTCTTGTGCTCCTCCATTTCTAGCACTACAAAGTATGTTGGAAAGGCGAATGGCCCAACCTTGACAATCATGTCCTCAATTATGCCTGATGGATATTTAATGGAGCCATCAGCAAGTTGGAGACATATCCGGGTTGGGTTGACTTCTTCAGTCAACCCAAGCTTTCTGATAGTGGATGCAGGTATTAGATTGATACTTGCTCCAAGGTCACACAGGGCTGTCTTGGTGCAAGCACCTTCTAATGTGCATGGTATCATAAAGCTTCCTGGATCTTGGAGCTTTTCTGGTAAGCTCTTCAGAATGACTGCACTGCATTCTTTAGTGAGAAACAATTTTTCAGTTTCTTTCCAATCCTTCTTATGACTTAAGATCTCTTTCATGAACTTAGCATAAGAAGGTATTTTCTCAAGTGCCTCTGCAAACGGAATCTTTATTTCAAGAGTCCTTAGATAGTCTGCAAAGCAGACAAATTGCTTATCCTGTTCCGCTTGGCGAAGTTTCTGAGGATAAGGCATCTTGGCTTTATATTCTTCAACCTTAGTTGCTGCAGGTTTATTCCTTACAGAGGTGGTTGGAGAAGCCTTTTTAGAGGGGTTACTATCAGCACTCTCAGGTGTCTGATTCTCCATTGGCATTTGAACGCCAGGATTGGGTGAGGAATGGGCGTTTAACGCCAACTTTTCCCCCTTTTCTGGCATTTGAACGCCAGAACTGGGCGTTTAACGCCAGCTTTTCCCCCCTTTCTGGTGTTTGAACGCCAGGAGTATTCCTCTCTGGGCTCTTACTGTCCTCAGAGGGATTTTGGGCAGTGGTTTGGTTATCCTCTGTCAATTGTTCCTTTCTTGGCTTTTTGCTACTTTGAGCAGTGTTATTCAATGTCTTCCCACTCTTCAGTTGAACTGCTTGGCATTCTTCTGTTATCTGTTTAGATAACTGCTATTTTGTCTGATTCAACTGTGATTCTCTATTCTTGTTAGCAATTTTGGTTTCTTGGAGCATCTCTTTAAATTTTGCTAACTATTTTGTCATCAAGAGTAATTGCTGATTAAGCTCAACCATCTGTTCTTGAGGGTTAGGATCAGTAGTTACTGCCATAGCTTCTTCTTTTGTAGA
>NC_029772.3:56970179-56970351 GCF_000817695.3 Arachis duranensis | reverse complement strand
AGTACAAATATTGATTTCTAGCAACAGTATCTATCAGTTCTTGAGCCTCTTCAATCGTCTTCCTCATATGAATAGATCCACCAGCTGAGTGGTCTAGAGATATCTGAGCTTTTTCTGTAAGCCCATAGTAGAAGATGTCTAACTGTACTCACTCTGAAAACATTTCAGAGGG
>NC_029772.3:56967000-56970054 GCF_000817695.3 Arachis duranensis | reverse complement strand
TTTGGAGGGTAAAATTGATTCAGGAATTTGTCTGATAACTGTCTCTATGTTTTTATGCTTGCTGTGGGTTGGTTATTCAACCACCTTTTAGCTTGATCTTTTACAGCAAATGGAAACAGTAATAATCTGTAGACATCCTGATCCACCTCTTTATCACGTACTGTGTCAGCAATTTGTAAGAACTGTGCCAGAAACTCAGTAGGTTCTTCCTGTGGAAGACCGGAATACTAGCAATTTTGCTGCACCATGATAATAAGTTGAGGATTTAGCTCAAAGCTGCTTGCTTTAATGGGAGGTATACAGATGCTACTCCCATATGCAGCTGTAATGGGGTTAGCATATGACCCCAGAGTCCTTCTGGACTGCTCAATTCCACTTAGGTCCATGATGGAGAAAGGGAATATGATAATGATTCACAAGTAAAATAAAATATTTTTGTTTTGAATGTAACCGAAAATAATAAAACATAACAAATGGAAAATAAAATCAAATTTTGAAAACTAAAAGAAAATAAAATCAAAGTAAATTGAAAACTAAATCAATTAATTAATTAAAAACATTTTGGAATTAGCAATTGAAAAGATATGATTGAAAATTATTTTGAAAAAGATTTGATTTTTGAAAAGAGGAAAGAGAAAAATAACAAAATGACACCAAAATTAAAATTTTTAGAAAATCAACACAAATTTTCGAAAAGGAAAACACAAAGAAGACACCATACTTAGAATTTGAAACTAGACTCAAATAAAAGACTCTAAACCAACCAAAAATAAAACAGTCCTAATCTAAGCAACAAGTTACACCGTCAGTTGTCCAAACTCGGACAATCCCCGACAACGGCGCCAAAAACTTGGTGCACGAAATTGCAATCACACTTTTGCAATTCCGCACAACTAACCAGCAAGTGCACTGGGTCGTCCAAGTAATACCTTACGTGAGTAAGGGTCGATCCCACAGAGATTGTCGGCTTGAAGCAAGCTATGGTTATCTTGTAACTCTTAGTCAGGATATCAATAATTATCATATTTAATTGTGAAAAGTAAAAGAACATGAAATAAGTACTTATTTCGCAGTAATGGAGAACAGGTTGAGGTTTTGAAGATGCTCTATCTTCTGAATCTCTGTTTTCCTACTGTTTTCTTCTTTATGCATGCAAGGCTCCTTCCATGGCAAGCTGTATGTAGGGTTTCACCGTTGTCAATGGCTACCTCCCATCCTCTCAGTGAAAATGTTCAACGCGCTCTGTCACAGCACGGCTAATCATCTGTCGGTTCTCAATCAGGTTGGAATAGAATCCAGTGATTCTTTTGCGTCTGTCACTAATGCGCAGCCCTCAGGAGTTTGAAGCTCGTCACAGTCACTCAATCCTTGAATCCTACTCAGAATACCGCAGACAAGGTTTAGACCTTCCGGATTCTCTTGAATGCCGCCATCAATTCTAGCTTATACCACGAAGATCCTGATTAAGGAATCTAAGAGATATCTACTCAATCTAAAGTAGAACGGAGGTGGTTGTGAGGCACACGTTCATAGGTGAGAATGATGATGAGTGTCACGAATCATCACATCCATAAAGTTGAAGAACAAGTGATATCTTAGAATAGAAGCAAGCGTGATTGAATGAAAAACAGTAATAATTGCATTAATCCATCAAGACACAGCAGAGCTCCTCACCCCCAACCATGGGGTTTAGAGACTCATGCCATAGAAGATACAATGAGAAACGTGTAATGTGTCATGAGGTAGAGATACAATGTCAAAAGGTCCTATTAATAGTGAACTTGTAACCTAGGGTATACAAAAATGAGTAAATGACGTAAAAATCCACTTCCGGGGTCCACTTGGTGTGTGCTTGGGCTCAGCATTGAAGCTTTCATGTGTAGAGACTTTTTCTGGAGTTAAACGCCAGCTTTTATGCCAGTTTGGGCGTTTAACTCCAATTTTTGTGCCAGTTCCGGCGTTAAACGCCGGGAATTCTGAAGCTGATTTGCAACGCCGGTTTGGGCCATCAAATCTCGGGCAAAGTATTGACTATTATACATTGAACAAAAGCCCAGGATGTCTACTTTCCAACGCAATTGAGAGCGCACCAATTGGGTTTCTGTAGCTCCAGAAAATCCACTTCGAGTGCAGGGAGGTCAGAATCCAACAGCATCTGCAGTCCTTTTCAGCCTCTGAATCAGATTTTTGCTCAGGTCCCTCAATTTCAGCCAGAAAATACCTGAAATCACAGAAAAACACACAAACTCATAGTAAAGCCCAGAAAAGTGAATTTTAACTAAAAACTAATAAAAATGTAATAAAAACTAATTAAAATATACTAAAAACATACTAAAAACAATGCCAAAAAGCGTATAAATTATCCGCTCATCAACTATTCCACTGGTGTTTTGGAGGACTGGAAGAAGCGGGATTTGAAGGGTTAAGTTAGGATCTGAGTTATAAACTTAAAGACCTTAGATTATATACCCAAAATCTGGTTTAGCTTATTCTTGAAGTTTTAAATCTGAGTGTTGGAGTTCTAGGATCGCCTTTGCCTTTCCTGGGACCTTATATATTATGTATGTTGGCACCATTACCATGCTGAGAACCTCTGATTCTCATTCCATACATATGTTATCTTTTTCAGATGCAGGTTGAAAGGCACTTTGCTAGGCGTCTGGAGTTTTCTGTCACAAGCGAAGTTGGGACAGGGTATTGTTATGTATATGAATATATACGTATAGATTTCTCCCTTTATATGTTTCGCTTTTGTCCCTCTTAGAGGCTTTTTTGGAGAACTATGAGTTTACTTTATGTATTTTGGATTATCCAGGTTGTATGTATATGATATTCTCCGGCCGGCCTTGGCTTTACAGGTTGAGCTCGGAGCTCGATATTCTGTATCTTTGACACTCCAATCTTATTATATGTATATGTCCTTACTTCCTTCGTACGCAAGTTTCTGTTACGTGAGCGTTATGCTTTTTTTTTTCGTGAATTTTCTTAAACCATCCTTCAAGGCTCCTCAAGTATTAAATTCTTTCAACTACTATTATATATATATATATATAT
>NC_029772.3:56961970-56965344 GCF_000817695.3 Arachis duranensis | reverse complement strand
GTTATTTATATATTAGCATATAGTTGTTTCATATTCTTTGTATTGCCATGCCATGCATGCAAATGATATAAGAATTTTTTTTTTAAAAAATGAGACTTTCCCCAGTCGGCTCACCCCTTTGGCAAAGCTGCTCATTTCTCGTAATTAATTTTTGGTTCCTCGTTTTGGATAACGGAGTTATCGGTTCAGACCCACGCAACATCCCATACTTAGCGATGCACCTTGACTTCCTTTTAATCGATCACAACTATTCACATTTTCTGTTATTAAATCAGAACGGACAATACAGTTGGATTTCAGACTTCTAATAAAGCTATTGGCATACGTGAAATTTTCCTAAAACATATACCTTAATATATATATTATCTGAGTTATGTTGCAATTATCCTCTTTGGTAGAGAAAAATAAAACAGAAAACGTTAAGAGACAGTAACTTTTAACAATTTTAGCCGATATTTGATTAGAAAAAAATAAATTATATTCAATAAATAAATTTTATTAATTTACACACATAAATTTTAATAAATATAAATATAAATTATATTAATTTATATGTATAAATTTTAATAATATAAATACAAATTATATATTTTATGAATATATATTTTTATAAATATAAATTATTAACAGTTAAATGTTAATCCAAAACAATAATATTCATTGATCATTTAAAATGTGCTAAATATTTTTGCAACCATCACTAATTTACTTCAATTTGAGTAAAAAAATTGAGTAGCAAACAAACCTAATAATGGATAGAAAAGGTAGACGAGTTAGTCCATCTAGTCCCGCCAAAAGTTTGTCCCACCCTATTTGTGAGGTGTTTTCAATAAATTTAAAATTTTTTAAAATATAAAAACTAATAATTTTTAAATTCACATATATTAAAATCTTTATAATTCTAAATATGTAACAAACATAATTATCAACTAAATTTTTTAAAATAAAATAATAAAAAATAATATTGTAAAAATAAAACAAACATTGTTTAAAATATATAATTAAACATTTTCAATTATCATCTTAGAACATACAAGAAATTATCGGAATAGCAACCGATTTAGCAACCGATTCTGGTGGTCGCTAAAACCTTGGTCGCTAATTAGAAAATAGCGACCAACTTCAGTCACTAACGGTTAGTGACCAATTTTAGCGACCAATTTTTTAACAAGGCCACCAAACCCCTCACCAAAGAGTATCGGTCGCTAAATCAGTCGTTAACATAATCGGTTGCTAAATGGTGACCATATTTTCCGTCGCTAAATCGGTCGCCGATGCCTGATTTGAAAATCTAAAATCGGTCGCTAAATTGGTCGCTAATTCTTAAACTAAAAAACTGAATTGGTCGCTAAAGCAGTCATTGTTCCTAATCTTGTAATTATAGTTTTTTACCGATTTCACGTTTATCACTATTAAAACTTAATTTCATAAATAATTATATTTTCACAAAATGTAAAAAGAATCAAACATTGATCGATTTTTTAAAGAAATACCAAAAACATTTACAATGTCTACATAGAAATATAAAATTTAAAATATTAAAATTTTTTAAATACATCAAATTTATGATCCACAATCTAGACTAAAGGTAAAAATAAAATAATTCATGAATAACATAACTTTGCTCTATTCAGGAACAATCAGCATAGTTCAACAATTTCTACACTAATTTTTTTTCTTTGATTTTTTCATTGCTCTTAGAACTGCAACCAATACAAACCACAACAGAATTTTTAAGCAATCTTAATTTTGAATTTTGAATCAGGCAAAACTTTGTTCTTCACCAAAGTTGCCAAAATACTGTCACAAAAAAGAAAATGGAAAATGAATGAAACTCACTTAAACCAATTCAATTCAAGTCTCAAATTATGTTCAAAACTTAAAAGTTTCATAAGAAAATAGGTTTCAACAAAGAACTCTGTTCCTTTTTATTTGTAATTCCAACAGAATCTAATAAGATAACAAAAATAACAGATAACGAGAAACGAAGAAAGTATCAAAGAAACAAAAAGCGTGTGCATAGATCGCAATGCAACTAAAATAATAAGGCTGCATTTGTTAACTTAGAACTGGAAAAATGTTACTAAAAACTAAAAATTTATATCTATTTATTTATTCAAAATACCTATCTCATTCTAATAAATGTGCAACTATATTACAATTTCGAAGAATATGATGGCAAGTAAAGCTACTGAAAGAGTTAACTACTATCTCGTTAATGTATCTAATGTAAATAAAGATAATTCAGTATAATAAAGAAAACAGAAAGAGAAAGAGGGATTACGTTCTGGGAACAAGAGCATGCCTCCATGGCCCGCGGGGAGGGGGGGAGGAGTTGGGCCAGCGGTGGAAGGAGGGTTGGTTGTGGTGAGCTGAATGCCATTGAATTGAACCTCAGTGGACCTTGCTGCAACCCATTCTGAAAAAATAAAACAGTGCTCATAGTTACTAGTAGGATAAACCTCTTCTACTTACAAAAGAAAGTTGATTAAAAGCTAGCAATTATATACCAGATGCTCTCGGATGTACTTGGCTGTGCTTCCATTGTCATTATCCACGAGAAGACCAAGTATCTAAAATTATACAAACAACCACTATAAGAAAATGAAATATTTATAACAAAAATTTTGTATCAAATTTAAAATTGTTACAAAAAATAATTTTTTATAATAAAAATTGATGATTGTTACAAAAGAATAATATTTTATAACAATATTACAAGTTGTTACAAAACATGCTAATTTTTTGTAACAACCTAACTTTTGTTGTTACAAATTATGTTAGTTTTTGTAATAAACTGTTGTTTTGTTACGAAATATTATAGTATTTTGTAACAAAGAAAAGAAGTTGCAAAATTTTGTAATATTTTATAACAAAATATCTTTTTGTTTCAAAAACTCTAATTGTTTTGTAACAAAATATTTTTTTGTTTCAAAAACTTCAATTATTTTGTAGCAAAAAATTAATTTGTCACAAAATTCAACATTGTTTGTAACAAGTTATTTGTTTGTCATAAAATGTAAATATATTTTATAACATTTTTTTTTTTAAAATGTTAAATACTTTGAGGTTTTATATTTTTTTTAAAAATTAATATATAATTTTTATTCATAATCAGATTTTTAATGTTAACTAAAATTTAATTTGTGAAAGCACAAAAAAATTTAATTAAATTATATTTGTAAAGAACAATAATTAAATATCAAAGAAAAAAAACTGATACCAAATTGCTGAATGTAAAAACTAACAGGGTGAAGCAGTAAAAAAACCCTAAGCCCCCTAACTCGCGCCTCACTCTTCTCTGCGCCGTCTACTCCATCAAGCATAATGGAGCTCCTGCGGCAAGATGAAACACTGGCGTAGCCTCTGCTAGT
>NC_029772.3:56943330-56961879 GCF_000817695.3 Arachis duranensis | reverse complement strand
TTGTGCGCCGTTGGTCGTCGTTGTCGTGGTCTTCGTGGTGGTGGTTGTCGTCGTGGTCTTCATGGTGGTGGTTGTCGTCGCCATTCCTGGTCACCGTTCCGTCAGCTCTGCTCCTCTTCGTGGTGGTGGTCGTCCTCTGTGTTCGTGCTCTGCCTCTGCTAGTTCGATTATGCTTTCCTTCCTCTGCTGCTAGTTTGGTCTGGTCTGATTGCTTCTCTGCTGAAGATAAGTGCAGTTTATTTGAGTATTGTAATATGACTGATAATCTGATTTGTGGTTATTTGGAGAGTTGATATTTTTATTCTATCATTTGAAGCCAGGGATCTTCTTCTACCCAGCAACACCAACCTCCTTTGTTGTCTGTGATGCGCTTGAACCTGATTTCCCCATCAGCTATATCAATAAGGTCTTTGAAATCTTTACCGGCTATCGTGCTGATGAGGCTCTTGGTCGAAACTGGTGAGATATTTTTTATTCGTTTTATTTTCTTTTTCTTTTTATAAAAATTAATAGATGAGAAAATGTTGGGCTTCCTTGTTTTGTGAAGTTAGCAACTCTGCACGATTAAATTTTTATAATTGGTGATGAAATGATTCTAGATCTATGCTAAATTTAGATGCTTTCAAACTTCATTCTCAATGAATTCCTTCTTTTGTTACTCAATAGTTGTGATCTATAGTCACGGTTTTTTTGGAAAGGGTGACTATAAAGTACCTATGGTCATGGTTTTTTTAAAAAAGGATGACCTAAAAGGATCTATGGTCACGGTTTTGAGAGATGACCTAAAGGAGTCTATGGTCACGGTTTTTTTTAAAAAATGACCTAAAAGGGTCTATGGTCACGGCTTTGGGGGGTGGCCGAAAGAGGTCTATGGTCACGATTTTGGGAGGTGGCCTAAAAGGGTCTATGGTCACGATTTTTGGGGGTGACCTGAAGGGGTTTATGGTTACGGTTTTTTACAGTGACCAAAAAGGGGCTATGGTCACAGTTTTTCAAAAAAGGGTGACTTAAAAAGGTCTATGGTCACGGTTTTAAGGGGTGACCTAAAGGGGTCTATGGTCACGGTTTTGGGGGTGACCTAAAAGGGTCTATAGTCACGGTTTTAGGGGGTGGCCTAAAGGTGTCTATGGTCACGATTTTTTATAGTGACAAAAAAGGGGCTATGGTCACGGTTTTTCAAAAAGGGTGACCTAAAGGGGTCTATGGTCACGATTTTCGGGGGTGACCTAAAGGGGCCTATGGTCACGATATTGGGAGTGGCCTAAAAGCGTCTATGGTCACGATTTTGGGGGTGACCTAAAGGTGTCTACGATCACGATTTTGTACAATGACCAAAAAGGGTCAATGGTCACGGTTTTTTGGAAGGGTGGCCTAAAAGGGTCTATGGTCACGGTTTTAGGAGTGACCTAAAGGTGTTTATGGTCATGGTTTTTTACAGTGACCAAAAAGGATCTATGGTCATGGTTTTTCGGAAGGGTGGCCTAAAAGGGTTTATGGTCACGGTTTTGGGGGTGACCTAAAAGGGTCTATGGTCATAGTTTTAATCATTTGAGTTTTAATTAATTAAGATTTTTATGTATTTTTTATTATTTTAAATATTTTTTCTTTTTTAAATTAAAAAGTTTTAATAATTAAAAACTAATAATAATTTTATATAATTTACTTTAAATATTAAATTTTAAATCTAATTTTATAAAAATTAGGTTGAATACTATTAATAATTTTATATTAAAAAATGATTTAAAACTTATTAAAATGATTATAGAATAGTAAAATGAAAGATTCATCATATCGTAATTAATTTAAATTATTTGAATGGTTAATTTTGTTCGTTTATTTAAATGCATAGGATAAATTAATTCTTGGTATGTTGGATAAAATAATTCTGTAAAAATAAAAATAAAAGCTCATTAATTTTGTTCTTTCTTTCCCCAATTCATAACCCTAGTCCCTCATTCCCGCCGCCGTCCCAAGCTCCTCAGCACCGTCGCCATCCCAAGCTCCTCAGCGTGGTCGCTTCTTCCTCTTCCCTGTTTTGCAAAACCCAGAAAGCTTAACACATCGTCTTTATCTTCGGCGTCTTCATCGGTGTCTCCGTTCTCGGTGCTGCTTGGTACGCCATTTTCTTTTTCCGTTTTAGACTTTCTTAATTTATTTTCTGTAACCATATGGTATGTTTCTTTTTAGGGTTTATTCCTTTTCCGTCTTCAATTTTAAGGTTTATGGGGTTTTGCATTGCAAAAACTTTGAATTCATGCTCAATAAAATTTTGGTATTATAGTCACTGATATTGTTGATAATTTCTGTTAATAGTTAGAATTATTTTAATATTTATTTAATTTTTAGTAAACCATATTGAGTCTTCTATCAAATTGTGTATTATAATATTCTGCAAATCAGAGTGTTTAATGAAGTGTTAAATCAATAAGGTGGTTTTTGTGTATTTGAATAAGGTTATTCTTCAATTGAATGTGTATTAGTGTGCCAAAGGTTGATTAATTTTGAGATATGGATTTGGCTGTAGATAAAAGTAAATTGCAAAACCTTGTTTGAAGGGAGTTTTCTTATTTAAATAGTCAGATCATAGAAGTGAAGAATAAGTAGAACTATGGTCATAGTATTATACTGATTTTAACTTAATAGTTTTGTGGGATTGTTGTTTACTTACCTTAATGTGACCATAACTAGTATGTTGTTATTATGTTTCTTCAACTACTAAGCCTAACACTTAACAAACTAATGATTTATAAGGATCATGGTCTTTAATTTTCTTTCTTATGTACAGAGAGGGACATAAATTTTTCCTTTCAATTGTTCATGTCGTAGTATTATGGTTCGACTCCTTCTATCTGTTGTTTATATTTATGTGAAATTTTATTTGTTTTATTGAGTTTTAGCCATAGTACAAAAGTACACTTTACTAGATAGTTTACAAAAAATAAATAAAGTAATAATAAAATGTTGATTAGTGACTTGTTAAGTTGCTGTTTTGTTAAGGACTTATGGCACTGAGTGTTTTGAATTTTGAATTTGTGATAAGTGATTTGTGATTTGTGATTTGTGATTAGTGATTTTGTTATGCTACTGGTTTGAATTAATTTAGGGGTGATTATTTGTTATGTTACTGTATAGAAAATTTTTTAAATCATGTATAGAAAATTCTTGTTCACAGGTCTATTTCATGAGTCTTTACCTCCACAAAGTGATGATGTTTTTGGTTTCTGAAGTCTAATCTATCCCTTTGAGCTCGTCAGTTTTGCAACACTAACTCAGTAATTTAAAGCTCAACCTTATTCCCATTATTACACTGCATTATTAGTTAGCACTTAGCACTGCTACTCTATATTATGTATATATCAAGATCATGGGACACTAATGGGAATTATTCTACCTATTTTAGATGTGAACCCATGTTAATAAAAAAAGTTAACTTAATAAATGCAAAAAATGTACATTAATATAGGAACTTTAAATTGGGCATTATTTGGTATTTTCTTTCTGAACTTGATTATTTTGACTTTGTTTTGTGTACAGGATAATTTTTTCGTATTGGTAAAGACAACAAAAGTTGAGTAGTTGCTATGGCACCGTTTATAACAACTTCATATGGCATCTCAAAATGAAGGAACTAAGCAGTAAGTTTATCTCATAATTGCCATATATAATAATTTGATAGAACATTTAACTAGCATAATAAGCAGATATATGGTAGCTAGATTGTCACTCTAATTGATCTATTAGATCATGTTTAGTAAGTTCAGATATTTGCATTCTTAGGTTTAATAATATTTTGTCAAAAGATTGGATGGATTTACCAAGATTTGAGAATGAGTACATAGTTGGTGTAAATAATTTTTTAGAGTTTGCCTTCGTAATTGGAAAAGCGGTTGGAAAAGAAATCCAATGTCCGTGTGCAAAGTGTGAAAACACTTATTGGCGTGAACGAGAAGACGTATATGAGCATCTTATTTGCTATGGGTTTGTCGAAGGTTATAAACGATGGATTAATCATGGGTAAGTAGTAATCCCAATAGTTGTAGATAGTGACATGGATGATCGAGGGGGCATTGATGATATTGACGGGTTGCTGTGTGATGCATTAAAAAATATGACAAATCTTGAAGAGGGGAACAATGGGTTGAATGAAGATGCGAAGAGATTTTATAAGCTGGTAGATGAAGCGGGTCTAGAATTATATCCGAATTGTACAACTGGATTTTCAAGACTATCGTTTATCATTCGTCTTTACCACTTGAGGTGTCTGCATGGTTGGAGTAACACATCTTTTACCTCCCTCTTGGAGTTATTGATGCATGTCCTAATGACTGCATGCTGTATCGGAATGAGTACATAAATGACTCAGTTTGCCATATCTGTAGAGAGTCTCGATATAATCAGACTCCTACTATGGATGGCAACGAAGATGACTTTGCGCTTCCGAATAAATTTCATAAGGTTGCTGCGAAGACCTTAAGATACTTTCCTTTAATACCAAGGCTTAAAAGGCTTTTTATGTGCCCAAACACAGCAGAGGTGTTGATGTTAATTTTATTGTTGATTTTATTGGCCTTAAGCGAATCTACAATAAAATCTAGTTCGTTATCAAATTAAAAATTTCAACCACTATATAAAATAATTGTACTATTTTATCAAATTAAAAAGATGTTACATGGTCATCAAATTGGACATTTGGATAATTGGCTCCATGAGTACATGTTGAATAGAAGGGTAAGACACTAATTACGAACTAAGATGCATAACCTACCATTATTTCTTTTCAGAAGGTATAGAAAAATAAATAAAGCAATAATAATACATGAAGGTGAAGGGGTAGCAATTAGTATTGAATCAGTACTTAGTAATATATAGCAATCAGCATTATTATTATTTTAAATTTGACTTTGTCTATTGATTTCACACTCGATCTGATTTTTCTGTTTCGCTGGTGTTGATTACTTGATTTGTTTGATGGGTTGGAAGCTAATAATAGTATTTCGGTATAACCTTATTTTTTAAGCTTCTATTTTTGTTGTGGTTGTTTCTTTGTGTTGATTTTTTTTCATTTTTAAGCGACTTCAATAGGGGAGTTGAAGTTTCACTCAAAGATAGATTAAAAACATATAAACATTACCAAATGGCTCAAAACATTAGCAAATGCTCCTTATTATTTAGTGGTTGAAATTTTCATATTGATTGACTTATTTAACTTGTGCTCCATATTCATTACTCAACTGTACTGCATGCATCATCAAAAACATTTTTGTTATGTTCTAACTTCTTTATTTCTTTTGCTAGCAGGAAAACATGATGTGAAGCAAATATGTTCTATACAAATATAAGATGGGATGGGTCTTATAATGATTTTGGTTATCTAAATGTATTATTTTGATGTGTTCTTTACATTTTGATAAGAGACTTTATCTGATATTACATGTAATGGATAAATTACACCCTATTTTGATTAGTGTTGTAATGGATATCTACTTTTTAATGAAACTTTTATGATTTACATTTATTGAATTTTTCATTCTTAGATTTATTTTGTGATTATCATCATTTTGGAATGTGATTATGCTTTAAAAAAAATTCATAAAATAAAACAGGTTACCATAGATAAGTTATAAGTTATGGCCACGGTGAAAATCATGACCATAGATAAGGCTATGGTCACGATTTTAAGGAGGGGTGACCATAGATAAGCTATGGCCATGGTGAAAACAGTGACTATAGATAAGGCTATGGTCACGGTTTTAAGGCAGGGTGACCATATAGACGCTATGGTCATGGCGAAAAACCGTGACCATAGCCTTATCTATGGTCACAGTTTAAGGAGGGGTGACCATAGGGACTATGGTCACGGCCAAAAAACTGTGACCATAGATAAGGCTATGGTCATGGTTTTTAGGTGGGGTGACCATAGAGGCTATGGTCACGGCCATAGACAAGGCTATGGTCACAGTCAAAACTATGACCATAGATATGGCTATGGTCACGGTTTTAGGTGGAGTGACCATAGAGGCTATGGTCATGGTTTTATCGCGTGACCATAGATTAACCTATGGTTATGGTAAAAAAAATGTGGCCTAAAGTGTCGGAATTTGAACATTACAACCATGACCATAGAAACCGTGATCATAGATAAAAAAATTGTGACCATAGGTCTATTGCCACGAGAGAATAGGCCACGGTAGAAAAACCGTGACCATAAGTCAAAAACCGTAACCATAGACCTACCGTCACCCTTTTCATCGTGACCATAGACCTTTTTTTGTAGTGTGACCAAAATGCATCCCAAGATCTCTTGAATTCCAATTCTAGTTCATGCCTTTCCTTGATTTGAAGGTTGAAAGATCATAATCACAAGTACACCACAATTAATGCATGGAACTTGAAATTATAGCCCCAAAAAAAAAGGAAAAGCAGGACCTGATCTAAACTCTGTCTAGACTACTACATGACCATAAAATTTTACATCTTTGTAAGCATCAAGCAATGCACGGATTTGTTAAGTTAATAATTGGTGCATTTAAATTAAAACCTAAAGCATTTAGTGAAGTCTTATGCTCGAATATCAAAATTTACAGGCAGATCCCCAAATGGAGCTAAATCCACAAAGCAGATGTGGCTAAGTATTTGTTTGGCTGCCATTAGCTTGATAAAAAAAGATCTTTTTTCAATGAAAAAAAAAGGATCTTTTTTTTTATTTTTTTAACGTGTTTGACAAATTTCTAATAGTAAAAGTAAAAGCACTAGAAAAATAAAAAAAACATCTTTTTTGAGAAGTTACAATTTACATCTTTTTTTAAAAGATCTTTTCTCCTTAAAAAAAAGATATTTTTTACATAACAAATAAAAAAGTACTTTTATATTGTTATATCCAAACATAATTGATAGATATAAAGATCTTTTTACATGAGATATCCAAACATAAAATTACTTTTACTTTTTCATAAGATCTTTAAAAAAAGATAACTCAAAAAAAGATATTTTCTTAGAAGTTCATCCAAACAAACCCTAAGCTTCGATAACTGAAAGAGTAATAAATCAGTGCAAAAAATTTGACATTACTAGCATTTGAAAGAAATAACTGAAAAGTAGCTAAACAGTTGTTGACATTGAAAAATAGGAACGAAAAGAATTGAAAGAAAATGCAATGAATGAATGAGAAGAGAGAAGAAAAGGTGAATGAACCTGGAAGCAGGAGATGAAGAGGAAAAGGAAGAGGCATTGGCATCGCGGGCAGTGGGGGAAGAAGTGGATGAAGAAGAATGAAGTGGATCTAGAGATCTGGAAAATTCAACGAATGCACATCGCTAAAACCCTAACTAGAGGGGAAAAAAGTCAAACCTAATAAAATGGATCAGAATCGGCGATTAGGAGGTTACCTTCTTGAAGACGACGATTAGGCACTGAGATCTCAACGACGAAGGCGACGACACCGAGACTGCAGAAGAAGATGGTGACGAGACCTCAGGAGACGGCAACATGACCGCAGAAGACGATGCCGATGGGACCTCAGGAGATGCTGGCGAGAAGCAGAAGACGGCAGCAAAGAGGACGACAATGACGTCGGAGATGACAATGTTATCTGATTGGAGAAGATGAGAATGGTGTGGTGAGTTAGGGTTACTGAGTGTAATTTAGATAATATCCTTTTTTTTAATTAGCGACGGAGGCGGAAATTAACCGATTAAAAATTTAATGGAATAAATACGTTGCAAGTATAGTTCTTAACCAGTGAAAATCCACTTATCAATTTAAAAAGGGTTGTCACAAAATTAGAATAAAAATACTGGGAGTGTGAATCCCAGGTCGTCTCCCAGTGAGTTGACAAAAGAGTGCAGCTTATTGGTCAGAGGTTTTCCCAGAAATTTTGAGTTTGAGAAACAGGAAAATAAATAAGAGAATTTACGTAATTTAAATAAAGATCTTGACCGGGAGAAGATTAATTGGAAGTTCTATCCTTGTTGGATTTTTCTCAATATCAATTGATAATTGGTAGTTGTTTCCACTTAGTTATCCTTTACAGAATAAAGGAAAGTCAAGTAAGTTCGAAGTCAACTTCTATTCACAATTTCTAATCCTTTCCCTTGGGAAGGATTAGCGTTAGTGACTAAAGAGTCAACCGACAATAAACCCAATTACAATTTGACTCTTGAGTATTCCAACTCAAGGTTCTCCTTTTAATCAACTCCCAATCAAGATGGGAAACTACTCCATTATCATGAATGTAGACTTCACAAAATAAAAATGGAAAATAACGAAAGACATGATAAACAATAATAAAAAAGATCAATTAAAAAATAAAAATAGTTTTTGTATCAATAAACTCTAAAAATAATCCAAGTGTAACCCTGGACAAATTAAGGATATGAAAGAGTAAGTGAAAAGTAAGAAAATAAACTAGAATGACGAAGTCTTGGTGGAGGTAATAACTCTTCTCAATATCCAATTCCAAAAGCAAATAAAATTCTAAGAACTATGAATGTTTAGAGAAAAAAACCTAGAGGACGGGTAAAATCTGATCTAAAAACTAAAAACTATCCTAATCAGAATCTCCCCCGAGTCTCTGCATGTTCCCTGGCTTTAGTCTGTATTTCTGGGCCAAAAACTGGGTTAAAGCGCGGCCCAAAATCGCCCCCAACAATTTTTGTAAATTTTGCAGATCGCGCATGTCACGCGTACGCGTCGTCTACGCGTTCGTGTCATTCGTGCAGATTTCAATCCACGCGTTCGCGTCAAGCATGCGAACACGTCACTGCGATTTCTCCATTTCGCGCGGTCGCGTGAGCCATGCGTCCGCATCGGTGTTCGCTGGTCATATCCTTGATTTCTTGTGTTCCTTCCATTTTTGCAAGCTTCCGCTCCATTCTCTAAGCCATTCCTGCCCTATGAAACCTGAAGCACTTAACACACGGATCACGGCATCGAATGGTATAAAAGAGAATTAAAATACACAATAAAAAGATCTATAGGAAGCAAGTTTTCAACCATAGAACAACTTTGGAAGGGAATTGTAATATCATGCTAATCATATGAATAAGTGTATAAAGACTTGATAAAACCACTCAATTAAACACAATATAAATCGTAAAATAATGGTTTATCAACCTCCCCACACTTAAACATTAGCATGTCCTCATGCTTAGTTCAAGTCGATAAAATAAATGAGTAGGGAAAATGTAAGACTCATGCAATACAATGCAACCTATATATATGAATGCAACTATATGATTTTGTCTACTTGGTTAAAAGCAAATAAGTTCTTTAAAACAAACATAAATCAAATTCCACTAATTCAAGTCATACAGTAAGAACAGGTAAACTTGTAAGAAGACAGCTCATAAAAGCAGGGAACATAAGATCAAGCATTGAACCCTCACTGATGGTGTATGTGCACTCTAATCTCTCTAGTGTATAGGATAATCACTCTATCCTTCTCTAATCATACTTTCTAAACTTTGTTCTTTTCCTAACCAATCAACAATATTTAATGTACCAATGCAAATATCATGAGGTCTTTTCAAGGTTATAATGGGGCTAAGGTAAGGGTAAAGGTATATATATAAGGCTAAGTGAGCTAAGATATGAATCTTTAACTAATCTAAGCTTTCACCTAACATACATATACTCTATATAACTCTAGAATCATGCCTAGCTACCCAGAATTTCCCACTTTTACATTCCATACTCATGTATTATCTTTTTTTCTTAACTTGTATCACATATGCATTGATTTTTTTATCAACTTAACTTAGCATTGGGGTATTTTTGTCCCCTTATTTATTTACTTATTTATTGAATATTTTTTTTGGATTTTTTTCTTTTTTTCTCTTTTTTTTATTTTTTATATTTTTTAAATAGAAAAATAAACATAACTTATCAATGCACATGGATTTTTAATTTTTCTAGTTTCACATGAGTAGGTACCCAAATTCCCATTATTTTATCATGACACATTCCCTTATTAACCCTTGTTCCCACAATCTTCCCATATTCAATTAACACACAATTTCTATCTTAAGCTAACCAAAGATTCAATTGGGATATTTAATTATTTTTCCGCTTAAGGCTAGTATTGTGGTAAAATATAGATTAGATGGGATTAAAAGGCACAAAGTGGCTAACAAAGGTGATTTAAAGGTTAGGCTTATTTGGGATAAGTGAGCTAACAAATAATGGCCTCAATCATATGCATGCATATAATACATTAAACATTGGACATATAGGATGAAACCAAATATAGATTACAATCATAGAGAAGTGAACACACAAGAATAAAATATTTATGGTTAAATAGTGTAACCATATAAATAAGCTCAAATCTCACGGGTTGTGTGTTCTTTAGCTCAAAAATCATGTTCCAAATACAACTTCAAACAAATTTAACACAAAAGGTTTTGATTTAAATTAGTGAAATTTTTCAAAAATAGGGTCTTAAAAAGAAACTCATTATATTTCAACCAAATAGAACATGCATGCAAATAACCTATTATTAAACAATCTATCCTATCCTAATCAAAGGAAAAATAACTAAATATCCTACTTTATTGATGTTAGGGAAGAGAAGTTACCTCCGGAAGTCAGGTACTGATCGACCTCCCCACACTTAAGGCTTTGCACCGTCCTTGGTGCCATCTATCAGGAACAAAGGGGGGTTGGTAGCAGTATCTCTACAGTCGGAACCGTCATGGCTCCCTGTGCTGGTAAATGAAGTAGAGTCCGGAGTGTCTCGGTCTTTGTCAGGTCTGTGGTTTCCTGTGAGCAGCTTCTTGAGGTATTTGAATCGACACTGGTTGTGGCACTCTCGTAGCTTCGCTTTCTATTCTTGCCGGTCCAACCTCTCTAGTATCTGATGGAACAGCTGACTTGTTGAAGGTGCTTGTGGTGTGGAGGGAGGAATGGCTTCAGCCTATTCTGCAGGTTGGCTGGTAGTGGCTGCTGGAGGTCGGATATATTTCCCATTTGGGACGTACTGATCACTCCGTGGAAACATGGCTCTAGTGTCTCCAGCTCTGTAAGGGACTCTAGCCGCTGAGACTAGATTTGAAACCAAGGCAGGAAAAGGTAAGTTGCCCGCAATTTGTACGTGTCCTATTGCATTCTGGACGTGTCTTGGTAGGTTTAGAGGCTGGTCTGTAATGATACACCAGAGTAGAACAGCCATGTCTGCAATGAAGGAGGACTCATGAGTGCCCGGTGGTGCACGAAATTGTGATCTCTAATAATGGCATTCAACTTGGTATGCACATCTACTAACTCAGCACTTCCTTCACAACTTCGAACAACTAACCAGCAAGTGCACTGGGTCGTCCAAGTAATAAACCTTACGTGAGTAAGGGTCGATCCCACGGAGATTGTTGGTATGAAGCAAGCTATGGTCATCTTATAAATCTCAGTTAGGCGGATAATAAATTTTCGAATAATAATAATAAATAAACAGAAAATAAAGATAGAAATACTTATGTAAATCATTGGTGAAAATTTCAGATAAGTGTATGGAGATGCTTTGTCCCTGTTGGATCTCTACTTTCCTACTGTCTTCCTTCAATCCTTCTTACTCCTTTCCATGTCAAGGTCAGAATAGAATCCATTGATTCTTTTGCGTTTGTCATCACGCCCAACAATCGCGAGTTTGAAGCTCGTCACAGTCATTCAATCCCTGAATCCTACTCGGAATACCACCGACAAGGTTTAGACTTTCCGGATTCTCATGAATGCCGCCATCAATTCTAGCTTATACCACGAAGATTCTAATTAAGGAATCCAAGAGATATGCGCTCGGTCTAAGGTAGAACGGAGGTGGTTGTCAGTCACGCATTCATAGGTGAGAATGATGATGAGTGTCATGGATCATCAAATTCATCATGGTGAAGTGCAACGAATATCTTAGAATAGGAATAAACTAAATTGAATAGAAAATAGTAGTAATTGCATTAAAACTCGAGGTACAGCAGAGCTCTACACCCTTAATCTATGGTGTGTAGAAACCCTACCGTTGAAAATACATAAGTGATGAAGGTCCAAGCATGGCCGAATGGCCAGCCCCCAAATGTGATCAAAGATGTAAAATCCAGATACCATGATCCTAGTACAATAGTAAAAAGTTCTATTTATATTAAACTAGCTACTAGGGTTTACAGAAATAAGTAATTGATGCAGAAATCCACTTTCAGGGCCCACTTGGTGTGTGCTTGGGCTGAGCTTGAGCTTTACACGTGCAGAGGCTTCTTTTGGAGTTGAATGCCAAGTTGTAACGTGTTTTTGGGGTTCAACTCTGGTTCGTGACGTGTTTCTGGCGTTTGACTCCAGAATACAGCGCGGAACTAGCGTTGAGCGCCAGTTTGCGTCGTCTAATCACGAATAAAGTATGGACTATTATATATTGCTGGAAAGCTCTAGATGTTGACTTTCCAAATTTGTTGAGAGCTCGCCATTTTTGAGTTCTGGAGCTCCAGAAAATCCATTTCGAGTGCAGGGAGGTCAGAATCCAACAGCATCAGTAGTCCTTTGTCAGCCTTTTATCAGAGTTTTGCTCAAGTCCCTCAATTTCAGACAGAAATTACCTGAAATCACAGAAAAACACACAAACTCATAGTAAAGTCTAGAAATGTGAATTTAGCATAAAAACTAATGAAAACATCCCTAAAAGTAGCTACTAAAAATTACCTAAAAACAATGCCAAAAAGCGTATAAATTATCCGCTCATCACAACACCAAACTTAAATTGTTGCTTGTCCCCAAGCAACTGAAAATCAAATAAGATAAAAAGAAGAGAACATACTATAAATCTCAGAATATCAATGAATATTAATTCTAATTAGATGAGCGGGACTTGTAGCTTTTTGCTTCTGAACAGTTTTGGCATCTCACTTTCTCCTTTGAAGTTTAGAATGATTGGCACCTATAGGGACTCAGAATTTTGGATAGTGTGATTAATTCTCCTAGTTAAGTATGTTGAGTCTTGAACACAGCTACTTTTATGATTCTTGGCTGTGGCCCTAAGCACTTTGTTTTCCAGTATTACCACCAGATACATAAATGCCACAGACACATAACTGGGTGAACCTTTTCAGATTGTGACTCAGCTTTGCTAAAGTCCCCAGTTAGAGGTGTCCATAGCTCTTAAGAACACTCTTTTTGCTTTGGATCACGACTTTAACCACTCAGTCTCAAGCTTTTCACTTGGACCTGCATGCCACAAGCACATGGTTAGGGACAGCTTGATTTAGCCACTTAGGTCTGGATTTTATTTCCTAAGGCCCTCCTATCCATTGATGCTCAAAGCCTTGGATCCTTTTTACCCTTGCCTTTTGGTTTTAAGGGCTATTGGCTTTTTCTGCTTGCTTTTTCTTTTTCTTTCTGTATTTTTTCGACACTTTTTTTTCGCAAGCTTTTGCTATTCACTGCTTTTTCTTGCTTCAAGAATCAAATTTATGATTTTTCAGATTATCAATAACATTTCTCTTTGTTCATCATTCTTTCATGAGCCAACAATTTTAACAATCATAATCAACAAGATCAAAAGACTTATGCAATCATTCATTCAGAAAACAAAAAGTATTGTCACTACATCAATATAATTAAACTAATTTCAAGGATGAATGAAACTCATGTACTTCTTGTTCTTTTGTATTAGAAACATTTTTCATTTAAGAGAGGTGAAGGATTCACGGAATTATTCATAGATGTAAGACATAGTTACTAAATACTAATGATCATGTAATAAAGACACAAACATAGATAAACATATAGCATAAAAAAACTGAAAAATAGAGAAATAAGAACAAGGAATGAGTCCACCTTAGTGAGGGTGGCGCCTTCTTGAAGGACCAATGGTGCTTTTTGAGCTCCTCTATGTCTCTTCCTTGCCTCTGTTGCTTGATTCCTAGTGATTTTGGTGCTCCTATCCTTAGTTGCTCCCAATAATTATGTGGAGGAAAATGTATCCCTTGAGGTATCTCAGGGATTTCTTGATGAGGAAATTCCTCATGCTCTCTTGATGTGTAGTCAAATGCTCTACTACTGAGCTATGGACCCTTGAGATGAATCTCTCCATCTCTCATGACTCAGAGGTGGAAGCTTTTGTCTTCCCTTTTCTCTATCTTCTTTTTTTTAGGTTTCTCTGGCCTTAGGTGCCATCAATGATTATGGAAAAACAAAAAGCTATGCTTTTACCACACCAAACTTAGAATATTGCTCGCCCTCGAGCAAGAGAAGAAAGAAGAAGAAGAAGAAGAAGAAGAAGAAGAAAATATGGAGGGGAGGAATAGAGGGTTGTGTTTCGGCCAAGGAGGAGAAGAGAGGGGTGTGTTGTGTGAAAATGAAGAAGAATGGAGGGGTTTATATAGTGGAGGGAGAGGGGTTAAGGTTCGGCCATATTGGGTGGGTTGGGTGGGAAAAGGATTTTGAATTTTAAAGGTACGTGGGGTTTATGGGGAAGAGTGGATGGATGTGAGTGGTGAAGAGGTGATGGGAAAGAGAGATTGAGGTGATTGGTGAAGGGTTTTTGGGGAAGAGTGTTATTGGATTGTGTAAAGAGGAGAAAAGGTGAGTTGAGGTAGGTAGGGATCCTGTGGGGTCCACAGATTCTGAGATGATCCTGTGGGATCCACAGATCCTGAGGTGTCAAGGATTATCATCCCTTCACCAATGAGGCGTGTAAAATGCCCTCTACATGCAATCTTGGCGCTCAACGCCAGATTGATGCTTGTTTTTGGCGTTGGACACCAGCTTCATGCTTGTTTTGGGCGTTCAACACCCATTTGCAGCATGTTTCTAGCGTTGAACGCCAGTTCCATGCTTGTTTCTAGTGTTCAGTGCAAGCTCTCCTCAGGGTGTATTCCTGGCATTTAAACACCTAGATGCTACTTGTTTCTGGCATTCAACGCCAGATCCATGCTCTGTTCTGGCGTTGAACGCCAGCCAGATGCTCCTTACTGGCATTTAAATGCCAGTAAGCCCTTCCTCCAGGGTGTGCTTTTTTTTTCTGCTGTTTTTGATTCTGTTTTTAATTTTAATATTTATTTTGTGACTCCACATGATTATGAACCTAATAAAACATAAAAGAACAATAAAATAAAAATAAAATTAGATAAATAAAAATTGGGTTGCCTCCTAATAAGGGCTTCTTTAATGTCACTAGCTTAACAGTGGTCTCTCATGGAGCCTCACAGGTGATCAGGTCAATGTTGTAGACTCCCAACACCAAACTTAGAGTTTGGATGTAGGGATTCAACACCAAACTTAGAGTTTGGCTGTGGCCTCTCAACACCAAACTTAGAGTTTGATTGTGGGGGCTTTGTTTGACTCTGTACTGAGAGAAGCTTTTCATGCTTCCTCTCCATGTATACAGAAGAACACCCTTGGGTCTTAAACACAAGGTAGTCCCCATTCAATTGAAGGACTAATTCTCCTCTGTTAACATCTATCACAACTCCTGCTGTGGCTAGGAAAGGTCTTCCAAGGATGATGCATTCATCCTCCTCCTTCCTAGTGTCAAAGATTATGAAATCAGCAGGGATGTAAAGGCCTTCAACCTTCACTAACATGTCCTCTACCAATCCATAAGCTTGTCTTACTGACTTATCTGCCATTTGTAATGAGAATATGGCAGGTTGTACCTCAATGATCCCCAACTTCTCCATTACAGAGAGTAGCATAAGATTTATGCCTGACCCTAGGTCACACAGAGCCTTCTCAAAGGTCATGGTGCCTATGATACAGGGTATTAAGAATTTGCCAGGATCTTGTCTCTTTTGAGGTAAAGTTTGCTGAACCTATGTATTTAGTTCACTAATGAGCAAGGGAGGTTCACCTTCCCAAGTCTCATTACCAAACAATTTGGCATTCAGCTTCATGATGGCTCCTATATATTGAGCAACTTGCTCTCCAGTTACATTTTCATCCTCTTCAGAGGAAGAATAGTCTTCAGAGCTCATGAATGATAGAAGGAGGTTTAATGGGATCTCTATGGTCTCTATATGACCTTTAGATCCCTTTGGGTCCTCAATAGGGAGCTCCGTCTTGCTTGAGAGACATCCCATGAGGTCTTCCTCATTGGGATTCACGTCCTCTCCTTCCTCCCTAGGTTCAGTAATGTTGATTATGTCTATGGCCTTGAACTCTCTTTTTGGATTCTCTTCAGTATTGCTTGGGAGAGTACTAGGAGAAGTTTCAGTGACTTTCTTACTCAGCTGGCCTACTTGTGCCTCCAAATCTCTGATGGAGGACCTTGTTTCACTCATGAAACTTAAAGTGGCCTTCGACAGACAAGAGACTATATTTGCTAAGTTAGAGGGGCTCTATTCAGAATTCTCTGTCTGTTGCTGAGAAGATGATGGAAAAGGCTTGCTATTGCTGAGCCTATTTCTTCCACCATTATTGAAGCCTTGTTGAGGCTTTTGTTGATCCTTCCATAAAAAATTTGGATGATTTCTCCATGAGGAATTATAGGTGTTTCCATAAGGTTCACCCATGTAATTTACCTCTGCCATTGCAGGGTTCTCAAGATCATAAGCTTCTTCTTCAGAAGATGCCTCTTTAGTACTGTTGGATGCATTTTGCCATCCATTCAGACTTTGAGAAATCATGTTGACTTGCTGAGTCAACATTTTGTTCTGAGCCAATATGGCATTCAGAGCATAAATTTCAAGAACTCCCTTCCTCTGAGGCGTCCCATTATTCACGGAATTTCTCTCAGAAGTGTACATGAACTGGTTATTTGCAACCATGTCAATAAGTTCTTGAGCTTCTGCAGGCGTTTTCTTTAGGTGAATGGATCCACCTACAAAATGGTCCAGTGACATTTTAGAGAACTCAGATAGACCATAATAGAATATATCCAAAATGGTCCACTCTAAAAGCATGTCAGAAGGACACCTTTTGGTCATCTGCTTGTATCTTTCCCAAGCTTCATAGAGGGATTCACCATCTTTTTGTTTGAAGGTCTAAACATCCACTCTAAGCTTGCTCAGCTTTTGAGGAGAAAAGAACTTAGCCAAGAAGGCTGTGACCAGTGGTGCACGAAATTGTGATCATCAATGGCGCCACCAACATGGTACGCTCAACTGCAATCTCAACTCTTTATCACAACTTCGCACAACTAACCAGCAAGTGCACTGGGTTGTCCAAGTAATAAACCTTACGCGAGTACGGGTCGACCTCACGGAGATTTTTGGTATGAAGCAAGCTATGGTCATCTTGTAAATCTCAGTCAGGTGGACTCAAATGGTTATGGAGGATAACATAAAACGTAAAATAAGGATAGCGATACTTATGTAATTCATTGGTGAGAATTTCAGATAAGCGTATGGAGATGCTTTGTCCCTTCTGTCTCTCTACTTTCCTACTGTCTTCATCCAATCCTTCTTACTCTTTTCCATGGCAAGCTGTATGTAGGGTTTCACCGTTGTCAATGGCTACCTCCCATCCTCTCAGTGAAAATGTTCAACGCGCTCTGTCACAGCACGGCTATTTAGCTGTCGGTTCTCGATCATGTCGGAATAGAATCCAGTGATTCTTTTGCATCTGTCACTAACGCCCCACAATCGCGAGTTTGAAGCTTGTCACAGTTATTCAAACCTTGAATCCTACTCAGAATACCACAGACAAGGTTTAGACCTTCCGGATTCTCTTGAATGCCGCCATCAATTCTAGCTTATACCACGAAGATTCCGATTAAGAAATCCAAGAGATAAACATTCAAGCCTTGTTTGCTTGTAGAATGGAAGTGGTTGTCAGGCACGCGTTCATAGGTCAGAATGATGATGAGCGTCACATAATCATCACATTCATCATGTTCTTGGGTGCGAATGAATATCTTAGAACAAGAATAAGCTGAATTGAATAGAAGAACAATAGTAATTGCATTAATACTCGAGGTACAGCAGAGCTCCACACGTCAATCTATGGTGTGTAGAAACTCCACTGTTGAAAATACATAAGAACAAGGTCTAGGCATGGCCGAATGGCCAGCCTCCCAAAGAGGGTTCAATCATAAAAACATGATCAAATGATTCAAGTGATCAAAAGACGAAAATACAATAGCAAAAGGTCCTATTTGTAGAGAACTAGTAGCTTAGGGTTTACAAAGATGAGCAAATGACATAAAAATCCACTTCCGGGCCCACTTGGTGTGTGCTTGGGCTGAGCATTGAAACATTTTCGTGTAGAGACTCTTCTTGGAGTTAAACGCCAGCTTTTGTGCCACTTTGGGCGTTTAACTCCAATTCTTGTGCCAGTTCCGGCGTTTTACGCCAGAATTCTTGAGCTGACTTGGAACGCCTGTTTGGGCCATCAAATCTCGGGCAAAGTATGGACTATTATACATTTCTTGAAATCCCAGGATGTCTACTATTCAACGCAGTTGAGAACGCGCCAATTGGGATTCTGTAGCTCCAGAAAATCCACTTCGAGTGCAGGAAGGTCAGAATCCAACAGCATCTGCAGTCCTTTTCAGCCTCTGAATCAAATTTTTGCTCAGGTCCCTCAATTTCAGCCAGAAAATACCTGAAATCATAGAAAAACACACAAACTCATAGTAAAGTC
>NC_029772.3:56942570-56943240 GCF_000817695.3 Arachis duranensis | reverse complement strand
GTTGTGCGAAGTTGTGATAAAGAGTTGAGATTGCAATTGTGCGTACCATGTTGATGGCGCCATTGATGATCACAATTTCGTGCACCAAGTTTTTGTCAACACCAAACTTAAATTGTTGCTTGTCCTCAAGCAACTGAAGATCAAATAAGATAAAAAGAAGAGAATATGTAATGAATTCCAAAAACGTCTATGAAGATCAGTATTAATTAGATGAGCGGGGCTTTTAGCTTTTTGCCTCTGAACAGTTTTGGCATCTCACTTTATCCTTTGAAATTCAGAATGATTGGCTTCTCTAAGAACTCAGAATCCAGATAGTGTTATTGATTCTCTTAGTTAAGTATGATGATTCTTGAACATAACTTCTTTATGAGTCTTGGCCGTGGCCCAAAGCACTCTGTCTTCCAGTATTACCACCGGATACATACATGCCACAGACACATAACTGGGTGAACCTTTTTAGATTGTGACTCAGCTTTGCTAGAGTTCCTAATTAGAGGTGTCCAGGGTTCTTAAGCACACTCTTTTTGCCTTGGATCACAGCTTAATTTTTTTCTTTTTCTTTTTCCTCTTCTCTCTTTTTTTTTTGTTTTTTTAATTCAATGCTTTTTCTTGCTTCAAGAATCATTTTTATGATTTTTCAGATCCTCAGTAACATGTCTCCTTTTTCATT
>NC_029772.3:56941686-56942368 GCF_000817695.3 Arachis duranensis | reverse complement strand
TTTTTCATTTAAGAAAGGTGATGGATTTATAGGACATTTATAACTTTAAGGCATAGACACTAAGACACTAATGATCATAAGACACAAACATAGATAAACATAAGCATAAATTTTCGAAAAACAGGAAAATAAGGAACAAGGAAGTTAAAGAACGGGTCCACCTTAGTGATGGCGGCTTGTTCTTCCTCTTGAAGATCTTATGGAGTGCTTGAGCTCCTCAATGTCTCTTCCTTGACTTTGTTGCTCCTCTCTCATGATTCTTTGATCTTCTCTAATTTCATGGAGGAGGATGGAATATTCTTGATGCTCCACTCTTAGTTGTCCCATGTTGGAACTCAATTTTCCTAGGGAGGTGTTGATTTGCTCCCAATAGTTTTGTGGAGGAAAGTGCATCCCTTGAGGCATCTCAGGGATTTCATGATGAGTGGGATCTCTTGTTTGCTCCATCCTTTTCTTAGTGATAGGCTTGTCCTCATTAATGAGGGTGTCTCCCTCTATGTCAATTCCAACTGAATAACAGAGATGACAAATGAGGTGAGGGAAGGCTAACCTTGACAAGGTAGAGGACTTGTCTGCCACCTTATAAAGTTCTTGGGATATAACCTCATGAACTTCTACTTCCTCTCCAATCATGATGCTATGAATCATGATAGCCCGGTCTATAGTAACTTCGGACCGGTTG
>NC_029772.3:56940772-56941580 GCF_000817695.3 Arachis duranensis | reverse complement strand
TTGAACCGGCTTCCCTCTTGAATCTCTCTTCCATTGAGCGCCCTCTTCACAAATGTCTATGAGGACTTGGTCTAACCTTTGATCAAAGTTGACCCTTCTAGTGTAAGGGTGTTCATCTCCTTGCATCATGGGCAAGTTGAATGCCAACCTTACATTTTTCGGACTAAAATCTAAGCATTTCCCCCGAACCATTGTAAGCCAATTCTTTGGGTCCGGGTTCACACTTTAATCATGGTTCTTGGTGATCCATGCATTGGCATAGAACTCTTGAACCATTAAGATTCTGACTTGTTGAATGGGGTTGGTAAGAATTTCCCAACCTCTTCTTCGGATCTCATGTCGGATCTCCTGATATTCACCCTTTTTGAGTTTGAAAGGGACCTTGGGGATCACCTTCTTCATGGCCACAACTTCATAGAAGTGGTCTTGATGCACCCTTGAGATGAATCTCTCCATCTCCCATGACTCAGAGGAGGAAGCTTTTGCCTTCCCTTTCCTCTTTCTAGAGGTTTCTCCGGCCTTAGATGCCATAAATGGTTATGGAAAAACAAAAAGCAATGCTTTTACCACACCAAACTTAGAAGGTTTGCTCGTCCTCGAGCAAAAGAAGAAAGAAGAAAGTAGAAGAAGAAGAAATAGAGGAGATGGAGGAGGCTTTGTGGTTCGGCCAATGGGGAGAAGTAGTGTTTAGGTTGTGTGAAAATGAAGGAGTGAAGATGGGTTTATATAGGAGTGGAGAGGGGGTGTATGGTTCGGCCATAATGGGTGGGTTTGGGAGAAAAAGTGGTTTGAATTTGAATGGTGAGGT
>NC_029772.3:56939833-56940605 GCF_000817695.3 Arachis duranensis | reverse complement strand
AGGTGGGGATCCTGTGGGGTCCACAGATCCTGAGGTGTCAAGGAAAATTCATCCCTGCACCAAGTGGCGAGCAAAAATGCTCTTTATGCCAATTCTAGCATTAAACTCCGGGCTGGTGCCCATTTCTGGCGTTTAATGCCAACTTCTTGCCCTTTCCTGGCGTTTAACGCCAGTCTGGTGCCCCTTTCTGGCGTTAAACGCCCAGAATGGTGCCAGACTGGGCGTTAAACGCCCATTTGCTGCCCTTACTGGAGTTTAAACGCCAGCAAGTTTTCCTCCAGGGTGTGCTGTTTTTCTTTCTGTTTTTCATGCTGTTTTTGCTTTTTCAATTGATTTTGTGACTTCCCATGATCATCAACCTATAGAAAACATAAAATAACAACGGAAAATAGATAAATATAACATTGGGTTGCCTCCCAACAAGCGCTTCTTTAATGTCATTAGCTTGACAGTGGGCTCTCATGGAGCCTCACAGATACTCAGAGCAATGTTGGAACCTCCCAACACCAAACTTAGAGTTTAAATGTGGGGGTTCAACACCAAACTTAGAATTTGGTGGTGGCCTCCCAACACCAAACTTAGAGTTTGACTGTGGGGGCTCTGTTTGACTCTGTTTTTAGAGAAGCTCTTCATGCTTCCTCTCCATGGTTACAAAGGGATATCCTTGAGCCTTAAACACAAGGGGTTCTTTATTCACTTGAATGATCATCTCTCCTCTGTCAACATCAATCACAGCCTTTGCTGTGGCTAGGAAGGGTCTGCCAAGGATGAG
>NC_029772.3:56939018-56939682 GCF_000817695.3 Arachis duranensis | reverse complement strand
CCATCTCTAGTGAGATTCTTGTAGCTTGTACCTCAAAGATCCCTAGCTTCTCCATTACAGAGAGAGGCATAAGGTTTATGCTTGACCCTAGGTCACACAGAGCCTTCTTGAAGGTCATGGTGCCTACTGTACAAGGTATTGAGAACTTCCCAGGGTCCTGTCTCTTTTAAGGTAACCTCTGTCTAATCAAGTCATCCAGTTCTTTGGTGAGCAAAGGGGGTTCATCCTCCCAAGTCTCATTACCAAATAACTTGTCATTTAACTTCATGATTGCTCCAAGGTATTTAGCAACTTGCTCTTCAGTGACATCTTCATCCTCTTCAGAGGAAGAATACTCATCAGAGCTCATGAATGGCAGAAGTAAATTCAATGGAATCTCTATGATCTCAGTGTAAGCCTCAGATTCCCATGGTTCCTCATTAGGGAACTCATTGGTGGCCAGTGGACGTCTATTGAGGTCTTCCTCAGTGGCGCTCACTGCCTCTTCCTCCTCTCCAAATTCCAACTTGTAGGTTATGTTAATGGCCTTGCACTCTCTTTTTGGATTCTCTTCTGTATTGCTTGGAAGAGTACTAGGAGGGAGTTCAATAACTTTCTTGCTCAGCTGACCCACTTGTGCCTCCAAGTTTCTAATGGAGGACCTTGTTTCAGTTATGAAACTTTT
>NC_029772.3:56913280-56937788 GCF_000817695.3 Arachis duranensis | reverse complement strand
ATTTTCGAAAATAAATTAAAAAGATTTTAAAAACATTTTGAAAATTGATTGATGATTTTCGAAAACTAAGATTGAGAAAGAAGTAAAGTGATTTTTGAAAAAGATTTTGAAATTAGAAATCAAAAAGATATGATTGAAAGCTATTTTTGAAAAAGATGTGATTAAGAAGATATGATTGAAAAGATATAGTTTTAAAAAGATATGATTAAGAAGACATGATTTGAAAAACAATTTAAAAAGATTTGATTTTTAAAATCAATGACTTGGTTAACAAGAAAAGATATGATTCAAACATTAAACCTTTCTCAACAGAAAAGGCAACATACTTGAAATGTTGAATCAAATCATTAATTGTTAGCAAGTATTTTTGAAAAAGGAAAGAAATTGATTTTGAAAATATATGATTGAAAAGATTTGATTTTGAAAAATTTTGAAAACTTGAAAAAAATTGAATTGAAAACAAAATCTTCCCTCTTGTGCCATCCTGGCGTTAAACGCCCAGAATGGTATACATTTTGGCGTTTAACGCCCAAAATGCTACCCTTTTGGGCATTAAACGCCCAGCCAGGTGCCCTGGCTGGCGTTTAAATGCCAGTTTTCCTTCTTCACTGGGCGTTTTGAACGCCAGCTTTTTCTGCGTAATTCCTCTGTTGTATGTTCTGAATCTTCAATTCTCTGTATTATTGACTTGAAAAGACACAAATTAAAAAAAATTTTGGATTTTTAATGATGAGGAAAAATCAAAATGCAACTAAAATCAAATAAACAATGCATGCAAGACACCAAACTTAGAAGTTTGTATACTACTGACACTAACAAATTGAGAATGCATATGAGAAACAACAAAACACACAAACAAGAGAATTTAAAGATCAGAGCAAGTAAATCATCAAGAACAACTTGAAGATCAATGAAGACACATGATAAATGCAAGAAGAACAGAAACATGCAATTGACACCAAACTTAAAATGAGACACTAGACTCAAACAAGAAATATTTTTGGTTTTTATGATTTTGTAAATTTTTTTTGGATTTTTTTTTCGAAAATTATATGGAGAAGAAAATAAAGAAATTCAAAATTTTTAATAAGAATTCCAGGAATCATGCAATGTTAGTCTAAAGCTTCAGTCTAAAGGAATTAGACATGGCTAGCCAAGCTTCAGCACGACATTGCATTCAAGAGCAAAATTGATGAAGATCAATCAGCTTTGGTGATGATAAGAACATCACCTTGAAACACTAGAATTCATTCTTAAAAATTCTGAAAAATACCTAATCTAAGCAACAAGATGAATCGTCAGTTGTCCAAACTCAAACAATCCCTGGCAACGGCGCCAAAAACTTGGTGCACAAAATTGTGATCATCACTGGCGCCACCAACATGATACGCTCAATTGCAATCTCAACTCTTTATCACAACTTCGCACAACTAACCAGCAAGTGCACTGGGTCGTCCAAGTAATAAACCTTACGCGAGTAAGGGTCGATCCCACGGAGATTGTTGGTATGAAGCAAGCTATGATCATCTTGTAAATCTCAGTCAGGCGGACTCAAATGGTTATGGAGGATAACATAAAACGTAAAATAAGGATAGAGATACTTATGTAATTCATTGGTGAGAATTTCAGATAAGCGTATGGAGATGCTTTGTCCCTTCCGTCTCTCTACTTTCCTACTGTCTTCATCCAATCCTTCTTACTCTTTTCCATGGCAAGCTATATGTAGGGTTTCACCGTTGTCAATGGCTACCTCCCATTCTCTCAGTTTGCGTCATCTAATCACGAATAAAGTTTGGACTATTATATGTTTCTGAAAAGCTCTGGATGTCTACTTTCCAACACTATTGAGAGCCCACCTTTTGGAGTTCTTTAGCTCTAGAAAATCTATTTCGAGTGCAGGGAGGCCAGAATCCGACAGCATCAGCAGTCCTTTGTCAGCCTTTTATCAGAGTTTTGCTCAGGTCCCTCAATTTCAGCCAGAAATTACCTGAAATCATAGAAAAACACATAAACTCATAGTAAAGTCCAGAAATGTGAATTTAGCATAAAAAATAATGAAAACATCCCTAAAATTAGCTTGATCCAACTAAAAATTACCTAAAAACAATGCAAAAAAGCGTATAAATTATCCGCTCATCACAACACCAAATTTCTGATGGAGGACCTTGTTTCACTCATGAAACTTAAAGTGGCCTTCGACAGATCAGAGACTATATTTGCTAAGTTAGAGGGGCTTTGTTCAGAATTCTCTGTCTATTGCTGAGAAGATGATGGAAAAGGCTTGCTATTGCTGAGCCTATTTCTTCCACCATTATTGAAGCCTTCTTGAGGCTTTTGTTGATCCTTCCATGAGAAATTTGGATGATTTCTCCATGAGGAATTATAGGTGTTTCCACAAGGTTCACCCATGTAATTTACCTCTGCCATTGCAGGGTTCTCAGGATCATAAGCTTCTTCTTCAGAAGATGCCTCTTTAGTACTGTTGGATGCATTTTGCCATCCATTCAGACTTTGAGAAATCATGTTGACTTGCTGAGTCAACATTTTGTTCTGAGCCAATATGGCATTCAGAGCATCAATTTCAAGAACTCCCTTCCTCTGAGGCGTCCCATTATTCACAGAATTTCTCTCAAAAGTGTACATGAACTAGTTATTTGCAACCATGTCAATAAGTTCTTGAACTTCTGCAGGCATTTTCTTTAGGTGAATGGATCCACCTACAGAATGGTCTAGTGACATTTTAGAGAACTCAAATAGACCATAATAGAATATATCCAAAATGGTCCACTCTGAAAGCATGTCAGAAGGACACCTTTTGGTTATCTGCTTGTATCTTTCCCAAGCTTCATAGAGGGATTCACCAACTTTTTGTTTGAAGGTCTGAACATCCACTCTAAGCTTGCTCAGCTTTTGAGGAGGAAAGAACTTAGCCAAGAAGGCTGTGACCAGCTTATCCCAAGAGTCCAGGCTATCTTTAGGTTGTGAGTCTATCTTTAGGTGTGGTATAATCACCAAGCATCCTCCTTGCATTATTATTTTTGACTGCCATCTCTTCTTCCTTTACGAAAATTTCTGTAAGGTTGTCTCTGAATTGTTGTAATTTAGCTTCTCTTAGTTTCCTCTTCAGAGTCCTTTCAGGTTCAGGATTTGCTTCAACAAGAATATTCTTGTCCTTGCTCCTGCTCATATGAAAAAGAAGGGAACAGAAAATAATAATAATAGGGATCCTCTTTACCACAGTAGAGAGATTCCTTTATGTTAGTAGAAGAAAAATGGGAATAGAAGAAGGAAGAGGTAAGAATACAAACACAAGGGTGAAGATAGGTTCAGATTCTTTGAGATGAAGAGAAGTGTTAGTAAATAAATAAATAAATAAAAGGAGATGAGAGAGAGAGAGAATTCGAAAATTAATTTTGAAAAAGGGTTAATGATTTTCGAAAATTAAAAGAAGAATTAAAATTAAAATTAAAATTTAAAATAATTAGTTAATTAAAAGAATTTTGAAAAAGAGGGAGGTAATTTTCGAAAATTAGAGAGAGGAAAGTAGTTAGGTGGTTTTGAAAAAGATAAGATATAGTTAATACAAACAAAAAGTCAATTAGTTAGTTGAAAAAGATTTGAAATTCAATTTTGAAAAGATAAGAAGTTAGAAAAGATATTGAAATTAAATTTGAAAAAGACTTAATTTAAAAAAAAGATATTTTGAAAAGATATGATTGAAAAAGATATTTTGGAAAATATTTGATTTTTAAAATTAAAATTTGATTACTTGACTAACAAGAAACTAAAAGATATGATTCTAGAATTTAAAGATTGAACCTTTCTTAACAAGAAAGTAACAAACTTCAAATTTTTGAATCAATCACATTAATTGTTAGTAAAGTTTTCGAAATTTTAAAATAAAGATAAGAAAAAGATTTTGAAAATAAATTTTAAAAATTTTCGAAAATAAAAAAATAAAAAAGATTTGATTTTTGAAAAAGATTTTGAAAAGATAAGATTTTTAAAATAAAAAATTTGACTTGACTTATAAGAAATAGCTAAGTTTTAAAATTTTTTGACCAAGTCAACTCAAATTTTCGAAAATTATGAGCAAAATAAGGAAAAGATATTTTTTATTTTTGAATTTTTAATGATGAGAGAGAAAAACACAAATATGACCCAAAACATTAAAATTTTGGATCAAAACACTTAATGCATGCAAGAACACTATGAATGTCAAGATGAACACCAAGAAAACTTTGAAGATCATGATGAACATTAGGAACATATTTTTGAAAAATTTTTTATGCAAAGAAAACATGCAAGACACCAAACTTAGAAATCTTTAATGCTCAGACACTATGAATGCAAAAATGCATATGAAAAACAACAAAAGACACAAAACAAGAAAACATCAAGATCAAACAAGAAGACTTGTCTAGAACAACTTGAAGATCATGAAGAACACCATGCATGAATTTTCGAAAAATGCATAATTTTTAAAAACATGCAATTGAGACCAAACTTAAAAATTGACTCTAGACTCAAACAAGAAACACAAAATATTTTTATTTTTATGATTTTAAAAATTTTTTTTGGATTTTTTTCGAAAAGTATTTTTAGAAAAACGAAAACAATTAACAAAATTTTTTGAAAGATTTTTGAAAAATTTTTGAAAAGAAAATTACCTAATATGAGCAACAAGATAAACCGTCAGTTGTCCAAACTCGAACAATCCCCGGCAACGGCGCCAAAAACTTGGTGCACGGAATTGTGATCTCTAATAATGGCATTCAAATTGGTATGCGCATCTACTAACTCAGCACTTCATTCACAACTTCGCACAACTAACCAGCAAGTGCACTGGGTCGTCCAAGTAATAAACCTTACGTGAGTAAGGGTCGATCCCATGGAGATTGTTGGTATGAAGCAAGCTATGGTCATCTTGTAAATCTCAGTTAGGCGGATAATAAATAGTTGTGGAGTTTTCGAATAATAATAATAAATAAACAGAAAATAAAGATAGAAATACTTATGTAAATCAATGGTGAAAATTTTAGATAAGTGTATGGAGATGCTTTGTCCCTATTGGATCTCTGCTTTCCTACTGCCTTCCTTCAATCCTTCTTACTCCTTTCCATGGCAAGCTGTATGTAGGGCATCACCGTTGTCAATGGCTACATCCCATCCTCTCAGTGAAAATGGTCCAAATGCTCTGTCACAGCACGACTAATCATCTGTCGGTTCTTGATCATATCGGAATAGAATCCATTGATTCTTTTGCGTTTGTCATCACGCCCAACAATCACGAGTTTGAAGTTCGTCACAGTCATTCAATTCCTAAATCCTACTCGGAATACCACAGACAAGGTTTAGACTTTCCGGATTCTCATGAATGCCGCCATCAATTCTAGCTTATACCACGAAGATTCTGATTAAGGAATCCAAGAGATATGCGCTCGGTCTAAGGTAGAACGGAGGTGGTTGTCAGTCACGCGTTCATAGGTGAGAATGATGATGAGTGTCACAGAGCTCCACACCCTTAATCTATGGTGTGTAGAAACTCCACCATTGAAAATACATAAGTGATAGTGGTCCAGGCATGGCCGAATGGCTAGCTCCCAAATGTGAACAAAGATGTAAAATCCAGATACCAAGATCCTAGTACAATAGTAAAAAGTTCTATTTATATTAAACTAGCTACTAGGGTTTACAGAAATAAGTAATTGATGCAGAAATCTACTTCCGGGGCCCACTTGTTGTGTGCTTGGGCTGAGCTTGAGCTTTACACGTGTAGAGGCTTCTTTTGGAGTTGAACGCCAAGTTGTAACGTGTTTTTGGCATTCAACTCTGGTTCGTGACGTGTTTCTAGCGTTTGACTCCAGAATGCAGCGTGGAACTGGCGTTGAGCGCCAGTTTGCATCGTATAATCACGAATAAAGTATAAACTATTATATATTTTTGGAAAGATCTGGATGTCTATTTTCCAACGCCATTGAGAGCTCGCCATTCGGAGTTTTATAGCTCCAGAAAATCTATTTCGAGTGCAGGGAGGTCAGAATCCAACAGCATCAGCAGTCCTTTATCAGCCTTTTATCAGAGTTTTGCTCAGGTCCCTCAATTGCAGCCAGAAATTACCTGAAATCACAGAAAAACACATAAACTCATAGTAAAGTCCAGAAATATGAATTTAGCATAAAAACTAATGAAAACATCCCTAAAAGTAGCTAGATCCTACTAAAAATCACCTAAAAACAATGCCAAAAAGCGTATAAATTATCCGCTCATCACTCGGAAAGATGTAATGGGACATAATCTGTTCCCATACTTGAGCTTCTAAGGTAAGTGCGGAAGCCAATATTCCTTTAGATCGGGAATGATGGTATCCGTAAATCCATCTGCTGCCAGGTTGTGCGATAACTCTGAGAACGGTGTCCCAGTCAAATTGGTATGTCTGGCGCTTGAGTGCAGCTTCTTGAAATGCATCCAATCCTTCTGGAGTAGGGAGAAGATCTAAAGCTTTTTGAATGGCCTCTTCTGTGATGGGGACTTGCTTCTGACGGACATAGACAGACTGTAGGGTTGGCAAGTAAAAGTTGGAGTAGAATTCCACTACCCATGATAGATTAACCTTTCGTGGCTGTCTCTGTAGGAATCCCCATTGTCTTCACTCAATGCGGGGCTCAACAAATACAGCAATTTGGGTTAGGAGGATGAGAAGGTGCTCACTGTTATAGTTTTCTTCCGCCAGAATAGGGAACATCTGCTCACAATAGCGGTTAGTGAACCGCGCAGTGTCCTTTGCTGGAAAGGCCTTCTCTTTTTCATCGACCTTGATGATCCTCTTGATTCATTTTGTTGAGGGTTTAACCGCTGTTAAAGATGGCTCTGCCACTAATGTTCAAGGTTAGAGCAAGGAAGAGAGCTGGATATGTGATAATCAATGCACGGTAAAGAAGGATGTCATTAACACATGGTCATGACTATATATGAGCAGTTCATCAATGGAAACATAGCAAGTGCATGTGATGGCATTTAAAGCAAGATGTTTATTGGCATGCTGGTAAAGGCATGAGTAGCATAGATCAAGCATTAAATGTCCAAGTTAGATTATCAACTCTTTCAAACTAAAAATATGTTTGTAGTTGACAATTATATTTAATCAATAAAATATAAAAGGGATTTTGTGAAAAGCAAACATTTAGAGTAGTAGAATAAAAGAATTCCAAAAATAGTGCACAATGCCAGACGGGCTTTTTCACAAACACATAGCATGCATGGTAAATATGTTTTTGAAAGTAAAGAATTTGAACATGCAAGCAATCCCATGAAAAGTAATATAATTGTCAAACAAATCCTTAATAATCCACAAGCAAAATATAGAGAATAAAGACACAAATAAATTTCCAACACTAATAAAAAAGGGTTTAAAAAGAAAAAGAAAAAGAAAACATAGATAATGAAAGGAAAAAAAAGAAGAAAAAAGAAAAATAATAAATGGAAAAGTAAAGAGAGAAGAAGGAAAGAAAAGGACCTTGATGATGAGTGGGAAAAAGAAAGAGGGGGGAAAGTAAGTAAGAAGTGGAAAAGAATGAAGAGGGAAGGAAGGAAGAAGAAAGAAAGAAGAAGGAAAAAGAAAAATTAGGATTTGGGGAAGAAAAGATATGATATTTGGCTAATCTGGATAAGTTGTGCGGCGCAGGCAACGCGGACGCGTGGGGCAGGCAGTCGCGTTGTTGGCGTGATTTCTAAGTGACGCGGATGCGTGGGTCACGCGTTCGCGTGATATGAATTGTGCTATTGGCGCGAGAGTAGCCTCGCGTTTGCGTAACTTTCTGTTTCGAACTCATTTTGCCATAATTTAGGGTGACGCATTCGTGTGGATGACGTGATCACGTGAAAGGCCATTTTTTGAAAAATGACGCGGACGTGTGAGTCACGCGTTCATGTGGTAGGGCTTGTGCTTCTAGCATGGTTCCAGCCCATTCCAGCCTAACATTCTGCCATATACCCCTTTTAGGTCGGTTTTTTTAGGGCACACGTTCGCGTGGGTGACGCGGACGCGTGGGAGGCTATTTTTCCACATGACGCGGATGTGTCACTGACACGATCGCATGGGTGTATTTGTGCCAAAGGCACGCCTCCAGCCATGTTTACGCACGACTTTATGTAAAATTCTCTTCTCTTCCCAAGGCACATATGATGCAGAAGCGTCGGCGACGCTATCGCGTCACGTGCCATTTTTTTGTATGCATTATGCAGATGAAGATGCAACTATATATACTAATAATGAGAAGAGTTATTGAAAAAGAAAACTAAGGAGAGGGAAAAGAACGATCATACCATGGTGGATTGTCTCCCACCCAGCATTTTGCTTTAACATCCTTAAGTTGGATGCTCCACTAGCTCAGTCTCCTGCTGTTGGTGGATCCTCCAAGAGGAAGATCTCTAGCTCCTTATTCTTCTGTATCTTTTCACCATGATATAGCTTTAGGTGATGTCCATTGACCTTGATGAATTCAAAGCTTGAAGGATGACTCAAGTGAAAGACTTCGTATGGCTCAGCCTTCTCTACTCGATAGGGACCGTCCCATCTTGATCTCAACTTGCCTGGTATGAGCCTTAATCTGGAGTTTTAAAGGAGGACTAAGTCCCCAGGTTGGAACTCTCTTCTCTTGATGTGCTTATCATGCACAACCTTCACCTTCTCTTTGTACAGCCTGGAGTTCTCATAAGCTTCTTGGCGAAGGTTTTCTAATTCTTGCAGTTGCAACTTCCTTTCAGCTCCGGCTTTCTCAAATTCCATATTGTATTCTTTTACTGCCCAGAAGGCTTTGTGCTCTACCTCAACTGGGAGGTGACATGCCTTTCCATAAATTAAGCGGAAGGGACTCATCCCGATTGGTGTCTTGTATGCTGTCCGATATGCCCAAAGCGCATCTTGGAGCCTGGTGCTCCAGTCCTTTCTATGAGGCTTGACTATCTTCTGTAATATATGCTTTATCTCTGTGTTAGACACTTCGGCTTTCCCATTAGTCTGGGAATGGTAGGCTATTGCTACTTTATGAATTATCCCATGCTTCTTCAGTAATCTTGTTAGTCTCCTATTACAAAAGTGAGTGCCTTGATCACTCACGATTGCTCATAGTGATCCAAAGCAACAAATAATATTATTTCTAACAAAGGAAACAACAGTGTTAGCATCATCAGTACGGGTAGGAATTGCTTCCACCCATTTAGAAACGTAATCTACAGCTAATAGTATATAAAGGTGACCATTAGAATTTGGAAATGGACCCATGAAGTCGATGCCCCAAACATAAAAAATTTCACAGAAAAGCATAATTTGTTGAGGCATCTCATCCCTCTTGGATATATTACTAAACCTTTGGCAATGGGAACAAGATTTACAAAATTCAGCAGCATCTTTAAAAAGAGTGGGCCACCAGAATCCACAGTCTAAAACTTTTCTAGCAGTTCTTTGAGGGCCAAAATATCCTCCACTCTCAGATGAGTGGTGGGCCTCGAAAATGGACTGGAATTCTGATTGAGGCACACACCGTCTAATTATCTGGTCAGCACCACATCTCCATAAATATGGATCATCCCATATATAATATTTGGACTAACTTTTCAGCTTGTCTTTTTTATGCTTAGTAAAATTTGGAGGAAAAGTGTGGCTAACTAGATAATTAGCTACAGGTGCATACCAAGGAACTACTTCAGATACTGCCTGTAAGCTATCAAATGGGAAAGTATCATTGATAGGAGTGGAGTCATCCTTAAGGTACTCAAGGCGACTCAAGTGGACTGCCACTAAATTCTGGTTACCACTCCTATCCTTAATTTCTAAATCAAATTTTTGTAGAAGCAGTATCCAACGTATTAGCCTTAGTTTAGACTCCTTTTTAGCTACTAAATATTTTAGAGTTGCATGGTCTGAGTACACTACTACCTTAGTACCAAGTAAATAGGCTCGGAATTTATCCAGAGCAAAAACAATAGCTAGAAGCTCTTTTTCAGTAGTAGTATAATTAGACTGAGTAGCATCTAAAGTCTTAGATGCATAAGCAATTACAAAAGGATCCTTACATTCGTGCTGAGCCAGTGTTGCTCCTACTGCATGATCGGTGGCATCACACATGATTTCAAATGGCTGGCTCCAGTCTGGTCCTCTCACAATTGAAGCTTGAGTCAGGGCGATCTTCAGCTTATCAAACGCTTGTATGCAATCCTTTCTGAACTCGAACTTAATATCTTTCTGCAGTAGTATGGATAAAGGCAATGCTACCTTACTGAAGTCCTTAATAAATCTCCTGTAAAAACCTGCGTGGCCAAGGAATGAACGAACTTCCCTCACGGAGGAGGGGTAAGGTAAACTAGAAATAACATCTACCTTTGCTGGATCTACAGAGATACCAGTATTAGAAACAACGTGTCCCAGAACAATACCTTGTTTGACCATAAAGTGACAATTTTCAAAATTTAAAACAAGGTTTGAACTAACACACCTGTCTAATACTCTAGATAAACTATCCAAGCAAAGGCTAAATGAATCAGCAAATACGCTAAAGTCATCCATAAAAACTTTCATACAGTTCTCTATGAGATCAGAGAAAAGACTCATCATACACCTTTGGAAAGTAGCTGGTGCATTGCATAAGCCAAATGGCATTCCCTTATAAGCATAAGTTCCAAAAGGACATGTAAAAGTAGTCTTTTCCTAACCTTCAGGAGCTATATAGATTTGAAAATAGCTTGTATAACCATCTAAATAGCAATAATGAGATTTACCTGACAGGCGATCAAGCATCTGATCAATAAATGGCAAGGAGTAGTGATCCTTGTGAATGGCTTGGTTTAGACGCTTATAGTCAATGCAAACTCTCCATGAATTCTGCACTCTAGTTGTCAGAAGCTCTCCATGCTCATTCTTCACTGTTGTGACTCCAGACTTCTTGGGTACCACTTGTACTGGACTGACCCATTCGCTATCTAAAATGGGGTAAATGATATCTGCTTCAAGTAGTCTGGTTACTTCTTTCTTGACAACTTCTAAGATGGTCGGATTCAATCTTCTTTGAGGCTGACGGACAGGCTTTGCTCCTTCTTCCAAGAATATTCTGTGTTCACAAACTTGAGGGCTGATGCCTACTATATCCACCAAGCTCCATCCAATTGCTTTCTTATGCTTCCTCAACACACTAAGTAGTTGTTCTTCCTATTGGGAAGTGAGCTCCCATGCAAAGATAACAGGAAACTTTTGCTTATCCTCAAGGTAAGCATACTTGAGGTGTGAAGGAACGGACTTTAATTCCAATTTCTGCTCAAGGTTAGGCTCTGGACCTTCTGGAGCTAATGATAATGACAAGGCATCCTCATTTTGTTCAGAAGATGTCCCCAAACATAGACCTTGCTCCATGAGCTTCTCTGCTATTTCCTCCTGGTGAACTGCAGCGACAGTTTCATCAATAATGTCGCACTTGAATACGGAATGATTGACGATCGGATTTTCTATCGGTAAAGAAATTCATAAATATAATCGCATTGTAAGTATAGTTTCTAAACCAATAGAGAATCCTTTCGTACAAAAGTTTGGTTGTCACAAGTAACAAAACCCAATAAATTTATAAACCGAAGTATTCAAACCTCGGGTCGTCTTCTCAAGAAATTGCAGGGAAGTATGATTTATTATTGGTTATGAGAAAATGTATATTTTTGGGTTTTAATGTATAAGATAAAAAGCAAGAATAGTAAGTAAATTTTAAGGAATTAATTTAAATAAATAGTAAAACTCTTGGCAAGGTATAAGAACTGGAAGTCCTATCCTAGTTATCCTTATCAATTGTGATGAGAATTGGATTTTTTTCCCACTGTGTTAACCTCTAACTATGAAGGTAAGTAAAGTGGATGAATTAATTTGATTCCTCAGGTCCTAGTCTTTCCTTGGAAAAGGCTAGAGTTATTGGAACTCGAATTAATTCTTGAAGAGTTCCAATTTTCAGTCAACACCTCGAGTTTGATAACTCAAGAATCACCAATTATTTAACCAAATCCAAAAGAAAAAAATTCTAAATTAAATTGAAGACATCATAAATAGAATAAAGCAATCATAAATCCGAAATACATCAAATTATGTTTAAACATAAATTTAAATCTAACATGGAAAAGATCATAAAGTAAATTGGGAAAATAAATAAAAGGAACATTAAACCTGGAAATTGAGAAGAAGAAATCCTAAATCCTTTAAGATGAATCCTAATCCTAAAACCTAAGAGAGAGGAGAGAACCTCTCTCTCTAAAAACTACATCTAAATTATGAAAAGTGAATTATGAGTCATCTCTCTTCATTCCTCCACTTTGCAACCTTTAATCTGTGTTTTCTGGGCTTGAAATTGGGCCGGAAATAGCCCAAAAGTGAATTATGAGTCATCTCTCTTCATTCTCTCCATCCTCTGAGCCATTCCTGCCCTATAAACTCTGAAATCACTTAACACACATTAAAGACTCTAGGAAGCAAGTTTTCAATCATAAAACAAATTCTGGGAAGGAATTGTAAAACCATGCAAATAGTATGAATAAGTGTGCAAAGGCTTGATAAAAACCACTCAATTGAGCACAAGATAAACCATAAAATAGTGGTTTATCAACCTCCCCACACTTAAACATTAGCATGTCCTCATGCTAAGCTCAAGAGAAGCTATAAGAGAGTGAAGAGGAATGATAGAGAGTATGCAATGCAACCTATCTATGTGAATGCAACTACATGCAAAATGTTTCTACCTACTTGGTTAAAAGTAAATAAGTTCTCCAAGACAAATATGAAACAAATTCCACTAATTCAAATTACACAATAAAAGACAAGTAAACTTGTAAGAAGATAGCTCATAAAAGTAGGGAACATATAATCAAGCACTGAACCCTCACTGGTAGTGTATATCACTTTAGTCTCTCAAGTGTATAGGGTAATTCACTCTACTCTTCCCTAGTCATGCTTTCTCAACCTTGTTCTTCATCTAACCAATCAACAAATATTTAATGTACCAATATAATAACATAATGAGGTCTTTTCAAGGTTGTGATGGGGCTAAGGTAAAGGTGAAGATATATGTATGGCTAAGTGAGCTATAAATTGAATCTTTGAGTAACCTGAGCTATCATCTAACATACATACATTCTATATAACTTCTAAAATCATGCCTAGCTACCCATAATTTCCACTTTTATATCACATACTCATGTACCAAAACTTTTATATTTCTTTATCACATGTGCATTGATCTTTCTATTAAAGCTTAATATTGGGGTAATTTTATCCCCTTATTCACTTGCTTTTTTTTTCTTTTAATAGAAAAATAATTATAACTTATCAATGCACATGGATTTTTCATTATTTTTCTATTTTGGTTTTTCATGAGTAGGTTTCCAAATTCCCAATATTCAAATAAATTAGAAACATGATACATTCCCTTATTAACCCATGTTCCCACAGTTTTCCCACACTTAGTTGATGCACAACCTCTATCTTAAGCTAACCAAAGATTCAATTGGGATATTTAATTTGTTTTTCTGCTTAAGGATAGTGATGTGGTAAAATGTTAAACAATGGGGATTAAAAGGCTCAAAGTGGCTAACAAAGGTAATTTAAAGGGTAAGCTTATTTGGGATAAGTGAACTAAACAAATGATGGTCTCAATCATATGCAAGCATGTAAATACACTAAAAAGTGGACATATAGAATGGAACAAAGTAAAGATTACAATCATAGAGAAGAAAACACAAAAGAATAAAATATTATGGTTAAATAATATAACCATGCAATTAAGCTCAAAATCTCATAGGTTGTGTGTTCTTTGGCTCAAAAATCATGTTCCAAATACAACTTCAAACAAATTTAACATATAGAAAATTTTTATTTTTAATTTAAATTAGTGAAATTTTTCAAAAATAGGGTTCTAGAAAGAAACTTATTATTTTTCAACCAAGTAGTATTTAAATGCAAACAATCAACTACACATGCAATCTATTATGCAATGCAACAATGAACTAATAAAGAAAATAAGACATTGGTGTTGAGAAGAGAATAACTAACCCATGGAGATCGGTATCGACCTCCCCACACTTAAAGATAGCACCGTCCTCGGTGCATGCTAAGATGTACAAGTGGATGGGTGGCTCCGCAGCTAGTGCTCTTTTTGTTCCTTTCCTTGCCGGTGGTTTAGGAGTAGCTTTCTTTTTACCTTTCTTGGTGACCATCCTGAAAAGGGAAAAAGAAAGTAACATGTAAAGGTAGGGGTTCGAGCAAGGAAGAAGGCAGTACGAGTGATAATCATGCCAAAGTAAAGAAGAATGTCGTTAACACATGGTCACGACTCCATGAAATTAGGACATCAATGGAAATATAGCATGATAAATTGAGGCAATTAAATGCAAGATGTTTATTGGCATGATGGTAAAGGCATGAGTAGCATAGATCTTGCATTAAAAGCCAAAATGTATTATCAGTCGTAAGAAACCAACAATAATGTTTGTATTGATAATTATATTTAATTAATAAAATATTGGAAGGGTTTGGTGAAAAACAGGCATTAGAGTAGAAGGATAGAATAATTAAGAATTCACAATGCCATACGGGCTTTTCACAAACACTTGGTATGCATGTAAAAATCAAAAAATTAATATTAATTGTCAAATCACTCTTGATGATATCCACAAGCTCAAGTATAATAATATAAGACCCAAATAAAGCTCCAACACCAACATAAAATGCATGAAAATGAAAAAGAAAGAAGAAAAAAGAAAGAATTAGGATTGAGAGAGAAGTAGGATTTGGGTGGTGGGAAAGAATAAAAACTGGTGGCACTGGGACATATTGGTGCGGCGTAACAGACACGGACGCGCACAGTGCGCGGACGCGTTGTTCACGAAAAGGGGAAGCGGCACGGACACGGCATGGGCGCCGACGCGCGACAGTGATTGTGCCTCTAGCGTGAATCCAGCGTGAGGCCAGCACAACTTTCGGCCAAAACAGGGTTTACGCCGATTTTCCCAACCACGCGGACATGCAAAAGGCGCGGACGCGTGGGTCGCCAAAAGCGGAAATGGCACGCACGCGTACGGTACGCGTGTGTGTGGGTTGGATGGTGCCTAAGGCACGTTTCCAGCCCAGCTCCCACGCGACTCTCTGTTCCCACCTAGCACTTTTAGTTAAAGTCCTTAAGTTGGACATGTGGTGAGCTCCTTGTCATGGCGGCTTGTGCTTGAACTCGTCTTAAAACTTCCACCAATGCTTGGACTTCCAATAAGCTCTATCAATACTAAGTAAATTCCTCAAGCTTTGATGGAGTTCTTCACAAGCTTTGAGCTCCCAAAATTGATCCTCATATATTCCCGGATCCCAAATCTTGTTTCTACACCCGTCTTCAAGTTGATTATCATGATTCCATCCGGGTGGTTCAGCTTTAGAATTCTCACATGAGCACCCAAACATCTTCCTAAACCCATTCAATCGAGTTTGACACCAACTTTTGCATTTAAACTTTGAGCTTTCAACCATAATGAACCTAGGATTGTGTTGCCCACCACTAACCATCTTCCTCTTACTCTTAATGCCACAAAGAGTTATAAGTTGACCATCCGTCTCCAGTAGCCCATATTCAAGTGGGAAGGTAAAGGTCAAGGATAAGAATTTTACCCACTTGAATGTTGTGTTGGACGGTAATGGCCTTGGAAGAGGTGTCCCTAATGAACTTGCAAGCTCCACTCCTTTGTGTTCTTCTTTGACAACTACCACCTATTTACAAGCTTTTTCAATATCAACATCTTCCTTTTGGTAGCTTTCTTCCAATTCAATCTCTTCTTCATTGCTCACCAATGGCATGGGAGGTTGTGCCTCTTCTTCTTGAATCTCCATCTCTTGATCAACCTCTTCCAAGTATTCAACTATGATATGCCTTGGAGGTTGTACACCTTCCTCAACATCAACATCAAACACCTTGGAAGGAGGCTCTATGACTTGACCTTCCCATGGAGGTTCAGCATCTCCTAAGTCTGCAACCACTTTTTCCTTTTCAATAATTGCTGCTTTGTCCAGTTGTTTAAGTATAAAGTCGTACTCCTCCTTGATGATTTCTTTTCTATGACAACTCCCTTCAACCACTCCTTCATCTGCAAAGGTCTCTTCTACCTTCACCTTTAATGCCTCCTCTAGCTCCTTATGAAGTATGAATTTGCGAAGATGATCCCTTCTCTCTTGTTCCATGTCAATAGCATCATTGGGATCATGTTGCTCTTGGATTGATGGATGTGGATGCTCTTCCATGGATGGTGGTGATGGGATGGAGAGATCATTCTGTGGTTGAAAAGGAAGTGCACTAGAGCTTGAGGGTTGATTGTTGAAGGTAGAGGGTTAGACCATGCGGGATATAAGATTTTGGAGTTTAGAAGTGAGACCAATGAGAGAGGTAAGTGTGATCTCCATGGGGGTTTGGGTGGATAGGAGGGTTCATTATTTTGGAGAAAGGGTTCATGGTAGGAAGGTGGTTCATCTTGATAATGATAAGGAGATGGTGTATATTGAGATGGTGGTTCTAAGTATGGCTCATATGACGGTTGGTATGGTAGATAATGATTAGGGTCATATGGAGGTGAATGGTGGAAAGGGGCTTGTGAGTATGGTGGTCCAAAGTCATGTTGAGGAGGGGGTTCATAGGCATATGGTGGTGGTTGTTGATAATCAAAAGAGCGCTCACCATAGCCATTGCCTTGATATGCATCACAGAACGGTTGTTGATAGTCCATTGGAGGTGGTTGTTGCCATGAGGGTTGATTAAATCCTTGTTGCTCCTCCCATCTTTGATTGTCCCAACCTTGATGCATGTTCTCATTGTAATTTTCTCTTTCTGCAACATAAATGTAACCAGACTCATAGCCAAAGGGGTGAGAGTTCATAGTAGTAGGAGAAAATAGAAACAAAAACTAACAAAAAGAAAATATTTTGAAAAAGATATGATTTTTGAAAAAAAGATAAGATAAGATTTTGAAAAAGATATGATTTTTGAAAAAGGATAAGATAAGATTTTGAAAAAGATAAGATAAGATTTTGAAAAAGATATAATTTTTGAAAAAAAAAATAAGATAAGATTTTGAAAAAGATATGATTTTTAAAAAAAATATTTGATTTTTGAAATTTAAAACTAAGATAAGATAAGATAAAAATATTTACAATAACCAATAATTAGGCACACGTTTGCAATTCCCCGGCAACGGCGCTATTTTGACGATCAGATTTTCTATCGGTAAAGAAATTCACAAATATAATCGCGTTGTAAGTATAGTTTCTAAACCAACAGAGAATCCTTTCCTACAAAAGTTTGGTTGTCACAAGTAACAAAACCCAATAAATTTATAAACCGAAGTATTCAAACCTCGGGTCCTCTTCTCAAGGGATTGCAGGGAAGTATTATTTACTATAGGTTATGAGAAAAGGTATATTTTTGGGTTTTAATGTATAAGATAAAAAGCAAGAATAGTAAGTAAATTTTAAGGAATTAATTTAAATAAATAGTAAAACTCTTGGCAAGGTATAAGAACTGGAAGTCCTATCCTAGTTATCCTTATCAATTGTGATGAGAATTGGATTTTTTTCCCACTGTGTTAACCTCTAACTATGAAGGTAAGTAAAGTGGATGAATTAATTTGATTCCTCAGGTCCTAGTCTTTCCTTGGAAAAGGCTAGAGTTATTGGAACTCGAATTAATTCTTGAAGAGTTCCAATTTTCAGTCAACACCTCGAGTTTGATAACTCAGGCGTTACCAATTATTTAACCAAAGCCAAAAGGAAAAATTCTAAATTAAAATGAAGACATCGTAAATAGAATAAAGCAATCATAAATCTGAAACACATCAAATTACATTTAAACATAAACTCAAATCTAACATGGAAAAGTTCATAAAGTAAATTGGGAAAATAAATAAAAGGAACATTAAACTTGGAAATTGAGAAGAAGAAATCCTAAATCCTTTAACAGGAATCCTAGTCCTAAAACCTAAGAGAGAGGAGAGAACCTCTCTCTCTAAAAACTACATCTAAATTATGAAAAGTGAATTATGAGTCGTCTCTCTTCATTCCTCCCCTTTGCAGTCTTTAATCTGTGTTTTCTAGGCTTGAAACTGGGCCGGAAATAGCCCAGAAATCGCTCGGGGCGAAATCTGCCACGCTGATTTTCGTCACTGCGACATGTCCGCGTGGAGCACATGTTCGCGTCATCTAGCTGTATGGCCACTATGACATATTATATATCAAATCGAAGCCTCGGATGTTATCTTTCCAACGCAACTGGAACCGCATCATTTGGTTCTCTGTAGCTCAAGTTATGACCGTTTGAGTGCAAAGAGGTCAGGTTGGACAGCTTAGCAATTTCTTCAAGTTCTTGTATTCTTTCCACTTTTGCATGCTTCCTTTCTATCCTCTGAGCCATTCCTACCCTATAAACTCTGAAATCACTTAACACACATATGAAGGCATTGAATGGTAATAAGAGATGATTAAAATATACAAATTAAAAACTATAGGAAGCAAGTTTTCAATCATAGAACAAATTCTGGGAAGGAATTGTAAAACCATGCAAATAGTATGAATAAGTGTGCAAAAGCTTGATAAAAACCACTCAATTGAGCACAAGATAAACCATAAAATAGTGGTTTATCAATGATCTTCCGGAGGATGCTTCCTAGCTTCATTCAGATTGAAGCTCACTGCTCGGCCGTCTATTTCAAAGGAATAGGTTCCTGAAAAGTCATCCAGCTTGAACTTGGAAGTCTTTAAGAATGGTCTTCCAAGTAGGATGGATGACGGCTTTCCCGAGTCATTTTGGGGCATCTCCAAGATATAGAAGTCAATGGGAAACGTGAGCCCCTTAATGCTCATCAATACATCTTCAGCAATTCCAACTACTGTAATAATGCTTTTATCTGCTAACAGAAAACGAGTTGCCAACCTTTTTAAGGGAGGGAGCCTCAAAGCATCATATATAGACAAAGGCATAATACTCACGTACGGTCCTAAATCATACATACAGTCAGAAAATATTACACCTCTAATGGTACAGTTAACCATACATGGACCTGGATCACCACATTTTTCAGGTATACCTTCCATTAAAGCAGGTATAGAACTACCTAAGGGAATAGTTTCTAATTCATTAATTTTATCTTTATGTATGCACAAATCTTTTAGAAACTTTGCATATTTAGGTACCTGCTGAATAACATCAAAAAGGGGGACAATTACCTCAACCTTTTTGAATATTTCTACGATTTTGGGATCAAGTTCAATCTGCTTTCTAGGCTTCCTTGCAAGTTGTGAGAAGGGAATAGGGAGGGTGTTGCTTGCAGCTTCGGCATCCTTTGGTGTTTCATTCTGTGGTTGAGCTACTTCTTCTTCAACTATGTTCTGTACGTCCTCTTCCTCCTCAACATCTTCCACTTCCACCACATCCTCAGCTGGGACGTGTACTATTGAGCTTGGCTCCTCCTGGTTCCTCTCCTGCAATGTGGTTCCGGACCTCAGGGTGATGGTATTGATGCCACCCTTGGGATTAGATAGGGATTGAGAAGGAATTCTACTAGAGCTTGAAGGTTGATTGGTGGAGTTAGGTGATGAATCTAACCGGGAGACAAGAGCTTGTAAAGTGGTAGTTAGACCATTCAAAGTAGAACTTAGTTGCGTGTGCATGTCTTGTTGTCCTTGTGCAAGAGAACGGAGCATCCGTCATTTGATGAGGAATTTGAATAAGTGATCTGAGGTACTTGTTGTTGGTTGTGCTGGGGTCCTTGAGACTATCTTAGGTGAGGGGCTCTGTAAGGTTGGTTCTGATTCTGCTGTCTGTTGTTGTTATTGTTATTCCACCTCTGGTTTCCATTGTTATCCCTGCCTCCTCTGTTATAGTTGTCCCTCCAACCATGGTTAGAATTATCTCTCCAACCTTGGTTGGAATTGTCCTACCATCCATGGTTATAGTTGCCACCTTGGTTGTAGTTGTCACCTTGATTGTATCCTTGATTTGGGCGGTCATAGAAGTTGTGAGTGGCTTTCACAGTGTTGTCTTCCTGTTGGAGCTGCAGACATTCATCAGTATAATGACTATAATCAGCACATATCCCGCATACTCTTTATGGAACCAACTGTTGGCTTTGTTGTGGCAGGGGAGGCTGAGCATGTTGCGCTTGTTGTTGATTTAACTGCATCTGTTTCAGTAGGTTGGTCATTTCACATATACTCTGGGTCAGAGCAGTAGTCTCTTTGCTAGAGGAAACCTCAGCAACAGCTTTTGAATGGCTGTGCCTATGCCTGTGATTCCTAGTGGACTCAGCTAAGTCACTGATCAATTGCCATGCTTCATCTTCAGTCTTGTACGTTTTCATAGAACCATTACTAGCGCCTTTCAATGTGGTCTTGACCTAAGGCTTCATGCCTTGTGTGAAGTAGCTGATCAACACCATCTTGCCAATCATGTGATGGGGGCATGCATCTAGGAGATTGTTGAAGCACTCCCAATATTCGTAAAGAGTCTCAGATTCGCCTTGAATAATCATAGAAATTTCTTTCCTCAATCTATCAGTAACTTCAGCTGGAAAGTATTTTTCCAAAAATTCTCTTCTAAGCGTATCCCAGTTAGTAACAGTCACTTCAGGTTGAGTGTAGTACCATTCTCTCGCCTTTCCTTCAAGAGAAAACGGGAAGGCAGTTAACAGAATAGAAGTTTCATCCGCACCATGACGCCTAACAGTAGAACAGGCTGTCTGGAAATCCATAAGGTGCTTAATAGGCTCTTGAGCAGGTAAGCCATGAAACTTGGGAAGCAAGTTGATTAGTGCAGTTTTCAGTTCAAAATCTGCAGCTGGAGTTGGGTGATGCACATGATACGGCTGCAGTGTAAAATCTGGGGCTCCAGCTTCCTGGAGAGTAATCCTCCTAGGTGCTGCCTGGTGCACGAAAATTACACTCACACTATGTAATTCCGCACAACTAACCAGCAAGTGCACTGGGTCATCCAAGTAATACCTTACGTGAGTAAGGATCGATCCCACGGAGATTGCCGGCTTGAAGCAAGCTATAGTTATCTTATTATTCTTAGTCAGGATACCAATAGGGTTCTTTAGTTTCAATTGTAAAAAGTGAAAGAGCATGAAATGAGTAATTGTTACGCAGTAATGGAGAATGTATTGGAGTTTTGGAGATGCTTTGTCTTCTGAATCTCTGCTTTCCTCCTGTCTTCTTCTTCACGCACGCAAGGTTCCTCCTATGGCAAGCTATGTGTTGGTGGATCATCGTTGTCAATGGCTACCATCCGACCTCTCTGTGAAAATGGTCCAGGTGCGCTGTCACCGCAAGGCTAATCATCTGTCGGTTCTCACTCATGCTGGAATAGGATCTATTGATCCTTTTGCGTCTGTCACTACACCCAGCCCTTGTGAGTTTGAAGCTCGTCATAGTCATTCAATCCCTGAATCCTACTCGGAATACCACAGACAAGGTTTAGACTTTTCAGATTCTCAAGAATGCTGCCAAATGATTCTAGCTTATACCACGAAGACTCTAATTAAGAAATTCAAGAGATACTCATTCAGTCTAATGGTGGACGAAATTGTGATCATCAACAATGGCTCCAAAGACTTGGTGCTCTCAAAGATAAATCACACTTTGTCACAACTCCGCACAACTAACCAGCAAATGTATTGGGTCGTCCAAGTAATACCTTACGTGAGTAAGGGTCGATCCCACAGAGATTGTTGGTATGAAGCAAGCTATGGTCATCTTGTAAATCCCAGTCAAGCGAATTTAACTAATTTAAGATATTATTGGTTTTTTCGAATAATAATAATAAATTAAATAGAAAATAAAGATAAAGTTATTCATGTAATCCAATGGTGGAAATTTCAGATAGGTGTATGGAGGTGTTGTGTTCCTTCTAAATCTCTGCTTTTCTACTGTCTTTATCCAATCTTTGTCACTCTTTTCTATGGCAAGCTGTATGTAGGGCATCACCGTTGTCAATGGCTACATCCCATACTCTCAGTGAAAATGGTCCAAATGCTCTGTCACAACACGGCTAATCATCTGTCGGTTCTCGATCATGTTGGAATAGAATCCCTTGATTCTTTTGCGTTTGTCATCACGCCCAGCAATCGCGAGTTTGAAGCTCGTCACAGTCATTCAATCCCGGAATCCTACTCGGAATACCACAGACAAGGTTAGACTTTCCGGATTCCCATGAATGCCGCCATCAATTCTAGCTTATACCATGAAGATTCTGATTAAAGAATCCAAGAGATATGCGCCCGGTCTAAGGTAGAACGGAAGTGGTTGTCAGTCACACGTTCATAGGTGAGAATGATGATGAGTGTCACGGATCATCACATTCATCATGTTGAAGTGCAACGAATATCTTAGAATAGGAATAAGGCGAATTGAATAGAAATTAGTAGTACTTGTATTAAAACTCGAGGTATAGCAGAGCTCCACACCCTTAATCTATGGTGTGTAAAAACTCAACCGTTGAAAATACATAAGTGATAGAGGTTCAGGCATGGCCGAATGGCCAACCCCCAAAACATGATCAATAGTCTCCTAAGATGAATAATAAAATAAAACTGAGACCAAAGATGTAACGTGGTCGAAAGACAACTAGTACAATAGTAAAATGTCTTATTTATACTAAACTAGTTACTAGGGTTTACAGAAGTAACTAATTGATGCATAAATCTACTTCCGGGGCCCACCTGGTGTGTGCTTGGGCTGAGCTTGATCTATCCACGATCTGAGGCTTCTCTTGGAGTTGAACGCCAAGTTGTAACGTGTTTTGGGCGTTCAACTCTGGTTCGTGACGTGTTTTTGGCGTTTGACTCCAAAATGCAGCATGGAACTGGCGTTGAGCGCCAGTTTACATCATCTAATTGCGAATAAAGTATGGACTATTATATATTTCTGGGAAGCTCTGGATGTCTATTTTTCAATGCCGTTGAGAGCGCGCCATTTGGAGTTTTGTAGCTCCAGAAAATCCATTTCGAGTGCAGGGAGGTCAGATTCCAACAGCATCAGCAGTCCTTTGTCAGCCTCCTATCAGAGTTTTGCTCAGGTCCCTCAATTTCAGACAGAAAATACATGAAATCACAAAAAAAAACACACAAACTCATAGTAAAGTCCAGAAATGTGAATTTAGCATAAAAACTAATGAAAACATCCCTAAAAGTAACTTGATCATACTAAAAACTACCTAAAAACAATGCCAAAAAGCGTATGAATTATCCGCTCATCACAACACCAAACTTAAATTGTTGCTTCTCCCCAAGCAACTGAAAATCAATTAGGATAAAAAGAAGAGAATATACTATAAATTCTAAAATATCAATGAATATTAATTCTAATTAGATGAGCGGGACTTGTAGCTTTTTGCTTCTGAACAGTTTTGGCATCTCACTTTCTCCTCTGAAGTTTAGAATGATTGGCATCTATAGGAACTTAGAATTTCAGATAGTGTTATTGATTCTCCTAGTTAAGTTTGTTGATTCTTGAACACAGCTACTATTATGAGTCTTGGCTGTGGCCCTAAGCATTTTGTTTTCTAGTATTACCACCAGATACATAAATGCCACAGACACATAACTGGGTGAACCTTTTCAGATTGTGACTCAGCTTTGCTAGAGTCCCCAGTTAGAGGTGTCCAAAGCTCTTAAGCATACTCTTTTTGCTTTGGATCACGACTTTAACCACTCAGTCTCAAGCTTTTCACTTGGACCTGCATGCCACAAGCACATGGTTAGGGACAGCTTGATTTAGCCGCTTAGGCCTGGATTTTATTTCCTTGGGCCCTCCTATCCATTGATGCTCAAAGCCTTGGATCCTTTTTACCCTTTCCTTTTGGTTTTAAGGGCTATTGGCTTTTTCTACTTGCTTTTTCTTTCTATTATTTTTTCGCCATTTTTTTCGCAAGCTTTTGCTATTCACTGCTTTTTCTTGCTTCAAGAATCAATTTTATGATTTTTCAGATTGTCAATAACATTTCTCCTTGTTCATCATTCTTTCAAGAGCCAACAATTTTAACATTCATAAACAACAAGATCAAAAATATGCACTGTTCAAGCATTCATTCAGAAAACAAAAAGTAGTGTCACCACATCAATATAATTAAACTAAATTCAAGGACAATTTTTGAAATTTATGTACTTCTTGTTCTTTTGAATTAAAAACATTTTTCATTTAAGAGAGGTGAAGGATTTATGGAATTTATTCATAACTTTAAGACATAGTTACTACATACTAATGATCATGAAGCAGAGACACAAAACATAGATAAAAACGAAAAACAGAAAAATAAGAACAAGGAATCAATCCACCTTAGTGGCGTCTTCTTCTTGAAGGACCAATGATGTCCTTAAGCTCTTCTATGTCCCTTCCTTGCCTTTGTTGCTCCTCCCTCATTGCTCTTTGATCTTCTATTATTTCATGGAGAATGATGGAGTGCTC
>NC_029772.3:56895941-56913246 GCF_000817695.3 Arachis duranensis | reverse complement strand
TTGGGAGGAAAGTGCATCCCTTGAGGCATCTCCGGGATTTCTTGGTGATGAGCTTCCTCATGCGTCTCTTGGGTTCCATGAGTGGTCTCTCTTGTTTGCTCCATCCTTTTCTTAGTGATGGGCTTGTCCTCCTCAATGAGGATGTCTCCTTCTATGATAACTCCAGCTGAGTAACATAGATGGCAAATAAGATGAGGAAAAGCTAGCCTTGCCAAAGTAAAGGACTTATCGGCTATTTTGTAGAATTCATGGGAGATGACTTCATGAACTTCTACTTCCTCTCCACTCATGATGCTATGAATCATGATGGCCCGATCTACAGTAACTTTAGATCGGTTGCTAGTAGGGATGATGGAGCGTTGGATGAATTCCAACCATCCTCTAGCCATAGGCTTGAGGTCCAGTCTTCTTAGTTGAACTGGCTTGCCTTTGGAATCTCTTTTCCATTGAGCTCCTTCCACACATATGTCCATAAGGACTTGGTCCAATCTTTGATTAAAGTTGACTCTTCTAGTGTAGGGGCGTGCATCTCCTTGCATCATGGGCAAGTTGAACGCCAACCTCACATTTTCCGGACTAAAATCTAAGTATTTCCCCCGAACCATTGTAAGATAATTCTTTGGGTTTGGGTTCTTACTTTGATCATGGTTCCTAGTGAGCCATGCATTGGCATAGAACTCTTGAACCATTAAGATTCCGACTTGTTGGATGGGGTTGGTTAGAACTTCCCAACCTCTTCTTTGGATCTCATGTCGGAACTCCGGATACTCATTTTTTTTTAGCTTGAAAGGGACCTCGGGGATCACCTTCTTCTTGGCCACAACATCATAGAAGTGGTCTTGATGGGCTTTGGAGATGAATCTTTCCATCTCCCATGACTCAGAGGTGGAAACTTTTGTCTTCCCTTTTCCTTTTCTAGAGGTTTCTCTGGCCTTAGGTGCCATCAATGGTAATGGAAAAACAAAAGCTTATGCTTTTACCATATCAAACTTAAAATATTGCTCGCCCTCGAGCAAGAGAAGAAAGAAAAGAAGAAGAAAAAGAGAAAATATGGAGGAGAGTAAGGGAGGTGTATTCGGCCAAGGTGTAAAAGAGGGGGTTGTGTTGTGTGAAAATTAAGAAGAATGGACGGGTTTATATAGTGAGGGGAGAGGGAGTAGGTTCAGCCATTTAGGGTGGGTTTGGGTGGAAAAGAAATTTGAATTTTGAAGGTAGGTGGGGTTTCTGGGGAAGAGTGGATGGATGTGAATGGTGAAGAGGGTAATTGGAAAGAGAGATTGAGGTGATTAGGGAAGGGTTTTGGGGAAGAGTTTTTATTGGAAAGAGAGGATGAATGTTGAGAAGAGGGGAGAATATGGTAGGTGGGGATCCTGTGGGGTCCACAGATCCTGAGATGATCCTGTGGGGTCCACAGATCCTGAGGTGTCAAGGATTTACATCCCTGCACCAATTAGGCATGTAAAATCCTTTCCATGCAATTCTAGCGTTTAAACGCCGAAGTGATGCATGTTCTGGGCGTTCAACGCCCATGTGCAGCATGTTTCTGGCGTTGAACGCCAATTCCATGCTTGTTTCTGGCGTTCAACACCAGCTCTCCTCAGGGTGCATTCCTGGCGTTTGAACGCCGGGATGTTGCTTGTTTCTGGCGTTCAACGCTAGATCTATGCTCTGTTTTGGCGTTGAACGCCAGCCAGATGCTCCTTACTGGCGTTTAAACGCCAGTAAGTCCTTCCTCCAGGGTGTGATTTTTCTTCTGCTATTTTTGATTTTATTTTTAATTTAATATTTTTTTTGTGACTCCACATGATCATGAACCTAATAAAACATGAAATCACAATAAAATAAAAATAAAATTAGATAAATAAAAATTGGGTTACCTCCCAATAAGCGCTTCTTTAATGTCAATAGCTTGACACTGGGCTCTCATGGAGCCTCACAGGTGATCAGGTCAATGTTGTATAGTCCCAACACCAAACTTAGAGTTTGGTTGTGGGGATTCAACACCAAACTTAGAGTTTGGTTGTGGCCTCCCAACACCAAACTCAGAGTTTGGTTGTGGGGGCTCTGTTTGACTCTGTACTGAGAGAAGCTCTGCATGCTTACTCTCCCTTGTTACAGAAGGATAGCCGTGTGCCTTAAACACAAGGTAGTCCCCATTCAATTGAAGGACTAATTCTCCTCTGTTAACATCTATCACAACTTCTGTTGTGGCTAGGAAAGGTCTTCCAAGGATGATGCATTCATCCTCCTCCTTCCTAGTGTCTAAGATTATGAAATCAGCACGAATGTAAAGGCCTTTTACCTTTACCAACACATCCTCTACTAATCCATAAGCTTGTCTTACTGACTTGTCTGCCAATTGTAATGAGAATAAGGCAGGCTGTACTTCAATGATCCCCAGCTTCTCCATTACAGAGAGTGGCATAAGATTTATGCCTGACCCTAGGTCACACAGAGCTTTTTCAAAGGTCATGGTGCCTATGGTACAGGGTATTAAGAATTTGCCAGGGTCTCGTTTCTTTTGAGGTAAAGTATGCTGAACCCAGGTATCTAGTTCACTAATGAGCAAGGGAGGTTCACGTTCCCAAGTCTCATTACCAAATAACTTGGCATTCAGTTTTATGATGGCTCCTAGATATTGAGCAACTTGCTCTCCAGTTACATCTTCATCCTCTTCAGAGGAAGAATAATCTTTAGAGCTCATGAATGGCAAAAGGAGATTTAATGGAATCTCTATGGTCTCTATATGAGCCTCAGATTCTTTTGGATCCTCAATAGGGATCTCCTTCCTGCTTGAGAGACGTCCCATGAAATCTTCCTCATTGGGATTCTGTCCTCTCCCTCCTTCTTGCATCCGGCCATGTTGAGTATATCAATGTCCTTGCACTCTCTTTTTGGATTTTCTTCAGTATTGCTTGAGAGAGTACTAGGAGGAGTTTCAGTGATTTTCTTACTCAGCTGGCCCACTTGTGCCTCCAGATTTCTGATGAAGGACCTTGTTTCATTCATGAAATTTAAAGTGGTTTTAGACAGATCAGAGACTAAGTTTGCTAAGTTAGAGGTATTCTGTTCATAATTCTCTGTCTGTTGCTGAGAAGATGATAGATAAGGCTTGATATTGCTAAGCCTATTTCTTCCACCATTATTAAAGCCTTGTTGAGGCTTTTATTGATCCTTCCATGAGAAATTTGGATGATTTCTCCATGATGAATTATAGGTGTTTCCATAAGGTTCACCCATGTAATTTACCTCTGCCATTGCAGGGTTTTCAGGATTATAAGCTTCTTCTTCAGAAGATGCCTCTTTAGTACTGTTGGATGCATTTTGCCATCCATTCAGACTTTGAGAAATCATGTTGACTTGCTGATTCAATACTTTGTTCTGAGCTAATATGGCATTCGGAGCATCAATTGAACTCCCTTCCTCTGAGGCGTCCCATTATTCACGGAATTCCTCTCAGAAGTGTACATGAATTGGTTATTTGCAACCATGTCAATAAGTTCCTGAGCTTCTGCAGGCTTTTTCTTTAGGTGAATGGATCCACCTGCAGAGTGGTCTAATGACATCTTGGAAAACTCAGATAGACCATAATAGAATATATCTAATATGGTCCACTCTAAAAACATGTCAGAATGACACTTTTTGGTCATCTGCTTGTATCTTTCCCAAGCTTCACAGAGGGATTCACCATCTTTTTGCTTGAAGGTCTGAACATTCACTCTAAGCTTGCTCAGCTTTTGAGAAGGAAAGAATTTATCCAAGAAGGCCGTGACCAGCTTATCCCAGGAGTCTAGGCTATCTTTAGGTTGTGAGTCCAACCATGTTCTAGCTCTGTCTCTTACAGCAAAAGGGAAAAGCATGAGCCTGTAGACTTCAGGATCTACTCCATTTGTCTTAATAGTCTCACAAATCTGCAAGAACTCAGTTAAAAACTGGTAAGGATCTTCAGATGGAAGTCCTCACACTTGCAGTTCTGTTGCATTAGAGCAACTAATTGAGGTTTCAGCTCAAAATTGTTTGCTCCAATGGCAGGAATTGAGATGCTTCTTCCATCAAACTTGGACGTGGGTTTAGTAAAATTACCAAGCATCCTCCTTGCATTATTGTTGTTAGGTTCGGCTGCCATCTCCTTCTCTTGTTCGAAAATTTCAGAAAGGTTACCTCTGGATTATTGTAATTTAGCTTCTCTTAGTTTCCTCTTCAGAGTCCTTTCAGGTTCAGGATCAGCTTCAACAAGAGTGTTTTTTTTTGTTCCTCTATGTTACAGTAAAGAAGTTCCTTATTGTTAGTAGAAGAAGAAAGGGAATAAAGAAAGGAGAATCCAAACACAAGGGTAAGGATAGAGGCAGTGATTGGAGATGGAGAGAGGTGAAGAGAAGTGTTGGTAAATGAATAAATAAATAGAAGAAGATGAGAAAGAGAATTCGAAAATTAATTTTGAAAAGGAGTTAATGATTTTCGAAAATTAAAGATGAGATAGAATTAAAATTAAAATTTAAAATAATTAGTAAATTAAAAAGAATTTTTGAAAAAGGGATGAGATATTTTCGAAAAGTAGAGAGGGAAAAGTAGTTAGGTAGTTTTGAAAAAGATAAGAAACAAACAAAAAGTCAAATAGTTAGTTGAAAAAGATTTGAAAATCAAATTTGAAAAGATAAGAAGATAAGAAGTTAGAAAAGATATTTTAAAATAAAATTTTTGAAAAAGATAAAATTTTGAAAAAGATATGATAAAAAAAATATGATTAAAAAAATATATGGTTAGAAAAGATTTAATTTTTAAAATTAAAATTAATTACTAACTAAAAAATAAGATTCTAGAATTTAAAGATTGAACCTTTCTTAACAAGAAAGCAACAAACTTCAAATTTTTGAATCAATCATATTAATTGTTAGCATAATTTTTGAAAATAAAGATAAAATTAAGAAAAATATTTTTGAAAAATATTTTTTTAAAAAGAAAATTTCAAAAATTAATAAGAAAAATAAAAAAGATTTGATTTTTGAAAAAGTTTTGAAAAGATAAGATTTTTAAAATTGAAAATTTGACTTGACTTGTAAGAAACAACTAATTTTAAAAATTTTTGACTAAGTCAACTCAAATTTTCAAAAATTATGAGAAAATTAAGGAAAAGATAATTTTTTTATTTTTAAATTTTTAATGAAGAGAGAGAAAAACACAAATATGACCCAAAACATGAAAATTTTGGATCAAAACCAATGATGCATGCAAGAACACTATGAATGTCAAGATGAACACCAAGAACACTTTGAAGATCATGATGAACATCAAGAACATATTTTTAAAAAATTGTTTATGCAAAGAAAACATACAAGACACCAAACTTAGAAATCTTTAATGCTTGGACAATAACAAACAAAAAATGCATATGAAAAACAACAAAAGATACAAAATAAGAAAACATTAAGATCAAACAAGAAGACTTACCAAGAACAACTTGAAGATCATGAAGAACACTATGAATGCATGAATTTTCGAAAAATGTATGATGAATATGCAATTGACACCAAACTTAAAACTTGATACAAGACTCTAACAAGAAACACAAAATATTTTTTATTTTTATGATTTTATTATTTTTTTGTATTTTTATTATTTTTTTCGAAAATATTCTTTAGAAAAATGAAAATAAAGAAAAAATTTTTTGAAAGATTTTTGAAAACTTTTTTGAAAGGAAAATAAAAAGAAAATTACCTAATCTGAGCAACAAGATGAACCGTCAGTTGTCCATACTCGAACAATCCCCGGCAACGGAGCCAAAAACATGGTGGACGAAATTGTGATCATCAACAATGGCTCCAAAGACTTGGTGCTCTCAAAGATAAATCACACTTTGTCACAACTCCGCACAACTAACCAGCAAGTGTACTGGGTCGTCCAAGTAATACCTTACGTGTGTAAGGGTCGATCCCACAGAGATTGTTGGTATGAAGCAAGCTATGGTCATCTTGTAAATACCAGTCAGGCGGATTTAACTAATTTAAGATATTATTGGTTTTTTCGAATAATAATAATAAATTAAATAGAAAATCAAGATAAAGTTACTCATGTAATCCAATGGTGGGAATTTCAGATAGGTGTATGGAGGTGCTGTGTTCCTTCTGAATCTCTGCTTTTCTACTGTCTTTATCCAATATTTGTCACTCCTTTCTATGGCAAGCTATATGTAGGGCATCATAGTTGTCAATGGCTACATCCCATCCTCTCAGTGAAAATGGTCCAAATGCTCTGTCACAGCACGGCTAATCATCTGTCGGTTCTCGATCATGTTGGAATAGAATCCCTTGATTCTTTTAAGTTTGTCATCACGCCCAGCAATCGCGAGTTTGAAGCTCGTCACAGTCATTTAATCCCGGAATCCTACTCGGAATACCACAGACAAGGTTAGACTTTTCGGATTTCCATGAATGCCGCCATCAATTCTAGCTTATACAATGAAGATTCTGATTAAGGAATCCAAGAGATATGCGCCCGGTCTAAGGTAGAACGAAAGTGGTTGTTAGTCACGCGTTCATAGGTGAGAATGATGATGAGTGTCACGGATCATCACATTCATCATGTTGATGTGCAACAAATATCTTAGAATAGGAATAAGTTGAATTGAATAGAAAATAGTAGTACTTGCATTAAACTCGAGGTACAGCAGAGCTCCACACCCTTAATCTATGGTGTGAGAAACTCCACCGTTGAAAATACATAAGTGATAGAGGTTCAGGCATGGCCGAATGGCCAGCCCCCAAAACGTGATCAATAGTCTCCTAAGATGAATAATAAAATAAAACTGAGACCAAAGATGTAACATGGTCGAAAGACAACTAGTACAATAGTAAAATGTCTTATTTATACTAAACTAGCTAATAGGGTTTACAGAAGTAAGTAATTGATGCATAAATCTACTTCTGGGGCCCACTTGGTGTGTGCTTGGGCTGAGCTTGATCTATCCATGAGCTGAGGCCTGAGGCTTCTCTTGGAGTTGAACACCAAGTTGTAACGTGTTTTGGGTGTTCAACTCTGGTTCGTGACGTGTTTCTGGCGTTTGACTCCATAATGCAGCATGGAACTGGCGTTGAGCGCCAGTTTACGTCGTCTAATTACGAATAAAGTATGGACTATTATATTGCTGGGAAGCTCTGGATGTCTATTTTCCAATGTCGTTGAGAGCGCGCCATTTGGAGTTCTGTAGCTCCAGAAAATTCATTTCGAGTGCAAGGAGGTCAGATTCCAACAGCATCAGCAGTCCTTTGTCAGCCTCCTATCAGAGTTTTGCTCAGGTCCCTCAATTTTAGCCAGAAAATACCTGAAATCACAGAAAAACACACAAACTCATAGTAAAGTCCAGAAATGTTAATTTAGCACAAAAACTAATGAAAACATCCCTAAAAGTAACTAGATCATACTAAAAACTACCTAAAAATAATGCCAAAAAGCGTATAAATTATCCGCTCATCAACACAGCAGAGCTCCTCACCCCCAACAATGGAATTTAAGGACTCATGCCATCAAAGAGTACAAAGTTCAGATTGAAGTGCGAATGAATATCTTAGATAGAAACAAGCATGTTTGAATGAAAAATAAAAATAATTGCATTAATCCATCGAGACACAGCAGAGCTCCTCACCCCTCATGCCATCAAAGAGTACAAAGTTCAGATCTAAAAATGTCATGAGGTACAAAATAAGTCTCTAAAAGTTGTTTAAATACTAAACTAGTAACCTAGGTTTACAGAAAATGAGTAAACTAAGATAGATAGTGCAGAAATCCACTTTTGGGGCCCACTTGGTGTGTGCTGGGGCTGAGACTTGAGCTTCTCATGTGCCTGGGCTGTTTCTAGAGTTAAACGTCAGGTTGTGACCTGTTTTGGGCGTTTAACTCCAACTGGTAACCTGTTTCTGGCGTTTAACGCCAGAATAGAACATGGAACTGGCATTAAACGCCAGTTTATGTCATTTATCTTCGAGCAAAGTATGAACTATTATATATTGCTAGAAAGTCCTGGATGTCTACTTTCCAACCCAATTAAGAGCGTGCCAATTGGACTTATGTAGCTCCAAAAAATCCATTCCGAGTGCAGAGAGGTCAGAATCCAACAACATCAACAGTCCTTTTTCAGCCTGAATCAGATTTTTGCTCAGCTCCCTCAATTTCAGCCAGAAAATACCTAAAATCATAGAAAAACACACAAACTCATAGTAAAGTCCAGAAATATGAATTTTGCCTAAAAATTAGTAAAAATATACTAAAAACTAACCAAAACATACTAAAAACTACATTAAATTACCCCCAAAAAGCGTATAAAATATCTGCTCATCACTGCCATGTTACCTGCACGGGAATCAACTAAATCAGTAGTAAATGAGCTTGTTTCTTCCTCAAATGGTGGTTCAGATTCGCCCTCAGATGAGACTAGTGAATTGATAAGAATCACTTCACCACTCTCAGAAGCTAACCGACGTCGAGCTTGCCTAATACGTGAAAGAGTTCTTTCAATTTTAGGATCAAAAGCGACTAAGCTCGGATCAGGCAGTGAACGCGTCATTCAACGAGAAGAACATAGAGCTCATGGTAATAAAACAAAATAAAATAAAATGCAAATAAATAAATTCCAACCAATGAATTAGCACACTATTGCAACTCCTCGGCAACGACGCCAAAAATTGACGGAGGCGGAAATTGACCGATTAAGAATTTAATAGAATAAATACGTTGCAAGTCTAGTTCTTAACCAGTGAAAATCTGCTTATCAATTTAAAAGGGTTGTCACAAAATTAGAAGAAAAATATTGGGAGTATGAATCCCAGGTCGTCTCCCAGTGAGTTTACAAAAGAGTGCAGCTTATTGGTCAAAGGTTCTCCCAAAAATTTTGAGTTTGAGAAACAGGAAAATAAATAAGAGAATTTATGTAATTTAAATAAAGATCTTGACCGGGAGAAAATTAATTGAAAGTTCTATCCTTGTTGGATTTTTCTCAAGATCAATTGATAATTGGTAGTTGTTTCCACTTAGTTATCCTTTATTGAATAAAGGAAAGTCAAGTAAGTTGGAAGTCAACTTCTATTCACAAGTTCTAATCCTTTCCCTTAGGAAGGATTAGCGTTAGTGACTAGAGAGTCAACCGACAATAAACCCAATTACAATTTGACTCTTGAGTATTCCAACTCAAGGTTCTCCTTTTAATCAACTCTCAATCAAGTTGGGAAACTACTCTATTATCATGAATGTAGACTTCACAAAATAAAAAGGGAAAATAACGAAAGACATGATAAATAATAATAAAAAAGATCAATTAAAAAATAAAAATAGTTTTTGTATTAATAAACTCTAAAAATAATCCAATTGTAACTCTGGAAAAATTAAGGATACGAAAGAGTAAGTGAAAAGTAAGAAAACAAACTAGAATGACGAAGTCTTGGAGGAGGTAACAACTCTTCTCAATATCCAATTCCAAAAGCAAATAAAATTCTAAGAACCATGAATGTGTAGAGAGAAAACCTAGAGGAGGGGTAAAATCCGATCTAAAAACTAAAAACTATCCTAGTCAGAATCTCCCCGAGTCTCTACATGTTCCCTGGCTTTAGTCTGTGTTTCTGGGCCAAAAATTGGGTCAAAACGCAGCCCAAAATCGCCCCCAATGATTTCGTAAATTCTACAGATTGCGCATGTCACGCGTACGCGTCGTCCACACGTTCGCGTCATCCGTGCAGATTTCAATCCACGCGTTCGCGTCAAGCATGCGAACGCGTCACTGCAATTTCTCCATTTCGCGCGGTCGCGTGAGGCATGCGTCCACATCGGTGTTCGCTTGTCATCTCCTTGATTTCTTGTGTTCCTTCCATTTTTGCAAGCTTGCTTTCCATTCTCTAAGTCATTCCTGCCCTATGAAACCTAAAACACTTAACACACGGATCACGGCATTGAATGGTATAAAAGAGAATTAAAATACACAATAAAAGATCTCTAGGAAGCAAGTTTTCAACTATAGAACAACTTTGGGAGGGAATTATAATATCATGCTAATCATATGAATAAGTATGTAAAAACTTGATAAAACCACTCAATTAAACACAATATAAATAATAAAATAATAGTTTATCAATTAGTGACTGTTTTTATGACTGATTAGTTTATAAAATCAGTCTCTAACTTAAAAATTAGCAACCGATTTAGTGACCATAACTTTAGTGATTGAATTATCAATCAACCACGTTTTATTCTATTTTACCTATCGATCGGTTGCAAAATCGGTCGCTAAATTAAAAAACAGTGACCGATTTTGTGACCAAGAGTCTCAAGGACATTCCTCCTTTTGTTTTGGTTGCTAATTCGGTCGCTAAATTAAAAAGTAGCGACCGATTTTAGCAACTATATATATTCTGGTTGTATAAAACTAATCGGTCGCTAATTTGGTGACTTTTAGTGACTGATTCTGTTAGTAACTAAAATCAGTTGCTAACTTAACAATTAGCAACCGATTAGGCGACCAGTAATTTAGCAACTGAATTAGTGACCAAACAGTTGTTCACCCTATTTCACTATCAGTTGCAAAATCGGTCACTAAATTAAAAAATAGCCACCGTGCCCAACATTTCCAAAGACATTACTTTCTATTTCGGTTGCTAATTCGGTTGCTAAATGAAAAAATAGCAATGGATTTTAGTGGCCAGCTTTATTCTAGTTGTATTAAAACCTTATCGGTCGCTAATTCGGTTGCTATTAGTGATCGATTTTGTCGGTCGAATTTAGCGACCAATTTTAGCAACCAATATTTTTTTTTGCCCTAGAAATTTTATATCAGCCGCAAAATCGGTCGCTATTCTGATACTTTCTTGTAGTGATAAATTATAACTTAGAACATTTTCAATTATAAAAAAAATAGGCCAGCCAAAAAAGTCCATCTTGTTTCGTCGAAACTCCCGGATTAGGCGGTGCGAGTTAGATATACTTTTTAATTATGACGGTTTTAAATTTACAATCTAATTCTCTTTTTTTTAGTGAGTTATGCAGGCTAATCCGGTGGGTTTCAGCTCGTTTGCTATACCTAACAAAACATAATTTAATTAAAAAAAACCCTTAAAAAAATTAAAGAATACGTAGAAGTGTACAATAAAAAAAAAACCTTAAAAGAATTAAAGAATACGTAGAAGTGTACAATTAAAAAATGAATAATACACTAATTCACAGCACAGGCAAATTCACAAACACCGTCACTGCATCATAATTCTGAATTCTTCAAAGCTAAGCATCCCATCACCATTCAAATCAAAGCGACTAATCATAACTTGGCATTCCTCAACGGACATAGATTCTCCCAACTTTTTCAGCATTCTCCTCAACCCTTTAGGAGTAATGAACCCACATCGATCCGTGTCATACATCTCAAAAGCTTCCTTCAAATCCTTCAACTTCTCGTCTTCCTCCCCTCCTTCCATGAGATTCATCATATCCTCCAAACTCAGCAACCCATCGCCATCCGAATCCAACGCCGCGATCGCCATCTCCACCTCCTCCTCCAACAGAATCTCGCCACTCATCTTCCCGAGCTGGCTCCTTAGCTCAGAAGCTGAAATCTTACCGTCGCCATCTTCATCGAAGTAACCAAGAACTCGCTCAAATTGTGTGTACTTCATTATACAACAAATAAAACAGATTAATTTAATTACAAGTAATATGTATGTGGTAATTAATAGCTAGGATTGATGTTTTATTTTTGGGGCAAAGGGTGAATGAAATATGATGAAAGGAGAATTCTTATATATAGGTGTTTTTGCGCGTAAGTGGTGTGTTAACTAATTAATAACTAACTGTCGTGCATGTAAGTTTAATGAAGAAGGAAAGGGAGAGAAGTTGCCGGGAAGTGTTCGTTGGGGAAAAGGTAAACGCCAACAGCGTAAGGGCATAGGTAGGTATTAAATATTAACGAAGAAATGAAACGTTGGAGAGAGAGAGAGAGAGAAAGAGAGGACAAATTCTATTGGACCAAGACAAAATAAACACCAAATTGGATAACGCGGACCCATTACTTCGAAGTTTTCAAAGGAACCTAGAATCTGTACTGTAGTACTAATAAGTAATAATGCTGAGGTCAAAGGAGCGTGAATAATAAGAACAATACCAAAGGGATTTTAGCTAGCGTGTTGTGGCCACCTCTTTTGGGGGATAAACTAGCAAATATACATTTGAATAATTTTATTGTTAATAAAAAATAATACTTTTAAAAAATTACAGAAAAATATACTTAGCAAAAAATCACAGAATTTTAAGAATAATAATATTTTATTTTTCTAATCATGCTTGCAAAAATCACGTTAGAATTCAATCTCTAAAGCATTTTTTTATATTAGTGTTGGATATTTTCGTCGCGTTTTATAATTATTTGAGGATATTTTTATCGATAGCGAAATTCGGATGCATTTTGTCAACAACAAAATTATTTGAGTACATTTTTAATAATTTATCCTTAAAAGAATGAGAATCATTTTTAAAAGAAAAATATTAAAAATTCAATAACTAATATTTTGAATCAAAGTTTATTTTTATATTATTAAAATTTAATTTTTGTTCACAATTGGTTGAATATTAACTAAAAATAATAAATTGGTGATTATATAATGTTTTTTTTTAAATACATTAAGACTAAACTATCAACCAACTCCTCTAAGAATTTAGTCACAGACAAAATATCTTTCAAAAAAATCATTTTTATCAAATTTTTAATTTTTTATATGGTATTTTTGTTGTTTAAATCTTCTAAAATATTTTTATCAATAATTTAATTTTTAAATTACTTTTTATATAGTATACTAGTGCATTAAATTAAATTCTTTGCAAAATATTAAATTTAATTTAGGTATATATAAATACAAAGATAGTTAACTTTTACGGCTAATTTTTTTATGCATATAAAATACGTGTGTAGTACATTATTATTAGAAATATGGATATCTTTTATTTGTATGGAGAATTTTTTTTTTTAAATTGATACTAAACAAATCAGATGGTTTAATTTATTATTGGAGGAAGATAAATTTAAAATTGGACCAGATTTTAATATTATAATTTTTTTATTTTGTATCTGTAAAAAGTAAAATTGAAAGATCCGATTTTAGTTTAAAAATTCAAAAATTGTAAATCGGAGTGTCTATTTTTTTTTTTAATTAACACAAATCACTACGTTCACTTTGTGCTAAGACTATTTACTCAGTGAAAAAATTGGTGCCTCCAATTTCAGAATTGATTAATAGAATAAAGCACCTCTAATCACCATGTTAAAGTGAAACATTTTAGACACCACCATCCGAAATAAAATTTCCAAAATTTACATCTTGTATTGACTAATTAGTACGCTACTTTTAAGATTTTTAAAGACAGAAGTTTTTAAAGTTGTTTATGTCATTAGAACTCAAAATATATTAATAAAAAGGATTTTATATTATAATATTTAACTAAATTCTATATAAAATATACTTTTGCGTATTAAATAGCACAAAAAATAATAATGTTAAAGAATTTGTTAATAACCTACATAAAAATTAGGCTCTTGTTAAATTATAAACTTTTAATTTCCTATTCTTTCCGTGTCTAATTTCTTAGTCAGCCTCTTAACAACAACAACGATGATGTTAATTTTTCGTATTTGCTTAGAGAAATGGAGTTGTTGCTTGTGAACAGCGCGAGAAGGAAGTGAATCAGCGGACCGATTAATGTAGAAGGCGTGTCGGTGGCACACCCCACTACTGATCATGTGGTGGCTGTCAACCTATCCTTGTCATGTTTATCCATTGTGGAAGCCAAGTTGTGCATTAGCATTACATGGATTTGTTTTTTGGTGAATGTTATGATTGTCTATAACTTTGTACCTAAATTATTAAAAAAAATAAATAAATAATATTTAATAAATTTTATATAATTTATTGTTTATTTTAAATATTTTATTTTTTATTTTAAAAAAAATTATATAATTTAAATATTATAACAAAAATACTATAGAATTCACTTTATTTTTATCTGTGTTTATTAATTGTGTTTCTAATACTTTGTTTTTTATAATAGTATTATAAGGGATTTTTTTATATAAATAAAATAATTTAACAATTAATGAATAAAATAACAATTAAACTATTCTTATATAATTATTTTTATTATTATTATAAAAAACAGAAAAAAATTCAGAAACAAGCAAAAAAAATAAGAATTTTTTCTATAATAAATAAAAACATTAATTTTTAAAAGAAATTAAAAGAATCTTATTTATCGAGAATTTTTTTTTCTGTAACATAATTTGTCTAATGTCTATCTCGGTAAACTATGCTATAATTGTCTCAACTCGCTTAGTTATTTAGTATACTAGATGATAGACATATAGTTCGCCTAATAATTCGGTGACCTGCATAGAGTTCGTCTAATTATAAAATCTCTCTTTTTTGGCTTCTTCGCCATTTCGCTTTTACCTATTTCTCTCAATTTCACTCTCAATTCTTGCTCTCTTTTCATTATTCATCAACTTAGTTTTTTCTCTTTGTTCTTATTTTTATTCAATGTTCATGTTATATTTATTTATGGATTTTGTTTAGATAATGTTATAATAATAATAATATTTGAAAAATTATATTAATATTATGTAAAAATAGTTATTAATTGTTATAAGAATAAATATTTAGGAATAGTTAGATTAGTATTATGTGAATAGTTAGATCAGTGTTACGTAAAAATAGTTATTAATTGTTATATAAATAAATATTTTAGAGTATATTACAATATATAGAAATAAATATTTACAATAAAATTGTTTATGATTTTAATTTAAATTTAAAGTGTATTTAGAGTAGTATAGTATCATTTATATTATTAGAATTAATATTTAGAGTTCTTTATTATTAGTGTAATATAATAATAAATTATACTCCCTTGACAACCTAGAAACGCATATGCTTTATTGACAATCTGCTCAAAACTGCATGCACTAAACTGAATACTTCAAATAGTTATTCTTTAATATTTTATACTCTACAATCCTCTTAATAATATATGTCTTTATTGTCATAAGAACATTTTCTTTGTTCTCAAATTGTTGCCAACTACGAACTCATTAGTCGGATCATCATTGAAACCTTTTTAACTAAAAGACCGATCTTAGTTCATTGCATCGAAATTCAATGTGGTAAAATAAGGAAATGATTATATGACTCGAAAATAGTAGGCTGAGTTCAAAAGATCGATCTTGGTTCATTGCATCAAGATTCATTGTGGTAAAGTGAAAAGGATGATCATATGACTAGGATGTAGCAGGCTGAGTCAGTGTGAGTGGGTTGTAAGTCTATGAAGTAATTCATCTCTATATATCATCCTCCTCTTCTTCATCTTCAGGTATATCGATTGGTTCAACTTTTACCTCCTTACCATCAGATATAGGGTTAACTTGATATGGATCGATCATTTGGTCTCTAATTGCATAGCCCTCATAGCTTTCAACGTCTACATGCCACATGTCCTCTGGCAGTATATTCAATTTTTCATGATTTGACCTCTCATTGTTGTCATTAGGTAGTATGTTTAGATCATCCATCAATCTTCTAATATTCCTTTTTACATTCCATTTGACTGGGTGTCATCACCAATATCTGAAGAACTCTCCTCACACAAATCAATCAGAAAAATGAATAATTCCAAAATATGAATTTTAAAAAATTGATTGTGCCAATCCCTTATTAATTTTACGTTATCATCATCACGTAGTCAATGCTTATGCCAAACACACATTACAAGAAAAATGCTGAGAATCGTCGGATTTAGCATCAGACATTAACGGCGAGTTTTTCGTTGGCTTTACCATCGAATTTGGCAATAAATTCGTCACCTTAAAATATTATCGTTAGAGTTAATGTTTCGACGGTAACGTCGACGATAAAATTTGGAGGAAAAAAAATTTGGCGCACTAACTACCATCGGATATACTGGCAAGTAAATCGGACGCTGAACTTTGTTTAGTAAAACGTTGTGTTTTGGTTACATGCACCATGATAAACCACTATTTTATGGTTTATCTTGTGCACAATTAAGTGATTTTTATCAAGCCTTTGCACACTTATTCATACTATTTGCATGGTTTTACAATTCCTTCCAGAATTTGTTCCATGATTGAAAACTTGCTTCCTAGAGTCTTTAATTTGTGTATTTTAATAATCTCTTATTACCATTTGATGCCTTAATATGTGTTAAGTGATTTCAGAGTTTATAGGGCATGAATAGTGGTGCACGAAATTGTGATCTCTAATAATGGCATTCAACTTGGTATGCGCATTTATAACTCAACACTTTCTTCACAACCTCGCACAACTAACCAGCAAGTGCACTAGGTCGTCCAAGTAATAAACCTTACGTGAGTAAGGGTCGATCCCACGGAGATTGTTGGTATGAAGCAAGCTATGGTCATCTTGTAGTTCTCAGTTAGGCGGATAATAATTGGTTATGGAGTTTTCGAATAATAATAATAAATAAACAGAAAATAAAGATAGAAATACTTATGTAGATCATTAGTGAGAATTTTAGACAAGTGCATGGAGGTGCTTTGTCCCTATTGGATCTCTGCTTTCCTACTACCTTCATCCAATCCTTCCTAATCCTTTCCATGGCAAGCTGCATGTAGGGCATCACCGTTGTCAATGGCTACATCCCATCCTCTCAGTGAAAATGGTCCAAATGCTCTATCACAGCACGGCTAATCATCTGTCGGTTCTCGATCATGTCTGAATAGAATCCCTTGATTCTTTTGCGTTTGTCATCACGCCCAACAATCGCGAGTTTGAAGCTCGTCACAGTCATTCAATCACTGAATCCTACTCGGAATACCACAGACAAGGTTTAGAATTTTCGGATTCTCATGAATGCCGCTATCAATTCTAGCTTATACCACGAAGATTCTGATTAAGGAATCCAAGAGATATGCGCCCGGTCTAAGGTAGAATGGAAGTGGTTGTCAATCACGCGTTCATAGGTGAGAATGATAATGAGTGTCACGGATCATCACATTCATCATGTTGAAGTGCAACGAATATCTTAGAATAACAATAAGTCAAATTGAATAGAAAATAGTAGTAATTGCATTGAAACTCGAGGTATAGCAGAGCTCCACACCCTTAATCTATGGTGTGTAGAAACTCCACCGTTGAAAATACATAAGTGATGAAGGTCCAGGCATGGCCGAATGGCCAGCCCCCATGAATGATCAATAGTCACCTAAGATGAATAATGGTATAAAACTGAGACCAAAGATGTCTAATACAATAGTAAA
>NC_029772.3:56876684-56895800 GCF_000817695.3 Arachis duranensis | reverse complement strand
AGCTTGAGCTTTACACGTGCAGAGGCTTCTTTTGGAGTTGAACGCCAAGTTGTAATGTGTTTTTGGTGTTCAACTCTGGTTTGTGACGTGTTTCTGGCGTTTGACTCCAGAATGCAACAATGAATTGGCGTTGAGCGCCAGTTTACGTCGTCTAATCTCGAATAAAGTATGGACTATTACATATGGCTGGAAAGCTCTGGATGTCTACTTTCCAACGCCATTGAGAGCGCACAATTTGGAGTTCTGTAGCTCCAGAAAATCCATTTCGAGTGTAGGGAGGTCAGAATCCAACAGCATCAGCACTCCTTTCTCAGCCTTTTATCAGAGTTTTGCTCAGGTACCTCAATTTCAGCCAAAAAATACATGAAATCATAGAAAAACACACAAACTCATAGTAAAGTCCAGAAATGTGAATTTAGCATAAAAACTAATGAAAACATCCCTAAAAGTAGCTAGATCCTACTAAAAACTACCTAAAAACAATGCCAAAAAGCGTATAAATTTTCCACTCATCACAACACCAATCTTAAATTGTTGCTTGTCCCCAAGAAACTGAAAATCAATTAAGATAAAAAGAAGAGAATATACTATATAGCTCAGAATATCAATGAATATTAATTCTAATTAGATGAGCGGGATTTGTAGCTTTTTGCTTTTGAACATTTTTAGCATCTCACTTTATCTTTTGAAGTTTAGAATGATTGGCATCTCTAGGAACTTAGAATTTCAGATAGTGTTATTGATTCTCCTAGTTAAGTTTGTTGATTCTTTAACACAGCTACTTTTATGAGTCTTGGCCGTGGCCCTAAGCACTTTGTTTTCCAGTATTACCACCGGATACATAAATGCCACAGACACATGACTGGGTGAACCTTTTCAGATAGTGACTCAGCTTTGCTAAAGTCCCCAGTTAGAGGTGTCCAGAGCTCTTAAGCACACTTTTTGTTTTGGATCACGACTTTAACCGCTCAGTCTCAAGCTTTTCACTTGGACCTGCATGCCACAAGCACATGGTTAGGGACAGCTTGATTTAGCCGCTTAGGCCTGTATTTTATTTCCTTGGGCCCTCCTATCCATTGATGCTCAAAGCCTTGGATCCTTTTTACCCCTGCCTTTTGGTTTTAAGGGCTATTGGCTTTTTCTGCTTGCTTTTTCTTTTTCTTTCTATTAACTTTTTTTGCCATTTTTTTCGCAAGCTTTTGCTATTCACTGCTTTTTCTTGCTTCAAGAATCAAATTTATGATTTTTCAGATTATCAGTAACATTTCTCTTTGTTCATCATTCCTTCAAGAGCCAACAATTTTAACATTCATAAACAACAAGATAAAAAATATGCACTGTTCAAGCATTCATTCAGAAAACAAAAAGTATTGTCACCGCATCAATATAATTAAACTAAATTAAAGGATAAATTCGAAACTCATGTACTTCTTATTCTTTTATATTAAAAACATGTTTCATTTAAGAAAGGTGAAGGATTCATGGAATTATTCATAGCTTTAAGACATAGTTACTACATACTAATGATCATGTAATAAAGACACAAACATAGATAACATAAAGCTTAAAAATCAAAAAACAGAGAAATAAGAACAAGGAATGAGTTCACCTTAGTGATGGTGGCGCTTTCTTCTTGAAGAACCAATGATGTCCTTGAGCTCTTCTATGTCTCTTCCTTGCCTTTGTTGCTCCTCCCTCATTGCTCTTTGATCTTCTCTAATTTCACGGAGAATGATGGAGTGCTCTTGATGTTCCACCCTTAATTGATCCATATTGTAACTCAAGTCTTCTAAAGAAGTGTTGAGTTGTTCCCAATAATTGTTGGGAGGAAAGTGCATCCCTTGAGGCATCTCCGGGATTTCTTGGTGATGAGCTTCCTCATGCATCTCTTGGGATCCATGAGTGGGCTCTCTTGTTTGCTCCATCCTCTTCTTAGTGATGGGCTTATCCTCCTCAATGGGGATGTTTCCTTCTATGATAACTCCAGCTGAGTAACATAGATGGCAAATAAGATGAGGAAAAGCTATCCTTGCCATGGTGGAAGACTTTTCAGCTATTTTGTAGAATTCAAGGGAGATGACTTCATGAACTTCAACTTCCTCTCTATTCATGATGCTATGAATCATGATGGCCCGATCCACAGTAACTTCGGATCGGTTGCTAGTGGGGATGATGGAGCGTTGGATGAACTCCAACCATCCTCTAGCCACAGGCTTGAGGTCCAGTCTTCTTAGTTGAATTGGCTTGCCTTTGGAATCTCTTTTCCATTGAGCTCCTTCAACACATATGTCCATAAGGACTTAGTCCAACCTTTGATCAATGTTGACCCTTCTTGTGTAGAGGCGTGCATCTCCTTGCATCTTGGACAAGTTGAACGCCAACCTCACATTTTCCGGACTAAAATCTAAGTATTTCCCCTGAACCATTGTAAGATAATTCTTTGAATTCGGGTTCACACTTTGATCATGGTTCCTAGTGATCCATGCATTAGCATAGAACTCTTGAACCATTAAGATTCCGACTTGTTGAATGGGGTTGGTCAGAACTTCCCAACTTCTTTTTTGGATCTCATGTCGGATCTCCGGATACTCATTTTTCTTGAGTTTGAAAGGGACTTCAGGGATTACCTTTTTCTTGGCCACAACATCATAGAAGTGGTCTTGATGGGCTTTGGAGATGAATCTCTCCATCTCCCATGACTCGGAGGTGGAAGCTTTTGTCTTCCCTTTCCCTTTTCTAGAGGTTTCTCTGGCCTTAGGTGCCATAGGTGGTTATGGAAAAACAAAAAAAGCTATGCTTTTACCACACCAAACTTAGAATATTGCTCGCCCTCGAACAAGAGAAGAAATAATAGATGAAGAAGAAGAAAATATGGAGGAGAGGGAGAGAGGGTTGTGTTTCGGCCAAGGAGGAGAAGAGAAGGTTGTGTTGTATGAAAATGAAGAAGAATGGAGGGGTTATATAGTAGAGGGAGAGGGAGTAGGTTCGGCTATTTAGGGTGGGTTTGGGTGGGAAAGAGATTTTGAATTTTGAAGGTAGGTGGGGTTTATGGGGAAGAGTGGGAGGATGTGAGTGGTGAAGAGGTGATGGGGAAGAGAGATTGAGGTGATTGGTGAAAGGTTTTGGGGAAGAGTGTTATTGGATTGTGTGAAGAGGAGAGAGGGTGAGTTGAGGTAGGTGGGGATCCTGTGGGGTCCACAGATCCTGTGGTGTCAAGGATTTAACAACCCTGCACCAATTAGGCGTGTGAAATGCCTTGCATGCAATTCTGGCATTTGAACGCCGGATTGATGCTTGTTTTGGGCATTCAGCGCCCATCTGTAGCATGTTTCTGGCGTTGAACGCCAGTTTCATGCTTGTTTCTGGCGTTCAGCGCCAGCTCTCCTCAGGGTGTATTCCTGGCGTTTGAACGCCAGGATGTTACTTGTTTCTGGCGTTTAACGCCAGATCCATGCTCTGTTCTGGCGTTGAACACCAGCTAGATGCTTCTTACTAGCGTTTAAACACCAGTAAGTCCTTCCTCCAGGGTGTGATTTTTCTTCTGCTGTTTTTTATTCTGTTTTTAATTTTAGCATTTTTTCGTGACTCCACTTGATCATGAACCTAATAAAACATAAAAGAACAATAAAAAGAAAAATAAAATTAGATAAATAAAAATTGGGTTGCCTCCCAATAAGCGCTTCTTTAATGTCAATAGCTTGACAGTAGGCTCTCATGGAGACACACAGGTGATCAGGTCAATGTTGTAGACTCCCAACACCAAACTTAGAGTTTGGATATGGGGATTCAACACCAAACTTAGTGTTTTGCTGTGGCCTCCCAACACCAAACTTAGAGTTTGATGGTGGGGGCTTTGTTTGACTCTGTACTGAGAGAAGCTTTTCATGCTTCCTCTCCATGTTTACAGAAGAACACCCTTGGATCTAAAACACAAGGTAGTCCCCATTCAATTGAAGGACTAATTCTCCTCTGTTAACATCTATCACAGCTCCTGCTGTGGCTAGGAAGGGTCTTCCAAGGATGATGCATTCATCCTCCTCATTCCTAGTGTCTAAGATTATGAAATCAACAGGGATGTAAAGGCCTTCAACCTTTACCAACACGTCCTCTACCAATCCATAAGCTTATCTTACTGACTTGTTTGCCATTTGCAATGAAAATATGGCAAGCTGTACCTTAATGATCCCCAGCTTCTCCATTACAGAGACTGGCATAAGATTTATGCCTGACCCTCGGTCACACAGAGCTTTTTCAAAGGTCATGGTGCCTATGGTACAGGGTATTAAGAATTTACCAGGATCTTGTTTCTTTTGAGGTAAAGTTTGCTGAACCCATGTATCAATTTCACCAATGAGCAAGGGAGGTTCACCTTCTCAAGTTTCATTACCAAACAACTTGGCATTCAGCTTCATGATAGCTCCTAGATATTGAGCAACTTGCTCTCCAGTTACATCTTTATCCTCTTCAGAGGAAGAATAGTCTTCAGAGCTCATGAATGGCAGAAGGAGGTTTAATAGAATCTCTATGGTCTCTATATGAGCCTCAGATTTCTTTGGGTCCTCAATAGGGAACTCCTTCTTGGTTGGGAGACATCCCATGAGGTCTTCCTCATCGGGATTCACGTTCTCTCCTTCCTCCTTGCATTCGGCCACATTGACTATATCAATGGCCTTGCACTCTCTCTTTGGATTCTCTTCTGTATTGCTTGGAAGAGTACTAGGAGGAGTTTCAGTGACTTTCTTACTCAGCTGGCCTACTTGTGCTTCTAAATTTCTAATGGAGGACCTTGTTTCACTCATGAAGCTTAAAGTGGCCTTAGACAAATCAGAGGCTATGTTTGCTAAGTTAGAGGTGCTCTGCTCAGAATTCTCCATCTGTTGCTGAGAAAATGATGAAAAAGGCTTGCCATTGCTAAACCTGTTTCTTCCACCGTTATTAAAGCCTTGTTGAGGATTTTGTTGATCATTCCATGAAAAATTTGGATGATTTCTCCATGAAGAATTATAGGTGTTTCCATAAGGTTCACCCATGTAATTTACCTCTGCCATTGCAGGGTTTTCAAGATCATAAGCTTCTTCTTCAGAAGATGCCTCTTTAGTACTCTTGGATGCATTTTGCCATCCATTCAGACTTTGAGAAATCATGTCGATTTGCTGAGTCAACATTTTGTTCTGAGCCAATATGGCATTCAGAGCATCAATTTCAAGAACTCCCTTCCTTTGAGGCGTCCCATTATTCACGAAATTCCTCTCATAAATGTACATGAATTGGTTATTTGTAACCATTTTAATAAGTTCCTGAGCTTCTACAGGCATTTTCTTTAGGTGAATAGATCCACCTGCAGAATGATCCAGTGACATCTTAGAGAACTCAGACAGACCATAATAGAATATATCTATCATGGTCCATTCTGAAAACATGTCAGAAGGACACTTTTTGGTCATCTGCTTGTATCTTTCCCAAGCTTCATAGAGGGATTCACCATCTTTTTGCTTGAAGGTCTGAACATCCACTCTAAGCTTGATCAGCTTTTGAGGAGGAAAGAATTTAACCAAGAAGGCCGTGACCAGCTTATCCCAAGAGTCCTGGCTATCCTTAGGTTTTGAGTCCAACCATGTTCTAGCTCTATCTCTTACAGCAAAAGGGAAAAGCATGAGCCTGTAGACTTCAGGATATACTCTATTAGTCTTAACAGTCTCACAGATCTGCAAGAACTCAGTTAAAAACTGGTAGGGATCTTCTGATAGAAGTCCATAAAACTTGCAGGTTTGTTGCATTAGAGCAACTAGTTGAGGTTTCAGCTCAAAATTATTTGCTCCAATGGCAGGAATTGAGATGCTTCTTCCATCAAACTTGGAAGTAGGTGTAGTATAATCACCAAGCATCCTTCTTGCATTATTGTTGTTGGGTTCGGCTGCCATATCCTTTTCTTGTTTGAAAATTTCAGTAAGGTTGTCTCTGGATTGTTGTAATTTAGCTTCTCTTAGTTTTCTCTTCAGAGTCCTTTCAGGTTCAGGATCAGCTTCAACAAGATGCCCTTTTCCTTGTTCCTGCTCATATGAGAAATAAGAGAACAGAAAAGGAAGAGGAATCCTCTATGTCACAGTATAGAGATTCCTTTATTTTAGTAGAAGAAGAAAGGGAATAAGAGTGAAGAAGAATGAATAATCCAAACACAAGGGTAAGGATAGGAGCAGAGATTTGAGATGAAGAGAAGTGTTAGTAAATGAATAAATAAATAGAATAAGATGAGAGAGAGAGAGAGAGGTTTTCGAAAATAAATTTTGAAAAAGAGTTAGTGATTTTCGAAAATTAAAGGAAGAATTAAAATTAAAAATAATTAGTTAATTAAAAGAATTTTGAAAAGGAAGGAGAAATTTTCAAAAATTAGAGAGGGAAAAGTAGTTAGGTGGTTTTGAAAAAGATAAGAAACAAACAAAAAGTCAATTAGTTAGTTGAAAAAGATTTGAAAATCAAATTTGAAAAGATAAGATAAGAAGATATTTTGAAATCAAATTTTTGAAAAAGATAAAATTTTGAAAAAGATATGATAAAAAAATATGATTAAAAAGATATGGTTGGAAAAGATTTAATTTTTAAAATTAAAATTAATTACTTGACTAACAAGAAACTAAAAGATATGATTCTAGAATTTAAAGATTAAACCTTTCTTAACAATAAAATAACAAACTTCAAATTTTTGAATCAATCACATTACTTGTTAGTTAAGTTTCGAAAATTTGAAATAAAGATAAGAAAAAGATTTTAAAATTCAAATTAAAAATTTTCGAAAAATAGTAAGAAAAATGAAAAAGATTTGATTTTTGAAAAAGTTTTGAAAAGATAAGATTTTTAAATTTGAAAATTTGATTTAACTTGTAAGAAATAACTAATTTTTAAAAATTTTTTACTAATTCAACCCAAAATTTCGAAAATTATGAGTAAAAAAAGGAAAATATATTTTTTTTGATTTTTTGAATTTTAATGATGAGTGAGAAAAACAACAAAAAGACTCAATGCATGGAGATTATGAATCAAAACACATGATGCATGTAAGAACACTATGAAAATCAAGATGAACAACAAAAACACTTTGAAGATCATGATGAACATCAAGAACTTATTTTTGAAAAATTTTTAATGAAAAGAAAACATGCAAGACACCTAACTTAGAAATCTTTCATGTTTAAACACTATGAATGCAAAAATGCACATGAAAAACACCATACAACACAAAACAAGAAAATATGAAGATCAAACAAGAAGATTCATCAAGAACAACTTGAAGATCATGAAGAACACTATGCATGCATGCCATTTTCGAAAATTATTTTAAAAAAAATTAAAACATGCAATTGACACCAAACTTGTGACTTGACTCTAGACTCAAACAAGAAACACAAAATATTTTTGGTTTTTATGATTTTATTAATTTTTTTGTATTTTATTTTATTTTTTTCAAAAGCATATAGGAAAAAGGAAGTAATGAATTCAAAGTCCTCAATCAAAATTCCAGGAATCATGCCAGGTTAGTCTAAAGCTTGATTGCCAGCCAAGCTTTAGCATACCATTTTGAAATTCTAGAATTCATTCTTAAAAACTCTGAAGGAATTTTCGAAAACAGAGGGAGAAATTTTGAAAGGTTTTTGAAAAATTTTTGAAAATAAAACAAAAAGAAAATTACCTAATCTGAGCAACAAGATGAACCGTCAGTTGTTCAAACTCAAACAATCCCCGGCAACGGCGCCAAAAACTTGGTGCACAAAATTGTGATCTCTAATAATGGCATTCAACTTGGTATGCACGTTTATAACTCAGCACTTTCTTCACAACCTCGCACAACTAACCAGCAAGTGCACTGGGTCGTCCAAGTAATAAACGTTATATGAGTAAGGGTCGATCCCACAGAGATTGTTGGTATGAAGCAAGCTATGGTCATCTTGTAGATCTTAGTTAGGCGGATAATAATTGGTTATGGAGTTTTCAAATAATAATAATAAATAAACAGAAAATAAAGATAGAAATACTTATGTAGATCATTAGTGAGAATTTCAGATAAGTGCATGGAGGTGCTTTGTCCTTGTTGAATCTCTGCTTTCCTACTACCTTCATCCAATCCTTCCTACTCCTTTCCATGGCAAGCTGTATGTAGGGCATCACCGTTGTCAATGGCTACATCCCATCCTCTCAGTGAAAATGGTCCAAATACTCTGTCACAGCACGGCTAATCATCTGTCGGTTCTTGATCATGTCGGAATAGAATCCCTTGATTCTTTTGCGTTTATCATCACGCCCAACAATCGCGAGTTTGAAGCTCGTCACAGTCATTCAATCCCTGAATCCTACTCAGAATACCACAGACAAGGTTTAGACTTTCTGGATTCTCATGAATGCCGCCATCAATTCTAGCTTATACCACAAAGATTCTGATTAAGGAATCCAAGAGATATGCGCCCGGTCTAAGGTAGAACAGAAGTGGTTGTCAGTCACGCGTTCATAGGTGAGAATGATAATGAGTGTCATGGATCATCACATTCATCATGTTGAAGTGCAACGAATATCTTAGAATAAGAATAAGTCGAATTGAATAGAAAATAGTAGTAATTGCATTGAAACTCGAGGTACAGCAGAGCTCCACACCCTTAATCTATGGTATGTAGAAACTCCACCGTTGAAAATACATAAGTGATGAAGGTCCAAGCATGGCCGAATGGCCAGCCCCCATGAATGATCAATAGTCTCCTAAGATGAATAATGGAATAAAACTAAGACCAAAGATGTCTAATACAATAGTAAAATGTCCTATTTATACTAGACTAGCTACTAGGGTTTATAGAAGTAAGTAATTGATGCAGAAATCCACTTCCAGGGCCCACTTGGTGTGTGCTTGGGCTAAGCTTGAGCTTTACACATGCAAAGGCTTCTTTTGGAGTTGAACGCCAAGTTGTAACGTGTTTTTGACATTCAACTCTGGTTTGTGACGTGTTTCTGGCGTTTGACTCCAGAATGCAACATGGAGCTGGCGTTATGCGCCAATTTACGTCATCTAATCTCGAATAAAGTATGAACTATTATATATTGTTGGAAAGCTCTGGATGTCTACTTTCCAATGCCATTGAGAGCGCGCCATGTGGAGTTCTGTAGCTACAGAAAATCCATTTTGAGTGCAGGGAGGTCAGAATCCAACAGCATCAATAGTCCTTTGTCAACCTTTTATCAGAGTTTTGCTCAGGTACCTCAATTTCAGCCGGAAAATACCCAAAATCACAGAAAAATACACAAACTCATAGCAAAGTCCAGAAATGTGAATTTAGCATAAAAACTAATGAAAACATCCCTAAAAGTAGTTAGATCCTACTAAAAACTACCTAAAAACAATGCCAAAAAGCGTATAAATTATCCGCTCATCAAATGACTCAGAGGATGGAAAGGAAGCATGCAAAGTTGAAAGAATACAAGAAATTGAAGAAACTGCTAAAGCTATCAGCCTGATCTCTTCGCACTAAAACGGTCAAAACTTGAGCTACAGAAGTCCAAATGATGCGGTTTCAGTTGCGTTAAAAAGCTAACGTCCAGGGCTTCAATTTGATATATAATTTGTCATAGTGACCGTACAGCTAGGCGACGCGAACGGATGCTCCACACGGACGTGATGAGAGGATATTTTATACGCTTTTTGGGGGTAATTTCATATAGATTTTAGCATGTTTTAATTAGTTTTTAATAGAATTTTATTAGTTTTTAAGCAAAAATCATATTTCTGGACTTTACTATGAGTTTGTGTGTTTTTTTGTAATTTCAGGTATTTTCTGGCTAAAATTGAGGGAGCTGAGCAAAAATCTGATTTAGGCTGAAAAAGGACTGTTGATGCTGTTGGATTCTGACCTCTCTACACTCGGAATAGATTTTTTGGAGCTACAGGAGTCCAATTGGCGCACTCTCAATTGGGTTGGAATGTAGACATCCAGCGCTTTCTAGAAATATATAATAGTCCATACTTTGCACGAAGATAGATGATGTAAACTGGCGTTCAACGCCAGTTCCATGTTGCAGTCTGGCATCCAGCGCCAGAAACAGGTTACAAGTTGGAGTTCAACGTCCAAAACACGTTACAACCTGGCGTTCAACTCCAGAAATAGCCCAAGCATGTGAGAGGCTTAAGTCTCAGCCCCAGCACACACCAAGTGGGCCCCAGAAGTGGATTTCTGCATCAATTATCTTAGTTTACTTATTTTCTGTAAACGTAGAGACTTATTTTGTATCTCATGACATTTTTAGATCTGAAATTTTATACTCTTTGATGGCATGAGTCTCTAAACTCCATTGTTGGGGGTGAGGAGCTCTGCAGCGTCTCGATGAATTAATGCAATTACTTCTGTTTCCCATTCAAACACGCTTGTTCTTATCTAAGATGTTCATTCGTGCTTAACTATGAAGAAGGTGATGATCCGTGACACTCATCACCTTCCTCAATCCATGAACGTGTGCCTGACAACCACCTCCGTTCTACACCAGATTGAATGAGTATCTCTTAGATTCCTTAATCAGAATCTTCGTGGTATAAGCTAGAATTGATGGCGGCATTCATGAGAATCCGGAAAGTCTAAACCTTGTCTGTGGTATTCCGAGTAGGATTCTGGGATTGGATGACTGTGACGAGCTTCAAACTCGCGAGTGTTGGGCGTGATGACAAACGCAAAAGAAACAATGGATTCTATTCCGACATGATCGAGAACCAACAGCTGATTAGCCGTGCTGAGACAGAGCATTTGGACCATTTTCACTGAGATGATGGGAAGTAGCCATTGACAACGTTGACACCCTACATATAGCTTGCCATGGAAGGAGTCTTGCGTGTGGGAAGAGGAATACAAGAGGAAAGCTTAGATGAGAAGGACAAAGTATCTCCAAAACTCCAACATATTCTCCATTATTGCATAACAAGTAATTATTTCACGCTCTTTTATTTTTCTAATAATTCAAACTGATAATTATAATTGATATCCTGACTAAGAACAATAAAATAAACATAGCTTGCTTCAAATCAATAATCTCCGTGGGATCGACCCTTACTCACGTAAGGTATTACTTGGACGACCCAGTGCACTTGCTGGTTAGTGGTACGAAATCATAAGAAATCTTGATTTTGATATTGGGATTATAATTTCGTGCATCAAGTTTTTGGTGCCGTTGCCGGGGATTATTCGAGTTTGAACAACTAAAGATTTATTTTATTGCTTAGATTAGGAATAATTTATTTTTGTTGCTATAGAGTCTTTAAATTCTGAGTCCTTTATTCCCTTTTCAAATATTTTTCAAAAATATTATTTTTCTTTATCAAATTTTTAATTTTCGTGAGTTTAGTGTTTTGTTCTAAGTTTGGTGTCAATTACATATTTTATATTTTCCCTTTAAATTTTCGAATTTGTGCTCTTTGATCTTCAAGTTGTTCTTGTTGATTTTTCTTGTTGATCTTTAATTTTTCTTGTTCTGTGTCTTTTCTTGTTTCACTTGTGTTTTTCTAAAGCATTAGTCTTCCAAAAGGAATATACCTATTCAAAACAAGTGTTACATTTACTGCCCAATTGGCTAGAGTGTTGGTCTATGTTCTTGGTAATTGGATATCTTCTTTTTAAATTCTTTTTCAAAAATTATTTTTCTTGATTTAATCTTGTGTCAAACTTTAAGTTTGGTGTTTTCTTGTCAATCTTTTTATAATTTTCAAAAATTTTATTGAAATTTTCTAAAAATTTTAAGTTTGGTGTTCTTTCTTTTGTTCTTGTGTTCTTGTGAATCTTTAAGGTGTTCTTGAGTCTTTCTTGTGTTTTGATCTTAAAATTTTTAAGTTTGGTGTTCTTTAGTGTTTTCCCTCCAAATCTTATCTTTTCTCAAAATTTTCGAAAATATCTCTTTAAAAAAATAATAATAATAAATAAACAATATCAACATCCATATCATCTCCCTTGCTCCATCATGGAACTAAGTGGAAATGAACAGTCCAGAAGAACTCTGGGGTCATATGCTAACCCCACTACTGCTTTATATGGGAGTAGTATTTGTATACCCTCCATCGGAGTCAGTAGTTTTGAGTTGAATCCTCAGCTCATCATTATGGTGCAACAAAGTTGCCAGTATTCCGGTCTTCCACAGGAAGAACCTATAGAGTTTCTGGCACAATTTTTACAAATTGCTGACACAGTACATGATAAGAAAGTAGATCAGGATGTCTACAGATGATTACTGTTTCCATTTGCTGTAAAGGACCAAGCTAAGAGGTGGTTAAATAACCAACCTAAGGACAACATAAAGACATGGAAACAGTTGTCAGAAAAATTTCTGAATCACTATTTTCCTCCAAAACGGATGACACAGCTAAGGCTAAGCATCCAAGGCTTCAAACAAGGAGATAATGAATCCCTTTATGATGCCTGGGAGAGATACAGAGAGATGCTAAGAAAATGCCCCTCTGAAATATTTTCAGAGTGGGTGCAGTTAGACATCTTATACTATGGGCTTACAGAAAGAGCTCAGATTTCTCTAGACCACTCAGCTGGTGGATCTATACATATGAGAAAGATAATTGAAGAAGCTCAAGAGCTCATTGATACAGTTGCCAGGAATCAACATCTGTACCTAAGCAGTGAACCTTTCATCAACGAAGAGGCTAAAACAGTAGCTGCTGAACTCAGTCCTGCAGATCAAGCTGCTGAATTCAATCAGCAATTAGATTTTCTAACAAAACAGTTAGCCGAATTCAAGGAGATACTACAAGAAAAAAGAATGGCTAATATGAATATGGAAGCACAGTTGAAGCAAACAGAACAGCAGTTATCAAAACAAATAATAGAAGAATGCCAAGCAGTTCAATTAAGAAGTGGGAAAACATTAAATTCCTCACTTCAAGGTAGCAGGAAGCCAAGAAATGAGCAAACAAAATCCATCTGAGGATAGTCAGAGCCCAGAGAGGAATAACTCTGGCGCTCAAACGCCAGAAAATGGGTGGAAAGCTGGCGCTGAACGCCCAGACCATGCTCAGATCTGGCGTTCAACGCCAGAAACAAGCAATGAATCGGTGTTGAACGCCCAAAGGAAGCTCAGTTCTGGCGTTCAGACACCAGAAACAGGCAAGGAGCTGGCGTCTAACGCCACTCCAGCTTCCACCCTTGGCATTCGAACGCCAGTGGGAGGTCAGACACATACAAGTGCTGATAACAACCCCTCTAAAAAGGCTTCTCAACCCACATCTGTAGGCAATAATCCTACAGCAACTAAGGATGAGGAATATAAAGCCAAAATGCCTTATCCTCAGAAACTCCGCCAAGCAAAACAGGATAAGCAATTTGTCCACTTTGCAGACTATCTCAGGACTCTTGAAATAAAGATCTCGTTTGCAGAGGCACTTGAGCAAATACCCTCTTATGCTAAGTTCATGAAAGAGATCTTAAGTCAAAAGAAGGATTGGAGGAAAACTGAGAAAGTTTACCTCACTGAAGAATGCAATGCAGTCATTCTGAAAAGCTTACCTGAGAAGCTTAAGGATCCAGGAAGCTTTATGATACCTTACACATTAGAAGGTACTTGTACCAAGAAAGCTCTATGTGATCTTGGGGCAAGTATTAATTTAATACCTGCAGCTACTATCAAAAAGCTTGGGTTGACGGATGAAGTTAAACCAACCCGGATATGTCTTCAACTTGCTGATGGCTCCATTAAATACCCATCAGGCGTGATTAAAGACATGATTGTCAAGGTTGGGCCATTTGCCTTTCCTACTGACTTTGTGGTGCTGGAAATGGAGGAGCACAAGAGTGCAACTCTCATTCTGGGAAGACCTTTCCTAGCAACTGGCCGAACCCTTATTGATATTCAAAAAGGGGAAGTAACCCTGAGAGTCAATGAGGATGAGTTCAAGTTGAATGTTGTCAAAGCCATGCAACATCCAGACACCCAAAATGACTGCATGAGCGTTGATATTATTGACTCTCTGGTAAAAGAGGTCAATATGGCTGAGAGTCTCAAATCAGAGCTAGAGGATATCTTTAAAGATGTTCAGCCCGATCTGGAGGAATCAGAGAGAACAATAGAACCTCTGAAAATCCATCAAGAAGAGGAGAAACCTCCTAAACCCGAGCTCAAACCATTACCACCCTCCCTGAAATATGCATTTCTGGGAGAGGGTGATACCTTTCTTGTAATCGTAAGCTCTACCTTAGAGCCACAGGAAGAGGAAGCACTAATTCAAGTGCTAAGGACACACAAGACAGCTATTGGGTGGTCCATCAGTGATCTTAAGGGCATTAGCCCAGCCAGATACATGCACAAGATTTTATTGGAGGGTGACGCTAAGCCAGTGGTTCAACCACAAAGGCAGCTGAACCCATCCATGAAGGAGGTGGTGCAGAAGGAGGTCACTAAATTACTAGAGGCTGGGAATATTTATCCTATTTCTGATAGCCCCTGGGTAAGCCCTGTCCAAGTCGTTCCTAAGAAGGGTGGCATGACAGTGGTTCTTAATGAAAAAAATGAACTGGTTCCTACAAGAACAGTTACAGGGTGGTGTATGTGTATTGATTATAGAAGACTCAATACAGCCACCAGAAAGGATCATTTTCCTTTACCATTCCTAGACCAGATGCTGGAAAGACTAGCAGATCATGAATACTACTACTTCCTGGATGGATATTCAGGTTATAATCAAATTACAGTAGATCCCCAAGATCAAGAGAAAACAACATTCACATGTCCATCTGGAGTATTTACATACAGAAGAATGCCATTTGGCTTGTGCAATGCACCTGCAACCTTTCAAAGGTGCATGCTCTCAATTTTCCCTGATATTGTGGAAAAATTTCTGAAAGTCTTCATGGATGATTTTTCAGTATTTGGAGACTCATTCAACTCCTGTCTTGACCATCTAGCACTTGTTCTAAAAAGGTGCCAAGAGACTAACCTGGTTTTAAACTGGGAAAAATGTCACTTTATGGTAACTGAAAGAATTGTCCTTGGGCACAAAATCTCAAACACGGGAATAGAGGTGGATCAAGCTAAGGTAGAGGTAATTGAAAAATTACCACCACCAGCCAATGTCAAGACAATCAGAAGCTTTCTGGGGCATGCAGGATTCTATAGGAGGTTTATAAAGGATTTTTCAAAAATTGCCAAACCCCTAAGTAATCTACTAGCTGCTGACACGCCATTTATCTTTGATAAGGAGTGTCTACAGGCGTTTGAGACCCTGAAAGCTAAGCTGGTCACAGCACTATCATCTCTGCAGTAGACTGGATATTACCATTTGAATTAATGTGTGATGCCAATGACCATGCCATTGGTGCAGTGTTGGGACAAAGGCATGACAAGCATCTACACGTCATTTACTATGCTAGTCGTGTTTTAAATGATGCACAGAAGAATTACACAACCACGGAAAAAGAGTTGCTTGCAGTGGTTTACGCCATTGACAAGTTTAGATCCTATTTAGTAGGATCAAAAGTGATTGTGTAGACTGATCATGCTGCTCTTAAATATCTACTCACAAAGCAGGATTCAAAACCCAGACTCATCAGATGGGTGTTGCTTCTGCAAGAGTTTGATATAGAAATAAGAGACAGAAAAGGGACAGAGAACCAAGTAGCAGATCACCTGTCCAAAATAGAACCAGTAGAAGGGGCGTCCCTCCCTCTTACTGAGATCTCTGAGACCTTTCCGGATGAGCAACTTTTTGCCATCCAGGAAGTGCCATGGTTTGCAGACATTGCAAACTACAAGGCAGTGAGATTCATACCCAAAGAGTACAGTAGGCAGCAATCAAAGAAGTTGATAACAGATGCAAAGTACTATCTTTGGGATGAACCATATCTCTTCAAGAGATGTGCAGACAGAGTAATCCGTAGATGTGTGCCTATGGCATTGCCATGGATCACAATATGGAGGACATTTTGGAAGTGAGCGAACAGCCACAAGAGTCCTCCAATGTGGCTTCTACTGGCCTACTCTCTATAAAGATTCTCAAGTGTTTGTACTTAATTGTGACAGTTGCCAAAGATCTGGTAATCTGCCTCACAGTTATGCCATGCCTTAACAAGGGATTTTGGAGATTGAGTTGTTTGATGTATGGGGTATTGACTTCATGGGGCTTTTCCCACCATCATACTCAAACACTTATATTCTGGTGGCAGTGGATTATGTATCCAAATGGGTGGAAGCTATTGCTACACCCACTAATGACACTAAGACAGTGTTAAAATTCCTCCAGAAACACATCTTCAGCAGATTTGGCACCCCTAGAGTACTAATAAGTGATGAGGGCACTCATTTCTGCAATAAACAGCTTTACTCTGCTTTGGTTTGTTATGGAGTTAGCCACAGGGTGGCCACTCCATATCACCCACAGACAAATGGGCAAGCTGAAGTCTCAAATAGAGAACTCAAAAGAATCCTGGAACGGACTGTAATTAACCGTAGAAGGGATTGGCCAAGAAGCTTGGATGATGCTCTATGGGCATACAAAACAGCATTCAAGACCCGTATAGGGACCTCTCCATACCAGCTTGTGTATGGAAAGGCATGTCACTTGCCAGTGGAACTGGAACATAAGGCCTACTGGGTAACCAGATTCCTGAACCTTGATGCCAAGTTAGCTGGAGAAAAACAATTGCTCCAGTTAAATGAGCTAGAGGAATTTAGACTCAATGTTTTCGAGAATGCAAAAATTTACAAAGAGAAAGCAAAAAGATGGCATGATAAGAAATTGTCATCCAGAGTCTTTGAGCCAGGGCAGAAAGTTCTGCTATTTAATTCTAGGCTCAGATTATTCCCCGAAAAATTAAAATCCTAGTGGAGAGGACCATATGTGATTACAAGCGTGTCACCATATGGATACGTAGAGCTTCAGGATAACGATTCTAATAAAAAGTTCATTGTTAATGGACAGAGAGTCAAACATTATCTTGAAGGCAATTTTGAGCAAGAATGCTCAAAACTGAGGCTTGATTAAAGCTCAGTAATAGTCCAGCTAAAGACAATAAAGAAGCGCTTGCCGGGAGGCAACCCAGCCATTTACAAAGTTTATTTGTTAATTAATTGATTTTTACAGGTATATGTCAAGTATCTTCAAGGTAAAATAGCAATTGATTGAATTCACAGAGTTACAAGGGAATTTGGAAGCTCAATGGCGTGAAAAAGCCAGTAAGAAATATTTTGGGCGTTGAACGCCCAAAAGAAGCATCCACTGGGCATTCAACGCCAGAAAGAAGCAACAGCTGGGCGTTGAACGCCCATGAGAAGCAGCAATTGGGCGTTAAACGCCCAAAACATGCAGCGTTTGGGCGTTTAATGCCAGAATGGTGGGGAGGAGGTAAAATTCATTTTTATTCACAAATTTTCTAATTTTTATTCATGATTTCTTGTATAAACATATTTCAAATATCATCCTTTAATTCCAAAAAAAAATTTTTTTTAATCCTAATTTCTAAAAACCCTAATTTCTAAAACCCCTTTTTCAAAAATATCAAATGTATCTTAATCCATAAAGATAAATCTTTTTCCAAATCTTTTTCAAATTTTTCAAAACTCAATTATCTTTTAAAATCTTTTTCAAAATAAAAATTCAGATTTATCTTTTCCAAATATCTAACATCTTTTATTTTTCAATTATATCTTTTTCTTATCATATTTATCTTTTATAAATCATATCTTCTATCTTATCTTTTTTTCTATTTTTTGAAACCCACCCTCCCCCCCTTTATATCCATATTCGGCGCTCCTCCCATCATCCACCATTCAACACTTGCTCTCCTCCTATCCCTCTCCTTTCTTTTCTTTTGCTTGAGGACAAGCAAACCTCTAAGTTTGGTGTGTTTATCCGTGATCACAAAAACATACTCACTAAGATCAGGGCTCCTAAAGGAAAACAACACACTCCAAGAGGCAAGAAAGAGAGTATTCCAAAACCACTTTGGAATAAAGGGAAGTTCTTAACCAAAGAACATTCAGACCATTACTACAAAATAATGGGTCTAAGATCAGTGATCCCAGAAGTTAAGTTCGATCTGAAAGAAGATGAATATCCGGAGATCCAAGAGCAAATTCGAAACAGAAACTAGGAAATCCTAGCTAATCCTGAAACAAAAGTGGGAAGGAATATGGTTCAGAAGTTCTATGCTAATCTGTGGCAGACAGATAGGCAAATAATAACTGGAACTGTCCTCTATGACTATCGAACCTTGGTCAGAGTAAAGATTGTTCACATCCACCCTGACAAAATCAGGGAGATCTTTAAGCTTCCTCAACTAAAAGATGACCCAGACTCCTTTAATAGGAGAATGATGGGGGTAAACAAAGGCCTGGACAAGATTCTAGAGGATATATGCATCCCTGGAGCCAGGTGGACCACCAGCACCATTGGCATCCCAAATCAACTCAAGAGAGAAGATCTCAAACTAGTTGCCAGAGGCCGGCTGGACTTCATTGGGCTCTCTATATTGCCCACCAGCAACCGTTCTAAAGTTACTATTAAAAGAGCAATGATGATTCACTACATCATGTTGGGAAGAGAAGTAGAAGTTCATCAGCTAATCTCGTGTGAACTCTATAAAATAGCAAACAAGAACTCCAAAGATGCCAAATTCGCCTATCCAAGCTTAATTTCTATGCTCTGCAGAGATGCTGAAGTGAGGATGGGAATAACTGAGTATATCTCAGTTGAGCGGCCAATCACTAAAATATCAATGGAAAGACAACAGTTGCAGGATGACCCAATCAAGAGGAGAGCACAAGAATTCCTCCCAGAACTCCCTCAATTCGAATATTGGGAGCATCTTGAGGCATCTGTTTCCAAGTTGCAAGAAGCTATGAACCAAATAAAGGAATAACAGAATAATCAAAGTAGCATGCTTTGCAAATTGCTTAGGAAACAAGAGGAGCAAGGGCGTGACTTGATGGAGCTGAAGTGTCAGAAATTAATTCTTGAAGGACCAAGCACCCCACAGACTAGAGGAACATCCACTTCCCAAAATACAGGTTGTTAAGTTCTAATTTTATCTTTAACTCTGTGATAGTGTTATTATAGAAATTTACCTTAGAAGTTATATAGGAGTAGTGGTAATTAGCATATCTATT
>NC_029772.3:56876193-56876512 GCF_000817695.3 Arachis duranensis | reverse complement strand
TATAATTAATTATATGTGGTGGCAATACTTTTTGTTCTCTGAATGAATGCTTGAACAGTGCATATTTTTATCTTGAATTTTTTGAATATTGGCTCTTGAAAGAATGAGGAACACGAAAAATATTATTGATGATCTGAAAAATCATGAATTTGATTCTTGAAGTAAGAAAAAGCAGTGAAAAAAAAATTTAAAAAATTACAATATTTCATTAGATCAAGAAAAATAAAAAAAGCTAATAGCCCTTAAAACCAAAAGGCAAGGGTAAAAAGGATCCAAGACTTTGAGCATCAGTGGATAGGAGGGCCCAAGGAAGTAAATC
>NC_029772.3:56874736-56876087 GCF_000817695.3 Arachis duranensis | reverse complement strand
GCTTGAGACTGAGTGGTTAAAGTCGTGATCCAAAGCAAAAAGAGTGTGCTTAAGAGCTCTGGACACCTCTAATTGGGGACTTGAGCAAAGCTAAGTCACAATCTGAAAAGGTTCACCCAGTTATGTGTCTGTGGCATTTATGTATCCGGTGGTAATACTGGAAAACAAAGTGCTTAGGGCCACATCCAAGACTCATAAAGTAGCTGTGTTCGAGAATCAACATACTATACTAGGAGAATCAATAATACTATCTGAATTCTGAGTTCCTATGGATGCCAATCATTCTGAATTTCAAAGGATAAAGTGAGATGCCAAAACTGTTTGGAAGCAAAAAGCTACCAGCCCCGCTCATCTAATTAGAATCTGAGCTTCACTTAAAACTCTGAGATATTATTGCTTCTTGATTTCTTTTTATCCTCTTTTATTTATCTAGTTGCTTGTGGACAAGCAACATTTTAAGTTTGGTGTTGTGATGAGCGGATATTTTATACGCTTTTTGGGGGTAATTTCATATAGATTTTAGCATGTTTTAATTAGTTTTTAATAGAATTTTATTAGTTTTTAAACAAAAATCATATTTCTGGACTTTACTATGAGTTTGTGTGTTTTTCTGTGATTTCAGGTATTTTCTGGCTGAAATTGAGGGAGCTGAGCAAAAATCTGTTTTAGGCTGAAAAAGTACTGCTGATGCTGTTGGATTCTGACCTCCCTACACTCGGAATTGATTTTTTGGAGCTACAACAGTCTAATTGGCGCGCTCTCAATTGGGTTGGAAAGTAGACATCCAGGGCTTTCCAGAAATATATAATAGTTCATACTTTGCGTGAAGATAGACGACATAAACTGGCGTTTAACTCCAATTTCATGTTGCAGTCTGGCATCCAGCGCCAGAAACAGGTTACAAGTTGGAGTTCAACGCCCAAAACACGTTACAACCTGGCGTTCAACTCCAGAAACAGCCCAAGCACGTGAGAGGCTTAAGTCTCAGCCCCAGCACACACCAAGTGGGCCCCAGAAGTGGATTTCTGCATCAATTATCTTAGTTTACTCATTTTCTGTAAACGTAGGTTACTAGTTTAGTATTTAAACAACTTTTAGAGACTTATTTTGTATCTCATGATATTTTTAGATCTGAAATTTTATACTCTTTGATGGCATGAGTCTCTAAACTCTATTGTTGGGGGTGAGGAGCTCTGCAGCGTCTCGATGAATTAATGCAATTCCTTCTGTTTCCCATTCAAACACGCTTGTTCTCATCTAAGATGTTCATTCGCGCTTAACTATGAAGAAGGTGACGATCCGTGACACTCAATCCATGAACGTGTGCCTGACAACCACCTCCATTCTACAC
>NC_029772.3:56867484-56874648 GCF_000817695.3 Arachis duranensis | reverse complement strand
TGATTAGCCGTGCTGTGATAGAGCATTTGGACCATTTTCATTGAGAGGATGGGAAGTAGCCATTGACAACGGTGACACCCTACATATAGCTTGCCATGGAAGGAGCCTTGAGTGTGGGAAGAGGAATACAAGAGGAAAGCTTAGATGAGAAGGACAAAGCATCTCCAAAACTCCAACATATTCTCCATTATTGCATAACAAGTAATTATTTCACGCTCTTTTATTTTTCTAATAATTCAAACTGATAATTATAATTGATATCCTGACTAAGAACAATAAAATAAACATAGCTTGCTTCAAATCAATAATCCCCGTGGGATCGACCCTTACTCACGTAAGGTATTACTTGGACGACCCAGTGCACTTGCTGGTTAGTGGTACGAAATCATAAGAAATCTTGATTTTGATATTGGGATTATAATTTCGTGCATCAGGACGCGTCGCAATGACGAAAATCAGCGTGTTTGATTTCATAACGAGCGAATTCTGGGCTATTTTTGACCCAGTTCTCGGCCCAGAAAACACATATTAGAGGCTATAAAGTGAGGGAATGCATCCATTCATAGAGGAACAATTGATACAAGACTCATATTTCACTTTTCATAAATTAGATGTAATTTTTAGAGAGAGAGGCTCTCTCCTCTCTCTTAAGATTTAGGATTAGGATTAGGATTTAGGATTTCTATTAGGATTAGGCTATGATTTCTTCATATCATGTTCAATGTTCCTTTACTTTTATTCCTTTTATGCTTTTATTTATTCCAATGCTTTTATTCGTATTTGATTTATGTTGCCAAATTGGCTTATGAACTTTTCATGTTAGGATTTTCTTAACTAATATAATTTGAGGTATTTTCAGATATATGATTTTCATTTAGCTTTCTACATTCTTGGCTTTGGTTGATTAATTGGTAACTCTTGAGTTGTCAAACCCATTGTGATTGATAATTGATATCTTTACTGATTGATTTAGATTCCTATAACTCTAGTCTTTCCTCAGGAGTTGACTAGGACTTTAGGTGTTAAATTGATTTATTCGCTTGACTTACCTTCATAGTTAAAGGTTGACTTAGTGGAAGCAAAAATATAATTCTCATCACCATTGATAAGGATAACTAGGATAGGATTTTCAGTTCTCATACCTTGCCAAGAGCTTTTCTAGTTATTAGTTTATTCCTTTTGCCATTTACTATTCTTGCTTTTTATCTTATACATAAAAAAAACCCAAAAACATACCTTTTTTCCATAACCAATAATAAATCATACCTCCCTGCAATTCCTTGAGAAGACGACCCGAGGTTTAAATACTTCGGTTATCAATTTCAAAGGGGTTTGTTACTTGTGACAACCAAAACTTTTGTACGAAAGGATTTTCTGTTGGTTTAAAAACTATACTTACAACGCAATTATATTCTTGTGAATTTCTTTACCGACAGGAAATCCGATCATCAAAATGGCGCCGTTGCTGGGGAATTGCAAACGTGTGCCTTATTATTGGTTATTGTAAATATTTTTCAAAAAACAAATTTTAGATTTTTAAATTTTTATCTTATCTTATCTTATTTTTCAAAATTCAAATCTTTTTCAAAAACCATATCTTTTTCAAAATCTTATCTTATCTTTTTTCAAAATCTTATCTTATCTTTTTTCAAAAATCATATCTTTTTCAAAATATTTTTTTATTAATTTTTGTTTTTATTTTCTCTCACTACTGTGAACTCTCACCCCTTTGGCTATGAGTCTGGTTATAATTATGTTGCAGGAAGAGGAAATTATAACGACAACATGCACCAAGGATGGAACAATCAAAGATGGGAGGAGCCACAAGGATTTGATCAATCCTCATGGCAACAACCACCTCCAATGGACTATCAACAACCATTATGTGATGCATATCAAGGCAATGGCTATGGTGAGCACTCTTTTGATTATCAACAACCACCACCATATGCCTATGAACCCTCTCCTCAACATCATTTTGGACCACCATACTCACAAGCCCCTTACCACCAAATACCCTCATATGATCCTAACCCTTATCCACCACACCAACCACCTTATGAGCCATATGAACCATATCTAGAACCACCCCAATTTCAACCCAATTACTCCCAGGAACCACCACCTCCATATACACCATGTCCATGTCCATTAACCCAAGAGCCATATGATCCTAATCATGCAATCCAAGCAGAACAAGAATCAAGGGATCATCTCAAGGAATCAGTGGATTAATTTCATGCAACTCTATATCAGCTAAATCAAGCAATAAGTTGATTGGCTTCCCAATGCTCGGACACTCAAAGTGCTCCCATGGCTACATGTGGAGAATTAATAAAAGAGCGTAGCATAAATGAGACACTAGAAACTCCAATGGAGAATGAGGAACATACCTTTGTATTGGAACAAGTGGAGGAAACCGTAATAGCTGAAGAAGAGGAAGTGGTTGAAGACTTAGGAAATGCGGAACCTCCATGGGAAATTCAAATCATAGAACCTCCTTCCAAGACGTTTGAATTTGATGTTGAAGAGGGTGTACAACCTCCAAGGCATGTCATGATTAAAGACTTGGAAGAGGTTGATCAAGAGATGGATATTCAAGAAGAAGAAGCACAACCTCCCATGCTCTTGGTGAACAATGAAGAAGAAATCGAATTGGAAGAAAGCTACCAAGAGGAAGAGGTTGATATTGAAGAAGCTTGCAAAGAGGTGGTAGTTGTCAAAGAAGTACACAAAGGAGTGGAGCTTGCAAGTTCAGTAGAAACCCCTTCCCCTAAGTTGCCATCATCCTTCACAACATTCAAGTGGGTAAAATTCATATCCCTTAGTTTTCTAATTCCACTTGAATATGTGGAGACGGATGGTCAACTTAGAGCTCTTTTATGGCAGTAAGAGTAAGAGAAAGATGGTTAGTGGTAAGAATTGTCCTGCAAGGTTCATTATGGTTGGAAGCTTTAAGTTTAAACGCAAAGGTTGGTGTAGAGCTCAACTGAATGGGTCTAGAAAGTTGTTTGGCCGCTTTAGTGAGAATTCAGATTGCTTGCTACCCGGATGAAATCATAATGATCAACAAGAAGACGGGTGCAAAAGCAAGGTTTGGGACCCCGGAATTCAGTCTAGAAATCAACACTCTTGGGGCCTTGTCACTTGCTTTAACTTGCTTGAAGGCTTTCTGTGCCTAGTTTGGGATCCCGGAGGCTACTGGAACTCCAAACATTGGTGGAGATTTTTGGATGAATACAAGCACAAGCCACCATAACAGGAAGCTCACCAAATGTCCAACTTAAGGACTTTAACTAAAAGTGCTAGGTCGGAGATAACCCACCATGGTATGATCGCCCCTATTTCAGTTTTAATTCTAGTCTGTTTTGTTTGTTTTTGAGTTTTGATTGGACCTGGAATCATGCATAACATTCATATTAGCATTGCATTCTGCATACTGCATTATTATAATAAAAAAATATGCAGGCAACGCGTAAGCGTCGCTGTCGCATCCGCGTCAGAAGTGCATTAGGAAGAAAAGAAAAGTGAACAGAAAGTCAAGCAAAAGCGTGGCTAGAGGCGTGCCTTAGGCACAAATATGCCCACGCGACCGTGTCGCTGACGCGTTCGCGTCGTTTGTGAAATCACCTCCCCACGCGTCCGCGTCACCCACGCGAACGCGTGGCTCTGTAAATTCAACGTAAATGAGTGCATGGCAGAGAGTTATGATGGAATAGGGCTGGACTCGTGCTAGAAGCACAAGCCCTACCACGCGAACGCGTGCCTCAAGCGTCCGCATCGTTTTTTCAAAAATGGCCATCCACGCGATCGCGTCAACCACGCGAACGCGTCACCCAGATGTTTAGCAAAATGAGTTTGAAATAGAGAGTTGTGCAAACGCGAGGCTGCACTCGCACCAATCACACAAATCAGGCCACGCGATCGCGTAAACCACGCGTCCGCGTCACCTGACCTTATCGCACACCACGCGACTGCGTCACTCACGCGTCCGCGTCACCTGCACCGCACAACTTATCCAGATCAGCGCCAATTATCTTATCTTTTCTTTTCTAATCCTAATTTCTTCTATCTTTTCTTCTTTCTTCTTTCTTTCTTACTTTATCTCTTTAACTTCTCATCCCTCTTCACTTCCATTCTATTTTACTTAATTTATTTGCATATTTCATTCATTGCATTTTAATTTGGTGCATATTTTTCTTTTCTTTTCTAAATTTATTATTTTTCCATTGGTGTTACTTGTTAATATTCAACTATTGCATCTTTTCTTGAATTATTCTGGTGCTTCATGACTTGTTTTATTCTAATTGGGTATTATTATTCATAAGTCAATGCTAATTTTTATAATACTAATATTTCTTTTGCATTGATATGCACTTACACTATCTTGCATTACCCACACTCTCTTTCCCATTTATTACAACTTTTGCACTATTGATATGCCATTTGCTTCCACTATTTCCTCACTTGCATGTTGTAGCTACCATGTAATTGAGACCTTTATTATTTGGTATTAACACCCATATTTTATTTATTTTTTATCTTTCTTTTCCTCTTATTTCAGGATGGCCACCGAGAGGAGAAAGAAAGAACTTCTATATGGGGAGACAGGCAAGTCAATCTGCACAATCTATACAGAAAGGCATCAGTTGGAGCAGCCCATCCACTTGTACATCTTAGCATGCACCGAGGACGGTGCAATCTTTAAGTGTGGGGAGGTTGATACCGATCTCCATGGGTTAGTTATTCTCTTCTCAACACCAATGTCTTATTTTCTTTATTAGTTCATTGTTGCATTGCATAATAGATTGCATGTGTAGTTGATTGTTTGCATTTAACTACTACTTGGTTGAAAAATAATAAGTTTTTAGGACCCTATTTTTGAAAAATTTCACTAATTTAAATTAAAAATTAAAATTTTCTATGTGTTAAATTTGTTTGAAGTTGTATTTGGAACATAGTTTTTGAGCCAAAGAACACACAACCTGTGAGATTTTGAGCTTATTTACATGGTTACATTATTTAACCATAAATTTTATTCTTGTGTGTTTTCTTCTCTATAATTGCTATCTTTGCTTTGTTTCATTCTATATGTCCATTATTTAGTATATTTACATGCTTGCATATGATTGAGGCCATTACTTGTTTTTGCTCACTTATCCCAAATAGCCTACCCTTTCAATCACCCTTGTTAACCCCCTTGAGCTTTTTGACTCCCTCTTCTGTTTTATAACCACATTACTAGCCTTAAGCAGAAAAACAAATTAAAAATCCCAAGTTGAATCCTTGGTTAGCTTAAGATAGATATTGTGTATAATTTAAGTATGGGGAATTTTAGTAGAACATGGGATGATAGGAAAAAGGGAATTAAATTGAATAAGTTATTTCAAAATTTGGGAAGCATGCTCATGTGAAATCAAAATAATTAAATTACCATGTGCATTGAGAAAATTTTTTTTTAAGTAATTAAATAAGGGGATACAAAAATTATCCCAATGCAAAATAAAAAGAACCAATGCACATGAGACAAAATTCAAAAATTAAATTTGGTGCATGAGCATGTAATACAAAAGTGGAAAAATTTGGGTAGCTAAGTAAAGAAATTTGAAATTATATAAAGTGTGTATGTTAGGTGAGATCTTAGACTAATCAAGGATTCACTTTGTTAGCTCACTTAGCCTTATATATACATCCTTACCTTTACCTTAGCCCCATTACAACCTTGAAAAGACCTCATGATGTTTGCATTTGTATGCTAAATATTTGTTGATTGGTTAGATGAAGAACAAAGTTTAGAAAGCATGATTAGAGAAGAGTAGAGTGAATTACCCTATACACTTGAGAGACTAGAGTGATATACACTACCAGTAAGGGTTCAATGCTTGATTATATGTTCCCTGCTTTCATGAGCTATTTTCTTCTTGCAAGTTAGTTGTACTTTATTTTGTGATTTGAATTAGTGAAATCCAGTTCATATTTGTTCTTGAAAGATTTATTTACTTTTCACCAAGTAGGTAGAATCATTTTTTGCATGTAGTTGCATTCATATAGATAGGTTGCATTTCATACATTCTACCATTCCCCTTTACTCTTTTAGTTCTCTTGACCTTAGCATGAGGACATGCTAATGTTTAAGTGTGGGGAGATTGATAAACAACTATTTTATGATTTATCTTGTACTCAATTGAGTGGCTTTTATCAAGCCTTTGTACACTTATTCATACTATTAGCATGTTTTTACAATTCCTTTCCAAAATTTATTTCATGATTGAAAACTTGCTTCCTAGAGTCTTTAATTTATGTATTTTAATCTTCTCTTATTACCATTCGATGCCTTGATATGTGTGTTAAGTAATTTCAGAGTTTATAGGGCAGGAATGGCTCAGAGGATGGAAAGGAAGCATGCAAAAGTGGAAATAATACAAGAACCTGAAAAACTGCTAAAGCTGTCAGCCTGACCTCTTCGCACTAAAACGGTCATAACTTGAGCTACAAAGCTCCAAATGATGCGGTTCTAGTTGCATTGGAAAGCTAACGTCCGGAGCTTCGATTTGATATATAATTTGCCATAGTGACTGATGAGCAGGATAATTTATACGCTTTTTGGCATTATTTTTAGGTAGTTTTTAGTAAGTTCAAGCTACTTTTAGGGATGTTTTCATTAGTTTTTATGTTAAATTCACATTTCTGGACTTTACTATGAGTTTGTGTGTTTTTCTGTGATTTCAGGTAATTTCTGGCTGAAATCAAGGGATTTGAGCAAAACTCTGAAAGAGGCTGACAAAAGGACTACTGATGCTGTTGGAATCTGACCTCCCTACACTCGAAATGGATTTTCTGGAGCTACAGAAATCCACTTGGCGCGCTCTCAACGGCGTTGGAAAGTAGACATCCAGGGCTTTCCAGCAATATATAATAGTCCATACTTTATTCGGAAATTGACGACGTAACTTGGTGTTGAACGCCAAGTACATGCTGCTGTCTGGAGTTAAACGCCAGTAAAACGTCAGGATCCGGAGTTGAACGCCCAAAACACGTTATAACTTGGAGTTCAACTCCAAGAAAAGCCTCAGCTCGTGGATAGATCAAGCTCAGCCCAAGCATACACCAAGTGGGCCCCGGAAGTGAATTTATGCATCAATTACTTACTCATGTAAACCCTAG
>NC_029772.3:56861000-56867239 GCF_000817695.3 Arachis duranensis | reverse complement strand
GTGATGACAAGCGCAAAAGAATCAAGGGATTCTATTCCAACCTGATTGAGAACCGACAGATGATTAGCCGTGCTGTGACAGAGCATAGGAATGTTTTCACTGAGAGGATGGGATGTAGCCATTGACAACGGTGATGCCCTATATACAGCTTGCCATGGAAAGGAGTAGGAAGGATTGGATGACTGTAATAGGAAAGTAGAGATTCAAGAGGAGCACATCATCTCCATACACTTATCTGAAATTCCCACTATTAATTTACATAAGTATTTCTATCCCTTTTATTTTCTTTTTATTATTAATTTTCGAAACCCAAAACTATTTAATCTGCCTAACTGAGATTTACAAGGTGACCATAGCTTGCTTCGTACCAACAATCTCTGTGGGATCGACCCTTACTCACGTAAGGTATTACTTGGACAACCTAGTACACTTGCTGGTTAGTTGAACGGAGTTGTGTCCACACATAAGTGCCATAATAATGATTCCATACAACAACAAAAAATACTACATTGATGTGATCACAATTTCGTCCACCAAGTTGTTGGCGCCGTTGCCGGGGATTGTTCGAGTATGGACAACTGAAGGTTCATCTTGTTGCTCAGATTAGGTAATTTTCTTTGCAAAAACTTTTTCAAAATTTTTCTTTTTCGTTTTTCCAAAAATATTTTCGAAAAAAATTAATAAAAATCCGAAAAAATCATAAAATCATAAAAGTCAAAAATATTTTGTGTTTCTTGTTTGAGTCTTGTGTTAATTTTTAAGTTTGGTGTCAATTGCATGCTTTTAAAATTTTTCTTGCATTTTTTCGAAAATCTCATGCATTCATAGTGTTCTTCATGATCTTCAAGTTGTTCTTGACAAGTCTTCTTGTTTGATCTTGATGTTTTCTTGTTATGTGTTGTTTGTTGTTTTTCATATGCATTTTTTGTTTGTTAGAGTCCATGCATTAAAGATTTCTAAGTTTGGTGTCTTGCATGTTTTCTTTGCATAAAAAATTTTTCAAAATTATGTTCTTGATGTTCATCATGATCTTCAAAGTGTTCTTGGTGTTTATCTTGACATTCATAGCATTCTTGCATGCATTCATTGTTTTGATCTAAAAATTTCATGCATTGAGTATTGTTGTTGTTTTTCTCTCTCATAATTAAAAATTCAAAAATCAAAAAAATATCTTTTCCTTATTTCCCTCCAAATTTTCGAAAATTTTGGGTTGACTTGGTCAAAATTTTTAAAAATTAGTTGTTTCTTACAAGTCAAGTCAATATTTCAATTTAAAAAAAAATCTTATCTTTTCAAAAATCTTTTTCAAAAATTATATCTTTTTCATTTTTTTCTATTTTTCGAAAATTTCAAAAAAATCTTTTTCAAAATATTTTCAAAATCTTTTTCTTATCTTTATATCATATTTTCGAAAATTAGCTAACAATTAATGTGATTGGTTCAAAAATTTGAAGTTTGTTACTTTCTTGTTAAGAAAGGTTCAATCTTTAAGTTCTAGAGTCTTATCTTGTAGTTTCTTGTTAGTTAAGTCATTTTAAAAATTAAATCCTTTTCAAATATATCTTTTTATCTTTTATCTTATCTTTTTCAAAAAATTTTATCTTTTTCAAAATTTGATTTCAAAATATCTTACCTAACTTCTTATCTTCTTATCTTTTTCAAAATTTGATTTAATATCTTTTTCAATCAACTAACTAACTTTTTGTTTGTTTCCTATCTTTTTCAAAACCAACTAACTACTCTTCCCTCTCTAATTTTCGAAAATACTCCTCTCTTTTTCAAAAATTCTTTTTTTTTTAAATTTTAATTTTAATCTTATCTTATCTTTAATTTTCGAAAATTACTAACCCGTTTTTTCAAAATTGTTTTCGAAAATTCTCTCTCCTTTCTTATTCTATTTACTTATTTAATTACTAACACTTCTCTTCACCCCTCTTCACCTAATATCCAAATCCCCTCTTCTACTTTCTTCCCTCTTTTCTTTTTCTACTAACATCAAGGAATCTCTATACTGTGACATAGAGGATTCCTCTTTCTTTTCTTGTTTTCTTCTCTCTTTCATATGAGCAGGAACAAGGATAAAGGCACTCTTGTTGAAATTGATCCAGAACCCGAAAGGACTCTGAAGAGAAAATTAAGAGAAGCTAAATTACAACAATCCAGAAGTAACCTTTCAGAAAATTTCGAACAAGAGAAGGAGATGGCAGCCGAAAATAATAATAATGCAAGGAGAATGCTTGGTGGCTTCACAAAGCCAACGTCCAAGTTTGATGGTAGAAGCATCTCCATTCCTGCCATTGGAGCCAATAACTTTGAGCTGAAACCTCAGCTAGTTGCCTTAATGCAACAAAACTGCAAGTTTTATGGACTTCCATATGAAGATCCTTATCAGTTTTTAACTGAGTTCTTGCAGATCTGTGAGACTGTAAAGACGAATGGAGTTGATCCTGAAGTCTACAGACTCATGCTTTTCCCTTTTGCTGTAAGAGACAGAGCTAGAATATGGTTGGATTCACAACCTAAGGATAGCCTTAACTCATGGGATAAGCTGGTCACTGCCTTCTTGGATAAATTATTCCCTCCTCAAAAGCTGAGTAAGCTGAGAGTGGATGTTCAAACCTTCAAGCAAAAAGATGGTGAATCCCTCTATGAAGCTTGGGAAAGATACAAGCAGCTGACCAAAAGATGTCCATCTGACATGTTTTCAGAATGGACCATATTAGATATATTCTATTATTGTCTATCTGAATTTTCGAAAATGTCATTGGACCATTCTGCAGGTGGATCTATTTACCTAAAGAAAACGCCTGAAGAGGCTCAAGAACTCATTGACATGGTTGCAAACAACCAATTCATGTACACCTCTGAGAGGAATTCCGTGAATAATGAGATACCTCAGAAGAAAGGAGTTCTTGAAATTGATGCTCTGAATGCCATACTGGCTCAGAACAAAGTGTTGACTCAACAGGTCAACATGATCTCTCAAAGTCTGAACAGATGGCAACATGTATCCAACAATACTAAAGAGGCAGCTTCTGAAGAAGCTTATGATCCTGAGAACCCTGCCATGGCAGAGGTTAATTACATGGGTGAACCTTATGGAAACACCTATAACTCATCATAGAGAAATCATCCAAATTTCTCATGGAAGGATCAATAAAAGCCTCAACAAGGCTTTAACAATGGTGGACGCAATAGGCTGAACAAATAGCAAGAGCATATCCATCATCTTCTCAGCAACAGACAGAGAATTCTGAACAAAACACTTTTAATTTAGCCAATATAGTCTCTGATCTGTCAAAGGCCACTTTCAGTTTCATGAATGAAACAAGATCCTCCATCAGAAGTCTGGAGGCACAAGTGGGCCAGCTGAGTAAGAAAGTCATTGAAACTCCTCCCAGTATTCTCCCAAGCAATACAGAAGAGAATCCAAAAGGAGAGTGCAAGGCCATTGATGTGATCAATGTAGCTGAATGCACAAGGGAGGAGGAGGACGAAAATCCTAGTGAGGAAGACCTCCTGGGACGTCCTTCAAGGAAGAAGGAGTTTCCTATTAAGGATCCAAAGGAATCTGAGACTCATATAGAGGCCATAGAGATTCCATTAAATCTCCTTCTGCCATTCATGAGCTCTGAAGACTATTCTTCCTCTGAAGAGGATGAAGATGTGACTGGAGAGCAAGTTGCTCAATATTTAGGAGCTATCATGAAGCTGAATGCCAAGTTGTTTGGTAATGAGACTTGGGAAAGTGAACCTCTCTTGCTCATTAGTGAACTAGATTTTTGGATTCAGAAAACTCTACCTCAAAAGAAACAAGATCCTGGCAAGTTCTTAATACCTTGTACCATAGGCACCATGACCTTTGAAAAAGCTCTATGTGATCTGGGGTCAGGGATAAATCTTATGCCACTCTCTGTAATGGAGAAGCTGGGGATCATTGAGGTATAACCTGCCTTGTTCTCATTACAATTGGCAGACAAGTCATTGAGACAAACTTATGGAATAGTGGAGGACGTGTTAGTAAAGGTTGAAGGCCTTTACATCCCTGCTGATTTCATAATCTTAGACATTAGGAAGGAAGAGGATGAATGTATCATCCTTGGAAGACCTTTCCTAGCCACAGTAGGGGCTGTGATAGATTTCAACAGAGGTGAATTAGGCCTTCAATTGAATGGGGACTACCTTGTGTTTAAGGCACATGGCCATCCCTCTGTGACAAAAGAGAGTAAGCATGAAGAGCTTCTCTCAGTTCAGAGTCAAGAAGAACCCCCACAGTCAAACTCTAAGTTTGGTGTTGGGAGGCCACAACCAAACTCTAAGTTTGGCGTTAAGACCACATATCCAAACTCTAAGTTTGGTGTTGGGTCTATACAACATTAACCTGATCACCTTGTGGCTCCATGAGAGCCACTGTCAAGCTATTGACATTAAAGAAGCGCTTGTTGGGAGGCAACCCAATTTTATTTATCTAATTTTTATTTTATTGTTATTTTATGTTTTATTAGGTACATGATCATGAGGAGTCACGAAAAAAATCATAAAAATTAAAAACAGAATCAAAAACAGCAAAAGAAAAAAATCACACCCTGGAGGACGCACAAGCTGGCGTTCAATGCCAGTAAGATGCATCTAGCCGGCATCCAACGCCAGAACAGAGCATCATTCTGGCGCTGAACGCCAGAAACAAGCTACATTCTGGCGCTGAACGCCAGGAATGTGCCTAGAGAAGAAAAGCTGGCGCTGAACGCCAGTAACAAGCATGAAACTGGCGTTCAACGCCAGAAACATGCTTTACATGGGCGTTGAACGCCCAGAATGTGCACCACACGGTGTTTAAATGCCAGAATGGTGTGCAAAGGCATTTTACATGCCTATTTGGTGCAGGGATGGAATTCCTTGACACCTCAGGATCTGTGGACCCCCACAGGATCACCTCAGGATCTGTGGACCCCACAAGATCCCCACCTTACCTCCTAATCCTATTTTTGTGATTTGTATTCCCCATGTCACACTTCCCAACACTCTTCACCAATCACCTCAATTCCTCTTTCCAATCACCCTCTTCACCACTCAAATCCATCCACTCTTCCCCATAAACCCCACTTACCTTCAAAAAAAATTCAAAAACATTTTCCCACCCATTCCCACCCTAAATGGCCGAATACACCCTACCCCCTCTCCCTATAAATACCTTTCCATTCTACTTCATTTTCACACAACACAACCCCCTCTTCTTCCCCTTGGCCGAACCTACATCTCTCCCTCTCTATAATATTTTCTTCTTCTTCTTCTTCTTCTTCTTCTTCTTCTCTTCTTTCTTCTATTGCTCGAGGACGAGCAATATTTTAAGTTTGGTGTGTGGTTAAAGCACAATCTTTTTTGTTTTCCACTACCATCAATGGCACCTAAGGCCGAAAAAGGAAAAGGGAAGACAAAAGCTTCCACCTCCGAGTCATGGGAGATGGAAAGATTTATCTCCAAGAGCCATCAAGACCACTTCTATGATGTTGTGGCAAAGAAGAAGGTGATCCCTGAGGTCCCTTTCAAGCTCAAAAAGAATGAGTATCCGGAGATCTGACATGAAATCCGAAGAAGAGGTTGGGAAGTCTTAACCAACCCCATGCAACAAGTCGGAATCTTAATGGTTCAAGAGTTCTATGTCAATGCATGGATCACTAGGAACCATGATCAAAGTATGAACCCGAATCCAAAGAATTATCTCACAATGGTTCGGAGGAAATACTTAGATTTTAGTCCGGAAAATGTGAGGTTGGCGTTTCACTTGCCCATGATGCAAGAAGATGAACGCCCCTACACTAGAAGGATCAACTTTAATCAAAGGTTGGACCAAGGCCTAATGGACATATGTGTGGAAGGCGCCCAATGGAGAATAGACTCCAAAGGCAAACCGGTCCAACTAAGAAGACTGGACCTCAAGCCTGTGGCTAGAGGATGGTTGGAGTTCATTCAACGCCCCATCATTCCTACTAGCAACCGATCTGAAGTTACTGTAGATCAGGCCATCATGATTTATAGCATCATGATTAGAGAGGAAGTAGAAGTTCATGAGGTCATCTCCAATGAAATCTACAAAATAGCCAACAAGCCCTCCACCTGGCAAGGCTAGCTTTTCCTCACCTTATTTGCCATCTATGTTACTCAGCTGGAGTTATCATAGAAGGAGACATCTCCATTGAAGAGGATAAGCCCATCACCAAGAAGAGGATGGAGCAAGCAAG
>NC_029772.3:56855637-56859767 GCF_000817695.3 Arachis duranensis | reverse complement strand
AAGCTACTTTTAGGGATGTTTTCATTAGTTTTTATGTTAAATTCACATTTCTGGACTTTACTATGAGTTTGTGTGTTTTTCTGTGATTTCAGGTAATTTCTGGCTGAAATCAAGGGATTTGAGCAAAACTCTGAAAGAGGCTGACAAAAGGACTGCTGATGCTGTTGGAATCTGACCTCCCTGCACTCGAAATGGATTTTCTGGAGCTACAGAACTCCAATTGGCGCGCTCTTAATGGCCTTGGAAAGTATACATCCAGGGCTTTCCAGCAATATATAATAGTCCATACTTTATTCGGAAATTGACGACGTAACTTGGCGTTGAACGCCAAGTACATGCTGCTGTCTTGAGTTAAACGCCAGTAAAACGTCAGGATCCGGAGTTGAACGCCCAAAATACGTTATAACTTGGAGTTCAACTCCAAGAAAAGCCTCAGCTCGTGGATAGATCCAGCTCAGCCCAAGCATACACCAAGTGGGCCCCGGAAGTGAATTTATGCATCAATTACTTACTCATGTAAACCCTAGTAGCTAGTCTAGTATAAATAGGATAATTTACTATTGTATTAGACATCTTTGGTCTCAGTTTTGTTTTATTCTCCATCTTAGGAGGCTATTGATCACATTCAGGGGGCTGGCCATTCGGCCATGCCTGAACCTTTCACTTATGTATTTTCAACGGTGGAGTTTCTACACACCATAGATTAAGGGTGTGGAGCTCTGCTGTACCTCAAGTTTCAATACAATTACTATTACTTTCTATTCAATTCTCTTTTATTCTTATTCCAAGATATACGTTGCACTTCAACTTGATGAATGTGATGATCCGTGACACTTATCATCATTCTCACCCATGAACGCGCGTGATTGACAACCACTTCCGTTCTACCTTAGGCCGGGCGCATATCTCTTAGATTCTCCAACAGAATCTTCGTGGTATAAGTTAGATAGATGGTGGCATTCATGAGGATCCAGCTTGCCATGGAAAGGAGTAGGAAGGATTGGATGACTGTAATAGGAAAGTAGAGATTCAAGAGGAGCACAGCATCTCCATACACTTATCTGAAATTCCCACTATTAATTTACATAAGTATTTCTATCCCTTTTATTTTCTTTTTATTATTAATTTTCGAAACCCAAAACTATTTAATCTGCCTAACTGAGATTTACAAGGTGACCATAGCTTGCTTTGTACCAACAATCTCTGTGGGATCGACCCTTACTCACGTAAGGTATTACTTGGACGACCCAGTACACTTGCTGGTTAGTTGAACGGAGTTGTGTCCACACATAAGTGCCATAATAATGATTCCATACAACAACAAAAAATACTACATTGATGTGATCACAATTTCGTCCACCAGTGACCGCACAGCTAGGCGACGCGAACACGTGCTCCACGTGGACGCGTCGCCGTAACAAAAATCAGTGTGTTTGATTTCATAACCAGCGAATTCTGGGCTGTTTTTGACCCAGTTCTCGACCCAGAAAACACATATTAGAGGCTATAAATTGGGGGAATGCGTCCATTCATAGAGGAACAATTGATACAAGACTCATATTTCACTTTTCATAATTTAGATGTAGTTTTTAGAGAGAGAGGCTCTCTCCTCTCTCTTAAGATTTAGTATTAGGATTAGGATTTAGGATTTCTATTAGGATTAGGTTATGATTTCTTCATATCAGGTTCAATGTTCCTTTACTTTAATTCCTTTTATGCTTTTATTTATTCCAATGCTTTTATTTGTGTTTGATTTATGTTGCCAAATTGGCTTATGAACTTTTCATGTTAGGATTTTCTTAACTAATATAATTTGAGGTATTTTCAGATATATGATTTTCATTTAGCTTTCTACATTCTTGGTTTTGGTTGATTAATTGGTAACTCTTGAGTTGTCAAACCCATTGTGATTGATAATTGATATCTTTGCTAATTGATTTAGATTCTTATAACTCTAGTCTTTTTTCAGGAGTTGACTAGGACTTTAGGTGTTAAATTGATTTATTCGCTTGACTTACCTTCATAGTTAGAGGTTGACTTAGTGGGAGCAAAAATATAATTCTCATCACCATTGATAAGGATAACTAGGATAAGATTTCCAGTTCTCATACCTTGCCAAGAACTTTTCTAGTTATTAGTTTATTCTTTTTGACATTTACTATTCTTGCTTTTTATCTTATACATAAAAAAACCCCAAAAACATACCTTTTTCCATAACCAATAATAAATCATACCTCCCTGTAATTCCTTGAGAAGATGACCCGAGGTTTAAATACTTCGGTTATCAATTTCAAAGGAGTTTGTTACTTGTGACAACCAAAACTTTTGTACAAAAGAATTTTCTATTGGTTTAGAAACTATACTTACAACGCAATTATACTCTTGTGAATTTCTTTACCGACAGGAATTCCGATCGTCACACCACGTTACCATCAGATTAATCTGTCGGTAAATCCAACAGTAATTGTGTGCTAAATTCTAACCGTGAACCCTCTTCTCCTTCATTTCGAATTTGTTTTCTCTCTGTAATATCTCACCTTCCTCTCTCTCTTTCTCTCTCTAACCTCTCACCTCTCTATCTCTGTTTAGTCCTTGCCATCGCTGCAAAGGCTGCCGACGCTACTCCAACTGCCTTTGTCGTCGCTGCTGCCTTGCCCTGCTGCCACTGGAAAGACTGCCGCCACTACTGTTCGAAATGCCGTTTTCTCTCTTGTTTGTTCTTGCCATTGCTTCCCTGCCACCACTGGAAAGATCACTGATAGCCATAAACTTGATAGCTACGATTTTAGGAAATTGCACGATCGGCAAAAATTCCTTCCGGCAAGTGCACCGGTTATCGTCAAGTAAAAACTCACAATAGAGTGAGGTCGAATCCCACAAGGATTGGTTGAATGAGCAATTTGGATTAGAAGTGTATTCTAGTTGAGCGGAATCAAGATTTAGATGAGAATGGCATAATCTTAAATTGCATGAATTAAAGAGCGAGAAGTTAAAGTGCTGAAATTAAAAAGGGATGGGGGTGATTGCATGAATTTAATTGCTGAATGTAAAGAGAAAGTGTAGATCAGAAATGGGGATTCATTGGGTTTCAGGAGATATTGAGATCTCCGAATCAAAACATTTTTATCCCTTCCTCAACCAATGCATTCATTGAATTTTGCTTGGCAATCTTATATGATTGGATCCCATTTCCTTGGCTCACCAATTCTCTCTAAAAACAAACAAATTCCCAATCCCTTGGTTTAAATGTTCATAAGAAGAGATGATGCTCGATCACTGATTATACCACACAGTTTCATGAACCACAATTTGGTAGGATTACATGTCACAATATCCATCCAAACCCCAATCCAATTCACTGTGAGAAAGCTTCTCTAGCATGAATCCTCCATTCCTTTCCCAAGGTGCCGAAGGATTCCAATTATGGATAGTCTCTTTCCCAAGACAACTAACCAATGGAATTAGATTGAGAAGCTTTCTAACAAAATTCAAGAGAAAAGATTGAAGAAGAAGATAAAAACTATGATTGATTCATTGAATTACAATAGAGCTTCCTAACCCAATGAAAGGGGTTTAGTGAGTCATAGCTCTCAATTCAATTGCAAAAAGTATGAAAACTAGAAAAATGATCCCCCCCAAAAGTTCCGAAAGTCTCAAAAATCCTATTTATACACTTTCTAAATTGAGCTTCTGTTGTGTTTCTTGGGCTTTGAGGCCTTTCCCTAATTTCCTTTCGCTTTGGGTTTATGATCCATAATCCTGATAAGTTGTAGTTTAAGCTTCAGTTTAAGGTTAAACTGAAGCTTAAACGTGGAAATGGAAGAAAGCAACCCAGGAGTGTGAAAACCTTAAACTGAAGCTTAAATGTGGAAATGGAAGAAAGCAACCCAGGAGTGTGAAATGTCGAACATGTTTAAGCTTCAGTTTAAGGTTAAACTGAAGCTTAAACGTGGGATTGAAGAAAGCAATCCTGGAGAGAAGAATTGGGTCGAACACGTTTAAGCTCCAGTTTAAGGTTAAACTGGAGCTTAAACGTGGAAATGCTTCCTGGAGGGTGAAATGTCGAACACGTTTAAGCTCCAGTTTAACCTTAAACTGGAGCTTAAACGTGGGAATGGAGAAAGCAACCT
>NC_029772.3:56852383-56854684 GCF_000817695.3 Arachis duranensis | reverse complement strand
TATTTAGGTTGCTCTTGATAATGGACTTTTGGTTGATAATCCCGGGTTAGTTAACCTAAGTTACCAAGTGTTGAAACACTCCTCAGAACCTATTCATCCAAGCATATCCTTAATACATAAACACCACAGGCATTTGTCTCAGAAGTTCAAACCATTGGTGCCTAGCTTATTTTCTCAATTTTTTTTGCTTTTTGGTTGCCCTTTTTCAGTGGCTTTTTCTTCTTCTTTTTCTTTCTTTTTCATGGCCAAAGACATTTGTTCCTCAAGATCCATAGACAGTATTCAACTTCTACACAAAAATGATAATTCTACACTCAATTTCCAGTGAGCTGACTAAACAATCAAGCATGCATACCACCACTTAATTCTACTTGATTTGTCACTAATTGAGCCAAGTTCCTTTTGTTCAAACTTTTCTTTTATTTTTGGAAACATAACAAGTATGGCAAGCATTTGTTTAAGAAGGTGAAGTTATATCCAAACATCTAGGTATTCACTTTATTCAAAGCAGTAAACAGACAAACATACTAGAAATTTCACATTCCAGAAAGATTCAACAATTATAGTTTAAACCAGAACAAGCATGCTTTTGTTTGCCTTTTAAAGAGTGGTCAAGGAACAATACCACCTTGTGAAATTTCTTGTTTTCTCTTTGTTGCCAGGAAACAATTTGATTTCTCCTTCTTCTCTTAGTTGTTGCTTCATGTTCTTTCTAAGATCCTTGTTTCCTTTCCTGCAAAGAGTGATGAAGTTGCTTGCTTCTCAAGCACTTGAGTGGTTAGCTCAACTATGTATGGGCAAGTGTCTGAGTCTTAAGTTGGTGTGTGAACACCAAACTTAGTCTCCTACTTACTCCTCTGCTCTTTGAATCCTTGAATTCTCCTTGGAATGAAGTTGTTGCTAAGGATTTTAAGCATTTCTGTGATTGCTTAGAATGGTTGTTCCTTTCATATAATTCAAAGGTTGTTGTGTTCAGTTGATCTGTATGGTGGAACACCAAACTTAGAGTCACACATTCCCCTTTGAATTATTGATTCACTAATTCATTGTTTGGTGTGAAACACCAAACTTAATTCTTTGCAATGCACAGAAACTACTTCACCTTTTTATTGAAACAAATAAAATAAACAGCAAGGGAGTATTACCTCAGGTTGGGTTGCCTCCCAACAAGCGCTTCTTTAACGTCATTAGCTTGACGGTTGTCCCTTGTTAGGGTGGATTGTAGTGCTTGATGTCCTCTCCTCTCACTATGAAAACGTCCCCATTTGATTCCTTCATGATTTCCAAATGTTCCATAGAAAGAACTTTTCTGATTGTGAACACTTGAGGGAGCTGGAAAGGAATGGTTTTGAGGCCAGGTGGGATTGGCAAATAATGACTTGATATCACTTTATCTCCCGGAGAGAAACCTTCAGTGGGAATTTTCTTGTTTCTCCACCCTCTTGGCGATTTCTTTACAATTCTTCCCTCTCTCTTGAGGATTTCTTCATTGACCCTTATACCAGGAGGATCCTTCTGAGCTGTTTCTATTGATTCTTGTGGCTTTAACTCTTGCAATTCTTGTTTGCCTTCCAAGGACTGTTTCAGAGTTTCAGCTGCTGGATTGCTTTCCTCCAAACACAGATGGCTACTATCATACTTAGGCTTTTTAGGTTCTGGTTCAGGCTCAGATGCAGGTTTGAAAACATGGAAAATGAGATGTTCATCATGTATTCTCAAAATTAGCTCTCCTTGTTCTACATCTATAAGCGCTCTGGCAGTGGCTAGAAATGGCCTTCCCAGAATGATAGGGTGTAGGTAGCTTTCCTCGATGTCCAAAATGACAAAGTCTGTGGGGAAGAAATAATTTTCCACTTTTACCAGCACATTCTCAACTACCCCTTCAGCTTGCTTCTGAGTTTTGTCAGCCAGTTGTATGATTACATCAGTGGATCTCACCTCATTTAGTTGTAGTCTCTTCATAAGAGTCAGAGGCATCACATTTATGCTAGCTCCTAGATCACAGAATCCTCTGTCAATTTGTGTTTCCCCTATGATGCAGGGGATATGAAAACTTCCTGGGTCTGTTTTCTTAGAGACTATGTCCTTCTTGATGAGGGCACTGCATTCTTTGTTCATTATTACAGTTTGTCTTCCCTTCAAAACTCTTTTCTTGCTCAGCAATTCCTTCAAGTACTTGATATGTGTAGGCATCTGCTGGAGAATCTCAAGAAAGGGAATATTGATATGGAGAGACTTAAATGTCTCTAAAAACCTTGAATATGTTTTCCTTTTTTCACCTCCTCCTAACCTCTGAGGAAA
>NC_029772.3:56849512-56850136 GCF_000817695.3 Arachis duranensis | reverse complement strand
CCTTGGCTCACCACTTCTCTCTAAAAACAAACAAATTCCCAATCCCTTGGTTTAAATGTTCATAAGAAGAGATGATGCTCGATCACTGATTATACCACACAGTTTCATGAACCACAATTTGGTAGGATTACATGTCACAATATCCATCCAAAACTGTGAGAAAGCTTCTCTAGCATGAATCCTCCATTCCTTTCCCAAGGTTCCGAAGGATTCCAATTATGGATAGTCTCTTTTCCAAGACAACTAACCAATGGAATCAGATCGAGAAGCTTTCTAACAAAATTCAAGAGAAAAGATTGAAGAAGAAGATAAAAACTATGATTGATTCATTGAATTACAATAGAGCTCCCTAACCCAATGAAAGGGGTTTAGTGAGTCATAGCTCTCAATTCAATTGCAAAAAGTATGAAAACTAGAAAAATGATCCCCCCCCAAAAGTCCGAAAGTCTCAAAAATCCTATTTATACACTTTCTAAATTGAGCTTCTGTTGTTTTTCTTGGGCTTTGAGGCCTTTCCTTGATTTCCTTTTGCTTTAGGTTTATGATCTATAATCCTGATGAGGCTGCTGATCCAATTCTGTAACATTCATTGAGCAAACTTAGTGATAAACAAGTAATGACACA
>NC_029772.3:56835794-56849082 GCF_000817695.3 Arachis duranensis | reverse complement strand
ATCTTAGGCTAGTTTCACTAGCCTTTTTCTTTTATTTTTAGTTGTTTTATGCATTTTCTTGAGCCTTAAGTAATCATTTGGGCCAAATAGTCATGCTTGTCTTAAATCATTCAAACATGAAGATTTTGATGCAAATTCCATGAGTTTTTAGTTATATTCCTTGAATGCTATGAATGGAAGAATTCTCATGAATTTTAGCAAGACTTTGATGAAGTTGTTTGGATGATTTCAGGGAATAAGAGGCTAGGCAAGGAAGCAACAAAATCAATAAAGGAAGCTTGAATATCACATGTGGAGTTTAAGTTCCAGTTTAAGCTTAAACTGGAACTTAAACTGCCAAACCATATAATGCTGAGTAAGTGGCGTTTAAGCTCCAGTTTAAGCTTAAACTGGAGCTTAAACGCCACTTACTCAGCATTATATGGTTTGGCAGTTTAAGTTCCAGTTTAAGCTTAAACTGGAACTTAAACTCCACATGTGATATTCAAGCTTCCTTTATTGATTTTGTTGCTTCCTTGCCTAGCCTCTTTTTCCCTGAAATCATCCAAACAACTGCATCAAAGTCTTGCAAAATTTCATGAGAATTCTTCCATTCATAGCATTCAAGTAATATAACTAAAAACTCATGGAATTTGCATCAAAATCATACTGTTTGGATGGTTCATTGCTTTGTTATACATTTAACCATTCTTGGTTACTTTAAGCTCAAGAAAATGCATAAAACAACTAAAACTAACAGAAAAATGCTAGTGAAACTAGCCTAAGATGCCTTGGCATCAATCACCGTGGCCGCCACTTAAACCACCCACTTTTGTCTTCTCTCTTTTAATTCCTTTGTATTCCAGGTTTTTATTGAATCTGTTTTTTAATCTATTTAATTTCTACTTAGTTAATCTTAATTTCATTTATTTAATTGATTTTTAGTAATTAGTTTAGTTAGATTAATTATGTTTTAGTGAATTTTAGGTGATTAGGGGTTTTCATTGAATCTGTTTTTTACACTGTTTAATTTCTTCTTAGTTAATCCTAATTTTATTTAGTTAGTTGACTTTTAGTAATCAGTTTAGGTAGATTAATTTCTGTTGTACTTAATTTTAGATGGTTAGGTTAGGATAATTTAGTTAGATTGAAAAGTTCTGATCTCTACTCAATATGTTTGAAAATATTATCTGAGATTGCCGATTCTTGTTGCTAGGATGTTTGAATTGGTCTGAATTAATAATTTTGCGTTTTATTGTTAATTTAGCTGAGAAATTATTGCTGAACTTGTTTGAGAAATGCTTAACTGTTTTGATGATTCATTGGTTGCTATTGCTTCTTAGGAAATTATTATTTTAATACTTATTTTGCTGATTCATATTGCTATTGAAACTGTTTGTTTATGATGATTAATTACAGCATTTTGCCATATGCGTTGCTAGTGATGTTTCATAATGTTATTTTGTGCTTTCTTGAGTTTTCTTTTCAAATTTTTTTTTGGATTGTTAGAATGCTTTGAAAAATTAGAATGCTTTGAGAAATTGTTAGAATGCTTTGAAAGTTACAATATTTTGAAAAATTCTTAACAAAGTTAGAATACTTGGTTAGAATGCTTTGAAAGTTTGAATACTTTGAAAAGAAAATAAGATAGAATAAAGTTAGAATCCTTTGAAAGTCTAATTTAATTATTTCGAAACTAAAACACTATGTAATTTTTTTATTTAGTAAACTAAACCGCTTTTTGAATTATTTGTTATTTCTTGAGTTTCTTCTTATGTTATTATTTATTGGTGTTTGTTATGTTATTAATATGTTATTAATATATTCGCTGTATAGACATGATGATAGACAGCAAATATAGGTTGAGTGAGACACGTGGTCATGGTAGAGGGCAGGATTCCACCGAATCTCCCAGGGCTGCCCACTCATCGCCATCCATCAGACCAGTAATTTATCATAATCCCAAACCCAAATCGGGTGCCTCCTTTTGCTACACCCCCCTACAAATGCAGCGACGATGTCGACAGAGCTTGCGGTGGGTGATACCGCCAATGCCCCCGAGCAGGATGCCCCTCCACCACTGCCTATCATCCGGCTGAAGATTTGCCTCAATGGCATGCAGTCGTGAGTTCAATTTTTTAATATTAAGTTTGTTTATGTTAAGTTTGTTTATCCTATGTGTTTGTTTATGTGTGGTTTTTTTCTTTGACAGGTTTGCACCGAACCCCAATGCTTGCACATAGGAGATATCTAAGGTCATTAAGTCCATGTACAACCACTTGTGGCCGACCTACATGCAGATTTCGGCTGAGACCAGAGAGTACCAGTTTCAGAAGTGGGCAATAAAAACTTAATTTGGTTAGAATTAATTTACTGTATTTGAACTGTGTTTTATTCCAACTAACTAATGTTGATGAATCACTTTGTATAGTTAAAATTCATATGGGATGCAGAGCATAACCTCATGATCCAGAAGATCTACGACCACTAGGCAGCCAAACGTTTTCAGCAGATGATGAGAAATGTTCTTCAGGAGAAAGACCACCTGACATCATTGATCCATCCAAACATTAAGCGTGACCTAGAGGCTCATTTTAGAGATAACAAGGGAGTTCAAGCATCGTCGTCTGACGAACATCACCAACAGGGCTTCGCCTAGGTCGTCGAGGTATACGAGTGGGTCAGTGACCTTCATGAAGACAAAGACGATACTAGTAAGAATTTTGGAATTGTTTTATGTTATAGTAGTTACTTGAATTAGTTTTTTAATTTGTTCAATTATTTTATAAGTTACTTGTTCTGTTGATATATACTTATATAATCCTGTATGAACTTAACTGAGCTGAGCTAATATAGAACTACTTATCAAGTTACTTAAGTAGTTAGTAGAGTTTAGTTAGTTTAATTTTCAGTTTTAGTGGATTTAGATGGTTAGGAGTGGTTAGAATATGTTAGATTAGGCTCTGAGATTGCTGAAAAATGTTATATTATTGAACTGTTTGTTGATTCCTACTGCTGAAAAATACTTGACTGTATTAATAATGATGGATATTTGGTTTGGATGGAACCCTTCAAGGGTGGATAAATCCGAATTTTAGGGGAGACTCTATTGAAATTTTAATAAGATTTTCAATGAAATTGAAAAAGTTAAAATTATGTTTTCGAAATGAGAATTAAGTTTGACTACTTCATATATATTTGTTTGTCATTATTTACTTTGTTCATTTATTTTATTGCTTGGTTGATATATTAATTTATAGTCTAAGTCATTGTATCGTGAGACGACACTAGCGGAGATCTATGAGTATACCCATACTTTGAAGGCAAACAAGGAGAGATTTGTTGACCAACGGTCTACATCCCGTTATATGAGTTTAAATTAATCTTAAATTTAAACTTTATTTGATTTAAAGTCAATTATTTAACTATTATCCTAATCACAACTTACGTGTGTGATGTAGAAGGAGTATCAGCAGAGGTTGGAGGCTGCGACCCAACAATCTCAGTCGCCTAGTGGAGTCTATGAAGCCAGCTTCGAGACCTCAGTCGTGGATCTCGACAGGATTTGGCACAAGACCGCCTCTGAACCACACAAGAATCGCCGCTTCGAGTTGGGCTCGTTCTTCACCAATGGCCTCCGCTCCTCCACGTTCGTGGCTTCTTCTGACTTTGCCTCTGCCACCAGCCTTACTGATCTCCAGGAAGTTGTCGACCTGAGGGATGAGGTGCAGAAGCTAACACAGGAGTTTCACTAGCAGGCGAAGCAGTCTGAGCAGAGGTATCTAAGATTCTGGCATGCGTTGCCGTCAGCTCAAACCTAACGGAGAAACTGGAGCAGCTCGATCGATTACGATTGCAGATGGAGGAGTACAGTTAGCAGATACACGCTGGAGGCAGCAACGCTACTAGTTGTGATGAAAAAAAAGTAGAGAATGGTATTTTGATTCGAAGGATGATTTTAAAAATATTACCATAGGATTTACCGTCGAATTAATTCAACGGTAGGTTTTGGCGCCATTTCAAGTGAAATGGCGCCAAAGTTACCGTCAGATTAATCCGAGGTAATCATCATCTTAGACTTGACAAATCCATTGAAAAGGACCGACAAAAAATCTGCCAGTATTTAGCGTCGGACGAAAAAATCCGCTAGTAAGGGGTTTCTGGTGCCATTTATACCATCAACTACAGGATGACGGTAAATCTGACGGTAATCAGCATTTTTTTATAGTGACATAATAACGCTATCAAACAAATCAATACAACAAAATTACTACTTAACTAGCACTTCTTAAAATAATACCTTTTGTAACGAAATTGTCATCTATCTCTATTGGATATTTGATCTGTAGTAAATTATTTTTATCATCTGCTTTCTGTGTTGCTAACCAATAACATTTAGAACAAAGTTATTCAGTGTCACTAGACATATCACATCTGGTGGCATGTCAATAAATATTGGTCGAGCAGAACTAAATATAACAAATTCATTATGATCCAATAATATTTCTCTATCATAATAATAAATTGCTAACAATGGTGTCCAAAGCATTTTACAAATGAAAAAGTGAGGGAATGCGGTGAAAGAGGTAAAAAAAGTGAGAGGTGAGATTTAATGTGAGTGAATTCACTTCACATTCGCTCTATATATAGTAAGATTGTGAAAACTGGACCGGTCGTTGAACCGATCAAGTGACTAGTTTAATGGTTTAATGGTTTAACCGGAATTGAACTGTAGTCGAATCAGTTTAATTAAATATACAGTAAAATTATAAAAGGAATTCAATATATAATTTTAAATATTTAAATTTAATAATTTTTAAACTAATAAAATTTAAAATTTGATAATTTCACACAATAAGTTATTCATAATTTATTATTAAAAATTCAAAAACAACTTCAAATTTCACATAATATATATTTATTTTAGCATCTCAAGTTGGTTCAAGGATGTAGGAATTTTAATGATGAAAGAATAAAGTACCAAAATGGTGAAGCTATTGAATGGAAACATCTATTACACAAATAAGTTTAATGAAATTATAATTGAAGTTAACAATTTTCAAAATTGACACGGATATATATTTCTATTGTAGCATCACAGACAAGAGAAGTTTTCATGAACTGTTTCAAGAGTTATGAACTTATGATGGTCAAGTACAACTTTTACACATTGTATTTTAAGATCTTTATCTAGCAAAATTTACAGGGGGCTTCAAGTTACCTACTAAAATTTCAAGATCAAGATCTTTATTTTCAAACCTTTTTATGAAAGGATGATCCTGTAAACACACAATAAGATCAGTAAAATCAGCAATTAAGAATTTTAATCAAATATAACATTTCATAAGTAAAAGAAAACAACGTTAGGTTGCTAACCAGAAGCTCCAAGGATGTCAATCTATGCCGTGGATCTTTTTGGATGCTGCATTAAGCCAAATTGAACTTGGAATTGAAACAAGACCGTTTGTTCAGTATTTACAAAAATTTTAGTAATATCGGATTAACTAACAAATTGATCAAAATGACCCCTTGAAATAGTTACTACTTTCATTTTTTCTGGTAGGGACTCAAAGAGTGAAACAAAATAAACAATTGCCATAATCCAAAATTATATCAAAATTTTATTCAACATTTAAATTGAAATTATTGCTATTTTTGAAAATTATATTTAGCAAAATTCAGAATGACAGAATAATTAATTTATATAATTAAAAAAATAAAAAAATAAAAAGCAAAAAAATTCTGTATCAATTCATATAATTAACAAAATAAAAAAATTAACTGAAATCAAATCAGTTCACTAAAGAACAACAATTCATATAGTTAATTAATAAAATAAAAAAATTGAAAAACACAAGTACTCACTGCGAATTTAATGTATTTTGCAAGAACCACAGTTCTATGAGAGACGAAGGCATAAATCAGAAATTTCTGACCCATTTTCCTTCTTCTTTCTTCTGATTTAAGATTAGATCTGAGTAGTAATACAAAGAAATTAGTGGTTTTGCTTCCTCTGCTTCTGTCGAATCGAATCGCTTCTTAACCAACAATGACAACAACTAGAAAGTTCGAACCACGAGGGTGGCAAGGGAGAGGGTCTGAGGGAAGTGGAGTTCCTTCTGCTCATTGGAGGTGCAATGGAAATTAGGGTTGGAAGGAAGAGGGCTAAGGGAGGCGTTCGTAAGTGAAGGTGAGGGGATTAGGTTAGTGGGGTTTTTTTCCTTGCTGGGCGTCAAAACGACTCCATTGTTGGAGTACATGGCAAAATCGAAACATTAAAAAACCCAGCCAGTTCATTCAGTTCACCAGTTAACTACTGGTCGACCAATTTTTTATAGAACAATTTTAGGAATTAATCGGATCGATTAGATGGCCGATTTTTGGTTAATCAAGTCGAATCGACCAATTCAGTCCGATTTCAGAACCTTGATTTACAGAGGATGATTTTGATATAATTTGTCTAATGTCTAGACAAACTAAGGGTAGCGCTATGCAGTTCGCCTAACATCTAGGCAAACAGAGTAAAATGTGATATATTAGATAGGGATAAGTTTATGGTGCTAACATCTAGGCAAACGGAGTAAAATGTGATATATTAGATAGGAGTAGGTCTATAGTGCTGATTGCTATAATCAATTAATCATCATGTCATGCGGACCGTACGTGGTGCCATTGGAATGTGACGCATGCATATGTGTACTTACCAAAGAGACCGTGTTTGTAGGGTGACTATTATGGAGGACTGGATTATTCCATTTTCTGTTTGTGCCATATTTATTAATTAGGATTAATAAAGTCTTTATTTAAAGACTAGGTTGGGCAGGACGCCGTTGTGTCATTGGACTTGGGCCATATCTTTTGGGTTGGACTAGTTGAACTTTAATAGATTAATGTATCACTAATTTATAATTATAATTATTCATTAATTTTAAATTTTTAACCGTAAAATTTATAAATAAAACAAAAATAAAGCTGAGGGATGTGATAAATTAATAACCCATAGAATATTGTATAGCAATTCTTTGTGATCATTTTGAAAATAATATATTAATAACCTATATTAATATTTTTTTAATCTTCTAGAGTACAAATTAAATATAATATTTTTTTAAAATTAAAAATCTTTAATTTTTAAAATTATTCTAAACTATTAAATCCTTGAGAAAAGTTTTTTCAAACTTGTAAAAATTAAAAATATTATTAAATATTTTAAATTATGATAAATATACCCAACCATTATATATTATAGATAAAATTTCATTTTCCTCCTCTAAAAAATGCTAAAATAATACTCTCCTCCTCTCTATTTATAAAATATACATTTTTTCTCTAATAATTTTTAAAAAACTTTATCTTTAATCCATTTTAAATTGTGTTAGTTAATGTTAATTTTATTCATTTTTCAAGAAAAATAATTTTTTTTTACAGAAATACTCTTTAGCAAAAATTTTATTTTTTTGTCATTAAATTTTACTTACCAAAATATTCTTTAATAAATTATTTTTTATTGATTAAATTGTATTTTTACTAAAATATTTTTTAAAAAATATAATAATTAAATTATTTTTTTCTAAAATACCCTTCAATAATTTTTTAATTATCAAATTGTGATTTACCAAAATTTTTATTAACAATTATTTTTATATTTTACTATTAATTTTTCGATATCAATATATATTATTTTAACATTAAATAAAAAATCTTACCACTGTTAATTTGTATAACAATTAATATATATTGATATCGAAAAATTAATAGTAAAATATAACTATAATTATTAACGAAAATTTTAGTAAAATTATAATTTAATAATTAAAAAATTATTGAAGGATATCTTTGTAATTATTAAATTTTTTTAAAAAATATTTTAATAAAAATATAATTTAATCAATAAAAAAATAATTTATCCAAGGATATTTTAATAAACAAAATTTAATGACAAAAAATAAAATTTTTGTTAAAGGATTTTTTGTAAAAAATATTTTTTTTGAAAAGTGGATAAAAGTTAATATTAGCTAACACAAAAAATTTAAAATAAATTAAAGAATATGTTTTTTAAAAGTTATAAAAGAAGAGAATGTACATTTTATAAATAGAAAAAAAAAGAGTATCATTTTAGTATTTTTTAAGATAAGAGAGTAGAATTTTCTCTATATTATATTATTATCAAAAAGGATTTTAACGATCAATATCGAATGTCCTTTTATGCAAAATATTTTATTTTGATAAAAAAAAACACCATTTAACAATGAATTTTTTTTTGGTCTCTTGGTCAACGTCAACCTTTCTTGCCTTTTTTCGTCACGCCTAATTAATTAGCATTATTTGAAAACTACCCAGTGCACCTAATACCAAATCTCAACTCCCAGACCCTTGTGTGTCCAATTCTCCTTCATTACAGAACAACCTAAGCATACTTAATTAATTAGCATCCAAAGAACCAAAGCGAAATACTTGGATCCGTCACAATGCAGTGATAAACAACATGAAACAGACACATTTTTTACACTACACACACGATATTTTTATAATGCAACACCTAATAACAGTATCACATAATAATTTTTACTATTAATACCATAGAATTTTCCATTAGATAAACTATACTGTGTGAGAGATAAAAAAATGGATTTCCTGCAATGTTAAAAAAATCGATCATTATTATGGACACCTGTCAAAAAAAAGAAAAAACAATAAAACAGTTTGATTAAAAAAATAATTTATTATGAGTAAAATCTGGTGTAAACTTTAGATTGAAGGTAGAGTTAGCGTTAAAAAATTAGTAATTTACGAATAAAATAAGATTGAGCTTTTTTTTTTAAATAAACGTACAAATAAAACTAGAGTAGAATCTAAATTTTATCCTACTCACTGTGAACTTAGGAACAATAACATATCATATGTAAGCACAAACTTGTCAATCTTTCATTTGACACTTGCATATTTTAAATATAGTTATTAAAGTTCAGAAATCTAACAAAATATATTAGTACAATTAGGTATCCATCATAATTCATCTTTTAATCAGTTATTATTTATAAAAATTTAACGTAATAATTATAATAATTATTTTTAGATATTATGTCTCAAATCTTTATTCTCTCATATATTTAAAATTTAAAACTATATGTCCTTAGAGTTAGAATATTCAAATTTAAATTTAAATCGAATAAAATAAAAATGACATACTAAAATTAAACTCTACAAAAATTTAAATTAAAATAATACTATCGAAATCAATTTTTTTTATTCTAAATCTGCTATATATGACTTTTTAGGTTCTATTTTTTTTTATGATGTGATTGTTATAGGTTATTTTTATACATAAATTTAGATGTGTTCAAAAATATTTTGTGCATTATTATATTATTTTAAATGTGTAATAATAAAGATTCGGTGTATATTTTTAGATAATTAACTTAACACAACCTTTTTCATTTATTCAAATTTATAATCAATTTATGTATGTAAACTAATTATAATTCTTTTAGTTTCAACCTCACAATACTATCTTAATTATTTGATGGCAGGATAATTCAGTTCTTGTTAAATATAATGATTAACAATGATATTAATAGTTTTATAGGAATACTTTTTAATGTGTCAATTATAGCATTAAATACATAGACTTGTTTTAAAATTTTCAAAAATAAATCATATCCCTCTAAAAATAAAAAAAATAAATGCCGAGGGAAAAATAAATTCTAACAACTCAACTCAAGAACATAATTTTTTATATTCCTGTAGCTCCGCACTAAACGTTCGTACCTGTAGCTGAAAGGGGTGTAAATAGGGGGAGGTAAGAATTGGGGAGTTCTTAGTAGGGTCCGAGTTATAAGTTAAATTTGTTTTCTTATGTTCTCAGTCAATAACAACAGTCAACAAAGTATAATCTAACTCAGCAATTACAGAACATAGAATCAAAGATTCTTAATTTATATTTGTCTTTCTAAAAATTTTTAGGATAGTTCTCTGCTTACCCTTTTAGTATATCTTAAATAAAATAATATCTTTTTAATAAAATACTAATATATAATATATTTCAAAAATACATTGATAATGATCTTAATAAATTAATAACAATAATAGTGATTTTCTTTATTACCCAAACCTTATTAATTTGAACATTAAATACCCTCGTTACTCAAAACTTATTAATTTAAGCTTTATTATTACCGCATGTTCACCGCTTATCATTTCATCTCTCGGCCATCAAATCTCATGAATTTTTTCAAAATACCACATCACAACAGTCCCAAAATTATCAAAACAACCCCAACAAAATTGTTCCTCAAAGCCGAACCAACAAATCACAAGCAACAACAATAATTCAACAAAATTTTAACATAAATTTAATCAAATTCAAACAATAATCAATGAAACCAACATTAACTTAACAAATTCACATTTAATTATTATAAAATACCATATCCTACCTCCGTACAAAATTAAAAGAATGAAAACTCCGAAGAAGCCTTTTGATCGAGTTGCTGAAGAAGAAAACGTCAAAAATCATCTGTGCCTCCTAGAACTCTAATTGACCAAACTCAAGGGGAAAGGGAGCTACGTCACTATTAACTTCTACCGAACAAAAGTGACGCCAATGTGTAGAGGAGGAGGATACGAACACTTTTATCGGATTAGATTTTTATTGGAATTACGAATCTCAAAAAATCAAGGTTGGAAGAGTTAAGGTTCTATAGTTTTTCGTCACCCTCACTCTCGGTTACTTCCATTCTTTTACTTTTCTCAAAGGTTTGGTGATAAACCCAAATTTTGTGGTTTATTTTGTGCTTAATTTAGGAAATTTTATCAACTTATCTCACATTTATTCAATGAAATAACATGATTTTGTAATTCTCCTTAAATTTGTGCTTAAGAGTGAAAACATACTTTTAGGCCTTTAAATTGCTAATTTTAATTCACTTTAATTCCATTCGATGCTTTAATATATTTGTTGAGTGATTTCAGGTTCATAAGGCAAGGATTGGATGGAAGGAGTGAAAAGAAAAGCATTCAAAATGGAGAATTCATGACGAAATGAGGATTTGCAGAAATTTGCCAAGTGACTCGTATGTGTGGCCCATGCTTATGCGTGGGGGGACATCTGCCAAATGACACGTATACATGGCCCACGCGTGCACGTGGGAAGGAAATCTTCCAGGCGACGCGTACGCGTGACAAGCAGCACGTGACCAACATAACAGAAAATGCTGGGGGGAATTTCTGGACCCGCTGAAGCCCAATCCAACTCATTTCTGAAGCTATTTGATACAGAATTCAAGAGGGAATGGGGGAAGACTCATTCATACACCTTAGTTTTAGTTAGATGTAGAATTCTAGAGAGAGAGGCTCTCTCCTCTCTCTAGATTAGGGTTTTTAGTTTTCTTCCTTTTAGATCTATATCGGAATTCTTTCTTCAATTTAGTTTTCCTTTACTTTTGTTTGTTCTAGCATTTTACTTCTCTTGTTAATTCCTTTATTTTGTCAATTTTAGTTTATGAACTCTTTTGTTGATTTCTATTTCCTTTTAATGCAATTTATGATTCCCATGTCTTTTAATGTTTGCCATGATTTCTATTATTGATTCCTTACTTTGATTAGTTATAGCTTTCTTTAATTCTTGCAACTTATGATGTTTACTTTTATTGCCCTTTATGTGTTTAATGAAATGTCTCTTTTAGTTATGAGCTAGGTTTTTCTCTTCTTGGCTTGAGCTGAGTAATTGGAGACTCTTGAGTTATCAAACTCTTTTATTGATTGATAATTGGTAGTTGCTAGTTGATTTGAATGCCACTAAAGCTAGTCTTTCCATAGGATTTGACTAGGACTTGTGGACTTAAGTTGATTGTATCCACTTGACTTTCCTTCATAGTTAGAGGTTAGCTAAATGGGAGCAATGGACAATTCTTGTCACAATTGATGATGATAAAGAGGATAGGACTTCTAATTCTCATCCCTTGCCAAGACCTTTCTTAGTTGTTAGCTTATTTATTTTTGTTATTTACATTTCTTGTCTCTTACTACAAAAACCCCAAAACATTCCTTCATAACCAATAACAAAGCACTTCATTGTAATTCTTAGGGAGAACGACCCATGATTAATATGCTTGGTTATTTTATTGGGGTTGAACTGGTGACAACCATATTAAATTTGATGTGAGGATTAGGTGTTGGTTTGGAACTATACTTGCAATGTAACAATTATTTTTGTGAAATTCTTTACCAACATAAAATCCTTTATCAAATTTTGGCGCCGTTGCTAGGGAATTACAATAGTGTTATGTTATTGGCTATTTTGAATATATTAATACCGTGAATATCGTGCTTTTTGGTTATTTCTAGGTCTTATTAGTAATTAGGAGTTTACTTTTTCTTTGCCTTTTTGAGATTTTTGTTTTGATTTCCTCTTTTCCATATGAATTCTCATTCTTGTGGTTTTCTATATGATTGTGACTTTGTTGTAGGCAATGAAAACTTTAATGATGGCTCACATTATGGGAGAGATGAATTCTTGAGAAGGGAGCCACATCCATCTGAGAAATTATCATGGCAACCTCCTCAACCAAGCTACTATGATTACAATCCCTCCTATAATGCATATCATTCCAATGGATATGATGGTTCTTATCATGATTATGCCACTCAACCACCATCATTCCATGCACCATACTCTCAACATGGTCCTTAATCACTACCATTCTAACTACCATATTCCCAATCCACATCCTATTTCCATCAATCACCTCCACACAATCACCCTAATCTATATCCTCCATATGCACACACTTATAACCATTATGAACAAGCACCCATGTAACCGATGAGCGGATAATTTGTACGCTTTTTGGCATTGTTTTTAGTATATTTTTAGTATGATCTAGTTAGTTTTTAGTATATTTTTATTAGTTTTTAGTTAAAATTCACTTTTCTGGACTTTACTATGAGTTTGTGTGTTTTTCTGTGATTTCAGGTATTTTCTGGCTGAAATTGAGGGACCTGAGCAAAAATTTGATTCAGAGACTAAAAAGGACTGCAGATGCTGTTGGATTCTGACCTCCCTGCACTCGAAGCGGATTTTCTGGAGCTACAGAAGCCCACTTGGCGCGCTCTCAACGGCGTTGGAAAGTAGACATCCTGGGCTTTCCAGCAATATATGATAGTCCATACTTTGCCCAAGATTTGATGGCCCAAACCGGCGTTCAAAGTCACCCTCAGAATTCCCAGCGTTAAACGCCGGAACTGGCACCAAAATGGGAGTTAAACGCCCAAACTGGCACAAAAGCTGGCGTTTAACTCCAAGAAAAGT
>NC_029772.3:56834681-56835033 GCF_000817695.3 Arachis duranensis | reverse complement strand
CATCTCTGTACACCCTAGGCTACTAGTTTTCTATAAGTAGGACCTTTTACTATTGTATTTTCATCTTTGGATTATTTTAGATCCTTTGATCATCTTTGAACATCTAGTTCTTAGATCATTGGGAGGCTGGCCATTCGGCCATGCCTAGACCTTGTTCTTTTGTATTTTCAACGGTGGAGTTTCTACACACCATAGATTAAGGTGTGGAGCTCTGCTGTACCTCGAGTATTAATGCAATTACTATTGTTCTTCTATCCAATTCAGCCTATTCTTGTTCTAAGATATCACTTGTTCCTCAACTTGATGAATGTGATGATCCGTGACACTCATCATCATTCTCACCTATGAACGT
>NC_029772.3:56833206-56834008 GCF_000817695.3 Arachis duranensis | reverse complement strand
AGATTTACAAGGTGACCATAGCTTGCTTCATACCAACAATCTCTGTGGGATCGACCCTTACTCGCGTAAGGTTTATTACTTGGACGACCCAGTACACTTGCTGGTTAGTTGTGCGAAGTTGTGTTTATGCCATGGTATTGACACCAAGTTTTTGGATTCATTACCGGGGATTATTTGATTTGTGAAAAGTATTGATCACAATTTCGCATACCATGTTTTTGGCGCCGTTGCCGGGGATTGTTTGAGTATGGACAACTGACGGTTCATCTTGTTGCTTAGATTAGGTATTTTTTCTTCAGAATTCTTGAAGATGAATTCTAGTGTTTCAAGATGATCTGTTGAAGTCTGGCTGGCTGTGAAGCCATGTCTAATTTCATTGGATCGAGGTTTCAACTTATCATCACAAGAGCTTGTTGATTTCTATCAATCTTGCTATTGGAGCAGTGATCTGCTAAGGCTTGGCTGGCCTTTGGGCATGTCTAGTGTTTTGGACCGAAGCTTTCTTTGAAAGCTTGGCTGGCTGTGAAGCCATGTCTAATTCCTGGACCGGAGTCTTAGACTAACCATTGCATGATTCCTGGAATTCTCATTAAGAATTTTGATACCTTTTTCCACTTTATTTTCGAAAAAGCACAAAAAATTTTACAAAATCATAAAATCCAAAAATATTTCTTGTTTGAGTCTAGAGTATAATTTTAAGTTTGGTGTCAATTGCATGCATTCATTCATGTGTCTTAAGGATCTTCAAGTAATTATTGATGATTTCTTACTCTGATCTTTGAATTCTCTTGACTTGAGTGTT
>NC_029772.3:56830776-56831010 GCF_000817695.3 Arachis duranensis | reverse complement strand
AGCTCAAGAACTGATTGAAATGGTTGCAAATAACCAATTCATGTACACTTCTGAAAGGAATCCTGTGAACAATGGGACTAGTTAGAAGAAAGGAGTTCTTGAGATTGACACTCTGAATGCCATATTGGCTCAGAATAAGATATTGACTCAACAAGTCAATATAATTTCTCAAAGTCTGTCTGGAATGCAAAATGCACCAAGCAGTACTAAAGAAGCTTCATCTGAGGAAGAAGC
>NC_029772.3:56829273-56829553 GCF_000817695.3 Arachis duranensis | reverse complement strand
TATCAAATCCCATCTTTCTCTTCACCACTCACATCCATCCTTCATAAAACCTCACCTACCTCACCATTCAAATTCAAACCATTTTCCCTCCCAAACCCACCCATACATGACCGAACCATGAGCCCCCCACTCCTATATAAACCCTTCTTCACTCCTTCATTTTCACACAACCTAAACACTACTTCTCCCCCTTTTGGCCGAACACAAAGCCATTCCCTTCTCTCTCCTTTCTTCTTCTTCTACTCCCTTCTTTCTTCTTTTGCTCGAGGACGAGCAAACC
>NC_029772.3:56828042-56828638 GCF_000817695.3 Arachis duranensis | reverse complement strand
ATCTTACTATGGTTCGGGGGAAATACTTGGATTTTAGTCCGGAAAATGTAAGGCTGGCATTCAACTTGCCCATGATGCAAGAAGATGAACATCCTTACACTAGAAGGGTCAACTTTGATCAAAGGTTGGACCAAGTCCTCACAGTCATATGCGAAGAGGGCGCCCAATGGAAGAGAGATTCAAGAGGGAAGCCGGTTCAATTGAGAAGGCATGACCTCAAACCCGTGGCTAGAGGATGGTTGGAGTTTATCCAACGCTCAATCATTCCCACTAGCAACCGGTCCGAAGCTACCATAGACCGGGCTATCATGATTCATAGCATCATGATTGGAGAAGAAATAGAAGTTCATGAGGTTATATCTCAAGAACTTTATAAGGTGGCGGACAAGTCTTCTACCTTGGCAAGGTTAGCCTTCCCTCATCTCATTTGTCACCTCTGTTATTTGCTTGGAGTTGACGTAGAAGGAGACATCCCTATTGATGAGGACAAGCCCATCACTAAGAAGAGGATGGAGCACACAAGAGACCCCACTCATCATGAGATCCCTGAGATACCTCAAGTGATGCACTTTCCTCCACAAAACTATTGGGAGCAA
>NC_029772.3:56827651-56827849 GCF_000817695.3 Arachis duranensis | reverse complement strand
GATCTTCAAGAGGAAGAAAGAGCCGCCATCACTAAGGTGGACCCGTTCTTTAATTTCCTTGTTCTTTATTTTTCTGTTTTTCAAATTTTAGTGCTTGTGTTTATCTATGTTTGTGTCTTGTGATCATTAGTGTCTTAGTGTCTATGCCTTAAAGTTATGAATGTCCTATGAATCCATCACCTTTCTTGAATAAAAAAT
>NC_029772.3:56761611-56826477 GCF_000817695.3 Arachis duranensis | reverse complement strand
GGGCGTTAGTGACAGACGCAAAAGAATCACTGGATTTTATTCCAACCTGATTGAGAACCGACAGATGATTAGCCGTGCCGTGACAGGGTGCGTTGAACATTTCCACTGAGAGGATGGGAGGTAGCCACTGACAACGGTGAAATCCTTGCTTAAGCTTGCCATGGAAAGGAGTAGGAAGGATTGGATGAAGACAGTAGGAAAGCAGAGAGACGGAAGGGACAAGCATCTTCATACGCTTATCTGAAATTCCTACCAATGAATTACATAAGTATCTCTATCTTTATCTTTATGTTTTATTCGTTTATCACCATACCCATTTGAGTTTGCCTGACTAAGATTTACAAGGTGACCATAGCTTGCTTCATACCAACAATCTCTGTGGGATCGACCCTTACTCGCGTAAGGTTTATTACTTGGACGACCCAGTACACTTGCTGGTTAGTTGTGCGAAGTTGTAGTGATCACAATTTCGTGCTACCAAGAACCACCACCACTTCAACATCATTACCCTCACAACCCTTCTTTTTCTTCCAACCAAGCTCCCATGGATGATACACTTGGTATCATTCCTCAAGAGCAAGAAAAGCTCCAAACCACACTCACTAGTTTCACCTCCGCCTTCCAAGAGCTTATATTCCGTATACCTCTATCTTCTACTAACAACCAAAACACCTTCCAACCTCCAAGCCTTGATGAACCTCCTTTCCAACCACATGATAAATTCTCCTTTCCATCACAAACCTCCATGGAAAAATATCCATGTCTATCAATCCAAGAGCAATATGATCCTACTTATGTTAGCGAAATGGAATAAGAGTCAAAGGATCGTCTCAAGGAAGCAATGGATTGGCTTCAAGCAACTATCTGTCAAAAGTTGAACTCATGGGATTTATACCACAAACAAAACATGTCCACGGATGATTGTGGAGAAGCAACCAAAGAGGGGAGTGTGAGGGAGATTTTAGAGTCTCAACTTGAGAACAAGGAAATAGAGTGTGTTTTGCAACAAGTGGAAGGGATTGAGATTGTTGAAGAAGAAGAAGTTGAAGAAGATCTAGGGGAGGTTGAACAAGAAGGAAGTTCCATCATTGAAGACAACTCTACACCAAGTGACAATGGTGATCTTGTTGAAGCTTCTTCCATGAGATGTGAAACCGATGTTGAGGAGGAATGTGCACAAACTCCAATGCATATTTTGATCAATGAGAAAAAGTTAGAAGAAGTTAACAAACAAGAAGAAATTGAAGAAAGTTGTCAAAAGGTGGAAGTCATCAAGAAGGAACCAAAGGAAGTGGAGCCTACAATGTCAAGACCATTGGATATCTTCCTTGCTAAGTCACCATCCAAATTACAAGTTGAATGGGTAATCATCTCATCTTTCAATTTCCTTGGCCCATATCAATATGCATTGTTAAAAACAGATGGTCAACTTAGAACTCTTTGTGGGTTAAAGAGTATGAAAGAGTTGGATGTTGGTGGGCAATTCGAATCAAGATGCATAGGGGATGAAAGTTCAAACTTTGAAATCCAAAAGTGGAGTGAAGCTCAATTCTATGGAATTAGGATAAGGATTAGGAGTTCTAAGGAGAATTCAAGAAGTTTGTCACCCAAGTCACCCAATTGGAAGCATGAAGATCAAGAAGAAAGGGGGTTGACAAATAAAGTATCGGACCCCGGAATATACATAGACAATCATCAACTTTGGGGCTTTGTCACTTGCTTAAGCTTCCTTAATGGCCTTGTACACCTAGTTTGGGATACTAGTGGACAATGGAAATGCAAACATTGGTGGGGATTCAAGGAAGAGTTCAAGCATAAACCACCTTGACAAGGACCCTCCCAAATGTCCAACTTAAGGACTTAAACTAAAAGTACTAGGTGGGAGACATCCCACCATGGTAAACTCTTTCCATTCTCTTGTATATATAATCAATGAATGAATTGAGTTGCCATTGTTAGGTAGTTTTCTTCTTTGCATATTCTTGTTTTAGTGTTTTGGTTGCTAGTTTGTTTGATTAGTTTTATGCCTTAAGTTGTAGAATAGTTGTTGTTAAATTGTATTTTGCTTGAAGTGTAAGTTTTGTTTGTTTTGTATTTGAAAATTATTCAAAAATCAAAAGATTTGTTGTTAAATTTGAATTTTAGTTGCTTTAGAATGCTTATAGATTAGGAGAGTGCACTGTTTCTGTTTTCATATTTCAAAAACAAAAATAAGAAAAAAGGTGCACACCACGCATAAGCGTGGCCGACACACATGCGTCGTGTGTCATATTTGGACTCCTGGTACAAAAACCAGAGAGTTGCACTGGAGTGGTGCTGGTTTTGTGAGAATAGCATAATTTGGCCCCACGCGTACGCGTGGGTGACGCTTACCAGTCACCTGTACTTTCTGCATCCCACGCGTACTCGTGGGCGACGCTTACGCGTCGATGTCCCGCTCGCCTTCCACGCACACGCGTGGGTGACGCTTACGCCTCGCCTCGCGCCCTGTTTCTTCCCCTTTCTTCCTTTCTTCTTCTTTTTTTCTTCATTCTTTCTTTCTTCTTCTTCTCTCTTCCTTTCTCCCATTTCTTTTCTCATCTACTTTTCTCTTCTCACCCTTCTCATTATTTCTTTCTTACTTCTCTTTATTTCTTCTTCTCTTTTATTTTGCTCATCTTTCATTTCTTTTGTTTATTGCATTTGCATACTTTCATTCATTGTATTTTAATTTTATTTTTGTAGCTTGTTCTTATTTTCTTTTCTAATTTTTTATTTTAATATTAGTGTTGAATTCTTTTGTTCAATTGTTGAGAATTTTTGGATCATTTTGATGTTGCATGACTTGTTTAGTATTAATTGTAATATTTGTTCCACACACAAGATTAGTTCTTTAGTCCTTTCTAACTCATTATTCTTAGTTTTTATGCCTTACTATCATTGAGTTAAACTGGAACCAAATGCCCTCATGCTTATCACTAATCTTGCTTGTGTCAATTCTTATTGAAGTTGATGCTTCTGAGTGCTCTTCATACTTTGACTTTACTCTTGCATCAAGTATTAGTTGATATGCCTTAGCTTATTGTTTTTTCACTTACATGTTGTACCTACCATGTAGTTGAGAACCATATTTTTATTTGGGATTAGCCCCCACCTATGTTCTATTTGCTTTGATATCTTTGTTTTAGGCTTAATTTTCTTTCTATTTTCTCGCCTTTTAGGTTGGCCACCGAAGAAGGAAAAAGGAAAAGTTTCTAAATGGGGCAATGAACAAGTTCATGCGCACAATCTTTTGAAAGAGCTCATCAGTTGTATCAACCCATCCACCTTGCTCTTCTTTGCATGCATCGAGGACGGTGCAATCTTCAAGTGTGGGGAGTTTTCGTTGATGACCGACCTCCGTGGGTAATCACTCCCCTTTTTCAGCACCAACGTTAGATAGTTGTTTCATTGCATGATAGGTTGCATGTTAGTTAGAATTTGTATATATTTTACAATTTTTCTTGCTAGGACTGCTTGGTTAGAGTGATGATTTCCTTTTCAAGAAACTGTTTTAGGGCATTTCACTAATTTGAATAAAATTTTTTTATTGAACTTGTTTGAAGAATGTATTTTGGAAAAGGTTTTTGAGCTTAGAACACACAAGCATGTGAGTTTTGAGCCTAATTGTGTGGTTACATCATATAACCACTATTTTCCTTCTTATGTGTATTATTCTCTTTCTGTGATTGTAATCTTTGATTTGTTTGATTCTTTATGTCCATTATTCCATGTATACATGCATTTATATGATTGAGGCCATCATTTCATTTGGCTCACTTACCTAAATAGCCTACCTTTCATCAACTATTGTTAGCCAATTTTGAGCCTATTCAATCCCTTTTGTTCTTAATTTTAGCACATCACTACCCCTAAGTGAAAAATAATAAATGTCCCTTAATTTGGATCTTTGATTAGCTTAGGCTAATGAGGGTGTGTATCATTTGGGTCTGGAAAACTTGGAAACATTGGTTAAGGTAAAAGTGTATTTGGTATCTTTGTTGAAAACCATGGGATTGGGTACATATTCATGCACTAAATGTAAAACCATATGCATTGATATGTTGTATATACTTTATTGTGAAAAAAATGATAAAGAAAAAAAATAAAAAGAATGTAGAAAAATACATAAAAAAAGAAAAAAAGCAATAAAAAGGGGACAAAAAATGCCCCAATACAAAGTAATAATAACAATGCATATGGAATGTGAATTAAAGAGAATGCATGAGTATGTGAAAAATTGGGAATCATAGGTAGCTAGGTATTGTATTAGAATTGTATAGGTTGTTATATGTGTTGGGTGAGAGCTTAGATTAATCAAAGATTCAAATTTCAAGCTCACTTGACCATATGTATTCCCACCTTTACCCTAGCCCCATTACAAACTATGAATAAGTCCTCATGATAAATATACGCATGCATCAAATAATTGTTGATTGTTAGATGAAAAACGAATCTTGGAAAGCATTATTAGAAGGGAATTGAGTGATCAACCCTATACACTAGAGCGACTAAAGCAAATAAACTTTTGGTGAGGGTTCGATGCTCAATTCCTTGTTCCCGGCTTTCATGAGCTTTCTTCTTGCAATTCTATTTGAACTTTAATTTTTATATTTGAATTGGTGGGATTCATGAATCATCATATGATGTTAGCCCTACTTGTTCATATATGTCTTGGAGATTGATTTACTTTTGACCAAGTAGGTAGAATCATTTTACATTTAGTTGCATTCACATAGATAGGTGCATATAGTATATTTGCATTGAATAAAAGTTTATACCCCCTTTTCTTGTCTTTCTTGGTTTAGCATGAGGACATGCTTAGTTTAAGTGTGGAGAGGTTTGATAAACCCCAATTTTGTAGTTTATTTTGTGCTTAATTTAGGAAATTTTTCAACTTATCTCACATTTATTCAATGAAATAGAATGGTTTTGTAATTCTCCCTAAATTTGTTCTTAAGAGTGAAAACATGCTTTTAGGTCTTTAAATTGCTAATTTTAATTCACTTTAATTCCATTCGATGCTCTGATATGTTTATTGACTGATTTCAGGTTTACAAGGTAAGGATTGGATTGAAGGAGTGAAAAGAAAAGCATGCAAAAGGGGGGGGGGCATCTGCCAAATGACGCATATACGTAGCCCATGCGTACGCGTGACAAGCAGCACGTGACCAACTTAATAGAAAATATTGGGGGCGATTTCTGGACCTGCTGAAGCCCAATCCAACTTATTTCTGAAGTATTTGATGCAGAATTCAAGAGGGAATGGGGGAGGACTCTGACGAATGGACTTTTGCGTGGTCTAGAATTTCACAAATAAAAGCTCGTTGAAAGTGTAGCTTCTAAACCAACAAGAATCCTTTTGTACAAAAGTTTGGTTGTCACAAGTAACAAATCCCTAATAAATTTGATAACCGAAGTATTTAAACCTCGGGTCGTCTCTCAAGGGATTTCAGGGAAGTGTGCTTATAATTGGTTATGAAAAAGTGTGTTTTAGGGTTTTGGATAGGAAATAAGAATTGTAAATTGCAAAAGGAATAAACTAATAACTAGAAAAGCTCTTGGCAAGGTATGAGAGCTGAAAGTCCTATCCTAGCTATCCTTATCAATTGTGATGAGAATTGTTCATTGCTCCCACTTAGTCACCCTCTAACCATGAAGGTAAGTCAAGTGGATAAATCAATTTGATTCCCCAAGTCCTAGTCAACTCCTATGGAAAGACTAGAGTTAGTGGAATTCAAATCAACAAGCAAATTTCAATTATCAATGAACAAAGGAGTTTGATAACTCAAGTGTCACCAATTACTCAACCAAAGCCAAGAGATTCAATAACAACAAATGGAGAAGCAAGCAATAAGCATGAAATACCTCAAATTGCATTAATAAGAGAAATAAAATCTAACATGAGAATTCATAAATTAACGTAATAGAATAAATAAAAGTAGAAGAGAAACTAAATTAAAGAAACATTGAACCTGGATTGGAGGAGAAATAAACCTAAAACTAAGAGAAATCCTAAATCCTAAAACCTAGAGAGAGGAGAGAGCTTCTCTCTCTCTAGAAACTACAACTAAAACCTAAATTTGTGAATAATGAGAAGTGTATGATGTATGAATGATTCCCCCACTCTGCAGCTTCTATTCTGTATTTTCTGGGCCAAAAATTGGGTTAAAAAAGCCCAAAAATTGCCCCTAACGATTTCTAATACGTCCAGCACATGGCTCTGTCATGCGTACGCGTGGATTGAACTTTTGCTAGGTCATGCGTACACGTAATCCATGCATGCGCATCCCTAACAGCATGGCAACTATGGCAAATTATATATCATTCCGAAGCCTCAGATGTTAGCTTTCCAACGCAACTGGAACCGCTTTATTTAGACCTCTGTAGCTCAAGTTATGACCGTTTGAGTGCGAAGAGGTCAGGGTTGACTGCTTTGCAATTCCTTCAATTTCTTGTATTTCTTCCACTTTTACATGCTTTCTTTCCATCCTCTAAGCCATTCCTGCCCTATAATCTTTGAAAACACTTAACACACATATCAAGGCATCGAATGGTAATGAGAGAGGATTAAAATTAGCTAAATTAAGACCAAAGAAACATGTTTTCAATCATAGCACAAAATCAGGAAGGAAAATGTAAAATATGCGAATTCTATGAATAAGTGTGAGATTAGTGGATAAAATCCACTCAATTAAGCACAAGATGTACCACAAAATAGTGGTGTATCAAATCTTTCCACACTTAAACATTAGCATGTCCTCATGCTAAGCTCAAGAGAAGCTATAAGAGTGAAGAGTAATGGTAGAAAGTATGAGATGCAACCTATCTGTATGAATGCAACTAAATGTGAAATGCTTTTACCTACTTGGTTAAAAATAGATAAACCCTTCAAAAACAAACATGAATTAAATTTCACTAATTCGAATCATAAAAATAAAGTACAAATAACTTGCAAGAAGAAGATAGCTTATGAAAGCCGGAAACAAAGAATCGAGCATCGAACCCTCACCGGAAGTGTATACACTCTAATCGCTCAAGTGTTTAAGGTTCGATTCTCTCAATTATCTACTAATCTTGCTTTCTAAGGCTTGCTCTTCTTCTACCAATCAACAAAGAATTAATGCACAGATACACATTTCAAGATTAGTATTTGGTCAAGGTAGGATTGTATTTGGTCAAGTGGACTAAAATCTGAATCCTTAATTAACCTAAACTTCTCACCTAACTTAGGACAATCCATGTAATCATAATTAAAGCCTAACTACCCATTAACTATGTTTTGCCACATATTCATGCATCCGAATTTGAGTACAACTCATATGCTGATATGCATCGCCATCATTTACTTTGGGGCATTTTGTCCCCTTTTTATTTATTTGCTCTTTTCCTTTTCTTTTTCTCTCTTTTTTTTATTTTTCTTTTCTTTTCTCTCAATGCATATGATTAAAGTATTGAATGCAATAATATGTGCTAAACATTCTTTGCACATTTTATTTTTTTCAAGAATATACAACACCCAATTCTCAAACTAAATGTTTTCAATCCCAATTTTTCCTCACTTAATTTGTGAGCACTCTCACTAGTCTAAGCTAACCAAGGATTCAAATCAAGGACATTATTGTTTTTCGCTTAGAGTTAGTGATGAGCTAAAGTATAGAACAAATGGGGTAAAATAGGCTCAAATTGGTTTGCAAAAGATAATGAAAGGGGTAAGGCCATATGGGTATGTAAGCTAAATGAAACAAGGCATCAATCATATAAGTGCATGCATACATCAATTAATGGAAATATAGAATCAAGCAAGACAAAGATCACAATTTTAGAGAGAACAACACACATCAAAAAAATAAAATGTTGGTTGATAAAATGCAACCAATCAATTAGGCTCAAAATCTCACTAGTTTTATGTGTTCGAACCATGTTCCAAATTAAATTTCTTCAAACAAGTTTAACAAAAATTTTAATTCAAGTTAGTGAAATGCTATAAGATAATTTCTTGGAAAAGAGTTCATCACTTCAACCAAGCAGTGGTAGAATATGCACAGAATCAAACAAACATGTAATTACACATGCAAATGTAGCAATAAACTAACAAAGAAAAATAAAAATTGGTGTTGAAAAGAGAGTAAATAACCCACAGAAGTCATTATCGACCTCTCCACACTTAAAGATTGCACCGTCCTCGGTGCATGCAGAGACGTGCAAGTGGACGGGGGTTGTGAGCTACAACTGCTACTCTTTCTTTAATAGATTGTGCAGATGGACTTGTTGTGTGCCCCATGAAAAAGCTTTTCCTTTTTACTTTGTTGATGGCCATCCTGCAAGAAGAGAAAAAAGGAAGAAAAGTAATACAGAAACAAAGATAAGGAAACAAATAGAATATGGGTGGGTTGATGCCAAATAATGAGCATCTCAACTGCATGGTAGCTACAACATGCAAGTGAGAAAATAGGAGAAGCAAATGGCATATGAATAGTACAAAAATTGCAATAATAGGGGAGAGAGTGTGGGTAATGAAAGACAATATAAGTGCATATCAATGCAAATAGAATACAAATGTCATAAAAGATTAGCGTTGACATCTAAATAATATTACCCAACAATGGAAACAAGTCACAAAGCACCAAAAGAAAACAAGAGAAAATGCAATGGTTGAATAAGAACATTTAACACCAGTAATAAAATAGGAAATTAGAAAAGAAGATAAAAACATGCATACAGTTAAAATGCAATAAATGAAAGAATGTAAATGTAATGAGGAAAAGAAAATGAGAATGAAGAGGGAGGAGATGAAAGTAGGAAAGGAGGAGGAAAGAATGAGAAAGGAGAGAGAAAAGTAGAAGAATGGAATCTGCGAAGTGACGTGTAAGCGTCGCCCACGTGTACGCGTGGGTGTGCAAAAGAAGAGGCGACGCGTAAGTGTCGTCCACACTTACGTGTGGCTGAGCAAGAATCCAAGTGCACATAAACGTTGGTCACGCGTACGCGTGACCACTGGTTGTGCTAAACGCATAATACCAGCACCAAGGCAGGTACAACTCTCGACCAAATCACCCATTGACGCCGATCTGGTAATCCACGCGTGTGACGCGCATGCGTCGCCCACTCGTACGCGTGGGTTGGCTCGTGCGCAAGGCACTCTTCCTGCACAGGTCCCGCGTAACTGTCTGTTTGGATTGATGGGGGTAAGGTTTTCATGCGACACGTGCGCGTCGAGCATGCTCGCGCGTGGTGTGCTAGATTCGAAATTGACGTGTGCACGTCAGGGACGCTTTCGCGTGGATCGAATTGTGCATTTTGCACACCAGCCGCACGATTCCATCACAACTTTCTGTTCGTTGGATGGATGTGCCGAATAGGTATCGACGCCCACGCGTGGCCTACGCGCATGCATGGTTTGGCCCCCTCTCTTTTTTTTGCAAAATACAGAATACAGAATGCAGATGCTGATGCAGACATGATGAATGAACACTTAATAAGAATAGAATAAAGTAAAACGAAGAACAAAACAAAATTAAATAAAGCTAAGACTTAAAAAGAACGGTCATACCACGGTGGGTTGTCTCCCACCTAGCACTTTTAGTTAAAGTCCTTAAGTTGGACACTTGGTGAGCTCCTTGTCAGGGTGGCTTACACTTGAACTCATCCAGGAATCTCCACCAATGTTTGTAATTCCAATAGCCTCCGAGATCCCAAACTAGGCACAAAATGCCTTCAAGCAGGTTAAAGCAAATGACAAGGCCCTAAGAGTGTTGATTGCTAGAGTGAATTCCGGGGTCCCAAACCTTGCTTTTGCACCCATCTTTGTGTTGATCATCATTGTCCCAACCGGTAGCAAGCAATCTAAATTCTCACTGAAGCGGCCAAATAACTTCCTAGACCTATTCAATTGAGCTCTACATCAACCTTTACATTTCAACTTGGAGCATACAACTATATTGAACCTTGCCTGACAACTCCTACCACTAACCATCTCCCTCTTACTCTTAAAGCCACAAAGAGCTCTAAGTTGACCATCCGTCTCAAGAAGACCATATTCAAGTTGGAAAGTAAAGGTTAAGGACAAGAATTTTACCCACTTGAATGTTGTATTGGATGGTAATGGCTTTGAGAGAGGTGTTTCCAATGATTGTGCAAGCTCCACTCCCTTGTGCTCTTCTTTGAATTCTTCCACCTCTTTGCAAGCCTCTTCAACTTGAACCTCTTCCTCTTGGTAGCTCTCTTCCAATTCAATCTCCTTTTCATTGCTTACCAAGGGCATGGGAGGTTGTGCTTATTCTTCTTTAATCTCTATCTAAGATCAACTTCTTCAAAGTCTGCAGCCATGATATGCCTTGGAGGTTGTAGACCCTCCTCAACATCAATTTCAAACGTCTTAGAAGGAGGCTCTATGTCTTGACTTTCCCATGGACGTTCCGCATCTCTCAAGTCTTCAACCACTTCCTCTTCTTCAACTATTACGGCTTCCTCCGCTTGTTCCAGTACAAAGTCATGCTCCTCACTGTTCACCAGGGTTTCTAGTGTCTCCTTCATGATACGTTCTTCATTAGATTCTCCACATGAAGCCATGGGAGTTACTTGAGTGTCCAGCCGTTGGGAGGCTAATCGACTTATTAACTCGCCCAAGGCAGCCGCGAAATTTAGCACATTCTCTTGGAACTCTTGTGTCGTCCCTTGCATCTCTCTTTCCTCTGGAAGAAGAACATTTGTTAGTGTCATCCATGGGAGATCGGGATGGATATGATGGTTCATTATTTGAGAGAAAAGGTTCATGATATGAGGGTGGTCCATCATAATAAGGATGTGGCAGTTCAACTCTCTCCATCTTGTCCACTTATTGCGCAACACACTTCAATTCCTTGGTCTTCAATTGGGATTCTTTAGCTATGGAAGCTTCGTGTGCTTTTCGGTTTACCACTTGCTCCAATTGATGAACGGCTGCTTGAAATTGATCCAGTGTGTCCTTGAGACGATCCCGTGACTCTTGTTCCTCTTGGATAACATAATGGGGATCATAAGGCTCTTGGATTAATGGATATGGACATACTATATATGGAGAAGGTGGCTCTTGGGAGTAATTGGATTGGAATTTGGGTGGCTCAACATATGGTTCATATGGCTCATGGTATGGTTGGTATGCTGGATATGGGTTAGGGTCATATGGGGGTGTTTGGTGGTAAGGGGCTTGTGAGTATGGTGGTTCAAAGCTATGTTGAGGAGGGGGTTCATAGGCGTATGGTGGCGGTTGGTGATAATCACAAGAGTGCTCACCATAGCCATTATCTTGATATGCTTCTTGGAATGGCTCTTGGTCATAGTATGTTGGTAGAGGTTGTTGCCAAGAGGGTTGATCAAATCCCTGTAGCTCCTCCCATCTTTGATTTTCCCATCCTTGATGCATATTCCCATAGTAATCTCCTCTTCCTGCAACACAATTAGAACCAAACTCATAGCCAAAGGGGTGAGAGTTCATGGTAGCTAAATAAAATAAAAACAAAAATTAGTAAAAATATGCAACTAATTCCTAAACTAACAAAAACTAGCAAACAAGAAAAAAGCAAATATTTACAATAACCAATAATAAGGCACACGTTTGCAATTCCCCGACAATGGCGCCATTTTGGTTAACGAACTTTTACGTGGTCTAGAATTTCACAAATAAAAGCTCGTTTAAAGTATAGCTTCTAAACCAACAAGAATCCTTTCGTACAAAAGTTTGGTTGTCACAAGTAACAAACCTCTAATAAAATTGATAACCGAAGTATTTAAACCTCGGGTCGTCTCTCAAGGAATTGCAGGGAAGTGTGCTTATAATTGGTTATGGAAAAGTGTGTTTTGGGGTTTTGGATAGGAAACAAGAACTGTAAATTGCAAAAGGAATAAACTAATAACTAGAAAAGCTCTTGGCAAGGTATGAGAGCTAGATGTCCTATCCTAGCTATCTTTATCAATTGTGATAAGAAAATTATTCATTGCTCCCACTTAGTCACCTTCTAACCATGAAGGTAAGTCAAGTGGATAAATCAATTTGATTCCCCAGGTCCTAGTTAACTCCTATGGAAAGACTAGAGTTAGTGGAATTCAAATCAACTAGCAAATTTCAATTATCAATCAACAAAGGAGTTTGATAACTCAAGTGTCACCAATTACTCAACCAAAGCCAAGAGATTCAATAACAACAAATGGAGAAGCAAGCAATAAACATGAAATACCTCAAATTGCATTAATAAGAGAAATCAAATCTAACATGAGAATTCATAAATTAAAGTAATAGAATAAATAAAAGTGGAAGAGAAACTAAATTAAAGGAACATTGAACCTGGATTGGAGGAGAAATAAACCTAAAACTAAGAGAAATTCTAAATCCTAAAACCTAGAGAGAGGAGAGAGCCTCACTCTCTAGAAACTACATCTAAAAACCTAAATTTGTGAATAATGAGAAGTATATGATGTATGAATGATTCCCCTACTCTACAGCTTCTAATATGTGTTTTCTGAGAAAAAAACTGGGTCAAAAATAGCCCAGAAATCACCCTCAATGATTTCTGATACATCCAGCATGTGGCTCTGTCACACGTACGCGTCGTCCACGCGTACGCGTGGATTGAACTTTCGCCAGGTCATGTGTATGCATGATCCATGCGTGCGCGTCACCTAACAGCATGGCAACTATGGCAAATTATATATCATTTCGAAGCCCCTGATGTTTGCTTTCCAACACAACTGGAACCGTCTCATTTGGTCTTCTGTAGCTCAAGTTATGACCGTTTGAGTGCGAAGAGGTCAGGGTTGACACCTTTGCAGTTCCTTCAATTTCTTGTATTCCTTCCACTTTTGCATGCTTCCTTTTCATCCTCTAAGCCATTCTTGCCCTATAATCTCTGAAAATATTTAACACACATATCAAAGCATCGAATGGTAATGAGAGAGAATTAAAATTAGCTAAATTAAGACCAAAGAAACATGTTTTCAATCATAGCACAAAATCAGAAAGGAAAATGTAAAACATACGAATTCTACGAATAAGTGTGAGATTATTGGATAAAATTCACTCAATTAAGCATAAGATGTACCACGAAATAGATGTAGAATTCAAGAGGGAGATGCTCTCTCCTCTCTCTTGATTAGGTTTTTAGTTTTCTTCGTTTTAGATCTAGATCAGAATTCTTTCTTCAATTTAGTTTTCCTTTACTTTTGTTTGTTCTAGAATTTTACTTCTCTTGTTAATTCCTTTATTTTGCCAATTTTAGTTTATGAACTCTTTTGTTGTTCTCCATTTCCTTTTAATGTAATTTATGATTCCCATGTCTTTTAATGTTTGCCATGATTTCTATTATTGACTCCTTACTTTGATTAGTTATAGCTTCCTTTAATTCTTGCAACTTAAGATGTTTACTTTTATTGCCCTCTATGTGTTTGATGAAATGTCTCTTTTAGTTATGAGCTAGGTTTTTCTCCTCTTGACTTGAGTTGAGTAATTGGAGACTCTTGAGTTATCAAATTCTTTTGTTGATTGATAATTGGTGGTTGCTAGTTGATTTGAATGGCACTAAAGCTAGTCTTTCCTTAGGATTTGACTAGGACTTGTAGACTCAAGTTGATTGTATCCACTTGGCTTTCTTTTATAGTTAGAGGTTAACTAAGTGGGAGCAATGGACAATTCTTGTCACGATGATGATAATGAGGATAAGACTTCTAGTTCTCATTCATTGCCAAGAGATTTCTTAGTTGTTAGCTTATTTCTTTTTATTATTTACATTTCTTGTCTTTTACTATAAAAACCCCAAAACATTTCTTCATAGCCAATAACAAAGCATTTCATTGTAATTCCTAGAGAGAACGACTCGAGATTAATACTCTCGGTTATTTTATTGGGATTGAACTAGTGACAACCATATTAAACTTTTGCTTCGGTCCAGGAAAATAAATATATAATAATGATAATATAGTAATAATATTAATAATAATGATGATAATATAATAATAGTGATAACAATAACAATGATTATAGTATAATAATGATAATGATAATAATAATAATAATAGTAATAATAATAATAACAATAAAACTCAATTTAGTTTTTGTCTTGTCAAATTATTTTTTGAAAATAATTCAAATTTAATAGAATAAATAATAATTAAATTAAATCTTAATAATCATAAATTTGTATTTAATTATTTTTGTTAAAAATAATTTTTTTAAAAATTATATCTCAATATAATATATTAACTCATAAATAGTTAATTATTTAATTTTCAAAAATATGTCGTTTTACAAAATACGGATCACTGACTAGAATAAATTTTGTCCTGTTCTATTATGTGTAATGTCAAAAGAGTACAAGGAAGGATATGGAAAAGACGGATGAGACTAGTTTTTTTAGCAGCCATGTGTTGAGCCATTCAGGTAACTGTATCATTGCTTAATGGACTCAAAGGTTGACTTGATGACCCTTTTAGGATGTAGCCCAGTTCCTTGTTGGATCTTATAACCCAGTTGAAAATTTTTTTTGCATTTTTGGTTTGTTGGAAGACAGATGTGTGAGGAAATAAAAAATGTTCATATTTATTGTCAGATAGTTAGTCCCAAAAAAGAAAAAAATAAAAACATCAAGAAATTAAGTCCCGACAAAAAAAGATAGGTTGGGAAATAGGGTTTGGTCAGTGGTGGCATAGTTGGTTTTTGTTGTGAGAATGAAGTTGCTGCAAGGTAGACAAAGGGAATTAAATATCGGCGACAGAAGGGTCAGCTCGGGATGATGGCCAGCTGTGCTCCATGTAAGAAGTGGATGGGGAAGATTTTGTAAGAGACGTGTATGCGTGCAAAAGGTATGAGTAGAGGTGAAAGAGGAATGGCATATTGCAGAGACGATGTACAGGAAGGAGGCGAATGGACAGTGACCAGCAGTGACCAGCAGGTGTGCGCACGCGTCGATTGTGCTTTTTTTGCTTGTTGCGCGTCCGCGCCAGGTGCGCGTGCGCGTGCACACCAGGTGCACGCGCGCGTTGCTCTTTGCTGGCAGCTTCTTTGTTTCCTTGCGTTCCTTCCATTTTTGGAAGCTTCCTTTCCATCTTCTAAGCCGTTCCTGCCCTATAAAGCCTGAAAACACTTAACGGATAGATCACGACATCGAATGGTATAAAGGGGAATTAAAAATATATAATTTAAATGTCTAGGAAGCATTTCAACCATAGAATAAAATTGGGAAGGAATTGTAAAATCTTGCAAATCATATGAATAAGTGGGTAAAGAGTTGATAAAAACCACTCAAATTAGCACAAGATGAATCATGAAATAGTGGTTTATCAAACTCCCCACACTTAAACAATAGCATGTCCTCATGCTAAGCTCATGGAGACAAAAAGAGTGAATAGGAAAAGCAAGACTCATGCAATGCAACCTATGTACATGAATGCAACTATATGATGAAATGTCTATGCCTACTTAGTTAAAAAAATAAACAAGTCTTCCAAGACAAACAGAAATCAAATTCCACTAATCCAAATCACACAATAAAAGTCAAGTAAACTTGGGAGGAGACAACTCATGAAAGCTGGGAACATAGAGTTAAGCTTAAACCCTCACTAGGAGCGTATATGCACTCTAGTCACTCAGGTGTATAGGGTAATCCACTCTAGTCTCCTCCATTCACGCCTTCTAAAACCTTTTTTTCATCTAACCAATCAACAAATATCTAATGCACATATGTAAACATGATGAGGTCTTTCTTAAGGTTGTAATGGAGCTTAGGTAAGGGTGAGGGTACATGTATGGCCAAGTGAGCTGAAAATTGAATCCTTGATTATCCTAAGTTCTCACCTAACACACACACACACACATTCCCTATGCTTCTAAAATCATGCTTAACTACCCATAGTATCACTTTGTATGTTTGGTGCACGAAATTGCAATCACACTTTTGCAATCCGCACAACTAACCAGCAAGTGCACTGGGTCGTCCAAGTAATACCTTACGTGAGTAAGTGTCGAATCTCACGGAGATTGTTGGTTTAAAGCAAGCTATGGTTATCTTATTAATCTTAGTCAGGATACCAATTATAGTTATCAATTGACTTGCAAATAAACAAGGGAGCATGGATTAAATAATACTTATTATGCAGTAATGGAGAATATGTTGGAGTTTTGGAGATGCTTTGTCTTTTGAATTCCTGTAACATAATGCTTCCTCACTTTCAAAAGTGCAAAGTTCCTTCCATGGCAAGCTGTATGTAGGGTGTCACCGTTGGCAATGGCTACTTCCTATCCTCTCAGTGAAATGGTCCAAATGCTCTGTCACAGCACGCATAATCATTTGTTGATTCTTGATCATGTCGGAATAAGATCCATTGATCCTTTTCCGTCTGTCACTACGCCCAACAATCGCGAGTTTGAAGCTCGTCACAGCCATTCAATCCTTGAATCCTACTCAGAATACCACAGACAAGGTTTAGACTTTCTGGATTCTCATGAATGCCGCCATCAATTCTAGCTTATACCACGAAGACTCTGATTAAGAAATCTAAGAGATACTCATTCAATCTGATGTAGAACGGAGGCGGTTATCAGGCACACGTTCATGGATTGAGAAAGGTGATGAGTGTCACGGATCATCACCTTCTTCATAGTGAAGCGCGAATGAACATCTTAGATAAGAACAAGCATGTTTGAATAGAAAACAGAAATAATTGCATTAATTCATCGAGACGCTGCAGAGCTCCTCACCCCCAACAATGGAGTTTAGAGACTCATGCCTTCAAAAAGTATAAAATTCAGATCTAAAAATGTCATGAGATACAAAATAAGTCTCTAAAAGTTGTTTAAATACTAAACTAGTAACCTAGGTTTACAGAAAATGAGTAAACTAAGATGGATAGTGCAGAAATCTACTTCTGGAGCCCACTTGGTGTGTGCTGGGGCTGAGACTTAAGCTTCTCACGAGCTTGGGCTGTTTCTGGAGTTGAACGCCAAGTTGTAACGTGTTTTTGGCGTTCAACTCTGGTTCGTGACGTTTTTCTGGCGCTGAACGCCAGATTGCAACATGGAACTGGCATTGAACGCCAGTTTACGTCATCTATCTTTACACAAAGTATGAACTATTATATATTGCTGGAAAGCCCTGGATGTCTACTTTCCAACCCTATTGAGAGCGCGCCAGTTGGACTTATATAGCTCCAAAAAATCCATTCCGAGTTCAAGGAGGTCAGAATCTAACAGCATCAGCAGTCCTTTTTCAGCCTAAATCAGATTTTTGCTCAGCTCTCTCAATTTCAGCCAGAAAATACCTAAAATCAGAGAAAAACACAAAAACTCATAGTAAAGTCCAGAAATATGATTTTTGCTTGAAAACTAATAAAATTCTATTAAAAAATAATTAAAACATGCTAAAATCTACATGAAATTACCCCCCAAAAAGCGTATAAAATATCCGCTCATCACAACACCAAACTTAAACTGTTGCTTGTCCTCAAGCAATTAGATAAATAAAATGGGATGAAAAGAAATTAAGAAGCAATAATATTTCAGAGTTTTAAGTGAAGCTCAGAATCTTATTAGATGAGCGGGGCTGGTAGCTTTTTTGCTTCCGAACAGTTTTGGCATCTCACTTTATCCTTTGAAATTCAGAATGATTGGCATCCATAGGAACTCAGAATTCAGATAGTATTATTGATTCTCCTAGTGTAGTATGTTGATTCTTGAACATAGTTACTTTATGAGTCTTGGCCGTGGCCCTAAGCACTTTGTTTTCCAGTATTGCCACTGGATACATAAATGCCACAGACACATAATTGGGTGAATCTTTTCAGATTGTGACTTAGCTTTGCTAAAGTCCCCAATTAGAGGTGTCCAGAGTTCTTAAGCACACTCTTTTGCCTTGGATCACGACTTTAACCACTCAGTCTCAAGCTTTTCACTTGGACCTGCATGCGACAAGCACATGGTTAGGGACAGCTTGATTTAGCCGCTTAGGCTAGGATTTACTTCCTTGGGCCCTTCTATCCACTGATGCTCAAAGCCTTGGATCCTTTTCACCCTTGCCTTTTGGTTTTAAGGGCTATTGGCTTTTTTTTCTTTTTCTTTATCCAATGATTCCTTGTAAATTTTTTTTCTGCTTTTTCTTGCTTCAAGAATCAAATTCATGATTTTTCAGATCAGCAATAATATTTTTCGTGTTCCTCATTCTTTCAAGAGCCAACATTCATAAAATTCAAGATAAAAAATATGCAATGTTCAATCATTCATTCAGAAGACAAAAAGTATTTCCACCACATATAATTAATTATAATTTTTCTTATTAAGAACTCGAAAAATATAAATTACCTCTTTATTCTAAAAATCTACTATTTTATTCATGTTTGATGATGATGAGAAAAATAAATTATAACTTAATTGGAAATAAAACCAGAATATATATGCTAATTACTACTACTACTGTATAACTTCTAAGGTAAATTCCTATAATAACACTATCACAGAGTTAAAGCTAAAATTAGAACTCAACAACCTGTATTTTGGGAAGTGGGTGTTCCTCTAGTCTGTGGGGTGCTTGGTCCTTCAAGAATTAATTTCTGACACTTCAGTTCCCTCAAGTCACGCCCTTGCTCCTCTTGTTCCCTAAGCAATTTGCAAAGCATGCTATTCTGATTATTCTGTTCTTCCTTTATTTCGTCCATAGCTTTTTGCAACTTGGAAACAGATGCCTCAAGATGCTCCTAGTATTCAAATTGAGGGATTTCTGGGAGGAATTCCTGTGCTCTTCTCTTGATGGGGTCATCCTGCAACTATTGTTTTTCTATTGATATTTTAGTGAGTGGCCGCGCAACTGAGATATACTCAGTTATTCCCATCCTCACTCTAGCATCTTTGCAGAGCATAGAAATTAAGCTTGGATAAGCCAATTTCGCATCTTTGGAGTTCTTGTTTGCTATTTTGTAAAGTTCACACGAAATTAACTGATGAACTTCTACTTCTCTTCCCAACATGATGCAGTGAATCATCACTGCTCTTTTAACAGTGACTTCAGAACAGTTGCTAGTGGGCAATATAGAACGCCCAATGAAGTCCAGCCAGCCTCTGGCGACTGGTTTGAGATCTTCTCTCTTGAGTTGAATTGGGATGCCAGTGGTGCTGGTGGTCCACTTGGCTCAGGGATGCATATATCCTCTAGAATCTTGTCCAAGCCCTTGTTTGTTCTCATCATTCTCCTATTAAAGGAGTCTAGGTCATCTTTCAGCTGAGGCAGCTTAAAGATCTCCCTGATTTTGTCAGGGTAGATGTGAACAATCTTTCCTCTGACCAAGGTCCGATAGTCATAGAGGGCAGTTCCAAATATTCTTTGCCTGTCTGTTTGCCACAGATTAGCATAGAACTCCTGAACCATATTCCTTCCCACTTTTGTTTCAGGATTAGCTAGGATTTCCCAGTTCCTGTTTCGAATTTGCTCTTGGATCTCCGGATATTCATCTTCTTTTAGATCGAACTTGACTTCCGGGATCACTGACCTTAGACCCATTATTTTATGGTAGTGGTCTGAATGTTCTTTGGTTAAGAACTTCCCTTGATTCCAAAGTGGTTTTGGAATATTCTCTTTCTTGCCTCTTGGAGTGGCTTATTTTCCTTTAGGAGCCATGATCTTAGTGAGTATGTTTTTGTGATCATGGATAAACACACCAAACTTAGAGGTTTGCTTGTCCTCAAGCAAAAGAAAATAAAGGAGAGGGATAGAAGGAGAGCTAATGTCGAATGGTGGATGAGAGAAGGGAGGCCGAATGTGGATTTAAAAGGGTGGGGGGTGGGTTTCGAAAAAAATAATTTAAAAAGATAAGATAGAAGATATGATTTATGAAAGATAAATATGATAAGAAAAAGATATAATTTAAAAATAAAAAGTTGTGAATGATATTTGAAAAAGATAAATCTGAATTTTTATTTTGAAAATGATTTTAAAAGATAATTGAGTTTTGAAAAATTTTGAGAAAAGAGTTGGATTGGATTGGAAAAAATTTGTGTTTATGAACTAAGATACATTTGATATTTTTGAAAAAGGGATTTTAGAAATTAGGGTTTTTAGAAATTAGGATTAAAATTTTTGGAATTGAAGGATGAGAATTTGGAACGTGTTTATACAAGAAATCATGAATTGAAACACAGAAAAAATTAAAAATTTGTGAAGAAAAAACGAATTTACCTCCTCCCCACCATCCTGGCGTTAAACGCCCAAACGCTACATATTTTGGGCGTTTAACGCCCAAACGCTGCTTTTCCTGGGCATTCAATGCCCATCTGTTGCTTCTTTCTGGTGTTGAACGCCAAGAACTCCTTCGTCACTGGGCGTTTTTCTGAACGCCCAGGACGCTGTAAATCTGGCGTTGAACGCCCAGAAGGTGCTTCTTTCTAGTGTTCAACGCCCAGAAGGTGCTTCTTTTGGGCGTTTAACGCCCAAAATAGCTTTTACTGGCATTTTCGCACCAGTGAGCTTCCATTTGCTATTTTTATCCTTTGAATCCTTCTATAACTCTGTGAACTCAAGCAATTGCTATTTTACCTTGAAGATACTTGACATATACCTATAAAAATCAATTAATTAACAAATAAACTTTGTAAATGGCTGGGTTTCCTCCCAATAAGCGCTTCTTTATTGTCTTTAGCTGGACTATTACTGAGCTTTAATCAAGTCTCAGTTTTGAGTATTCTTGGTCAAAATTGCTTTCGAGATAATGTTTAACTCTCTGTCCATTAACAATGAACTTTTTGTTAGACTCGTTATCCTGAAGCTCTACGTATCCATATGGTGACATACTTGTAATCACATATGGTCCTCTCCACCGAGATTTCAATTTTTCGGGGAATAATCTGAGCCTAGAATTAAATAGCAGAACTTTCTGCCCTAACTCAAAGACTCTGGATGACAGTTTCTTATCATGCCATCTTTTTGCTTTCTCTTTGTAAATTTTTGCATTATCGAAAGCATTGAGTCTAAATTCCTCTAGCTCATTTAACTGAAGCAATCATTTTTCTCCAGCTAACTTGGCATCAAGGTTTAGGAATCTGGTAGCCCAATAGGCCTTATGTTCCAGTTCCACTGGCAAGTGACATACCTTTCCATACACAAGCTGGTATGGAGAGGTCCCTATAGGGGTCTTGAATGCTGTTCTGTATGCCCACAGAGCATCATCCAAGCTTCTTGCCTAATCCCTTCTACGGTTAATCACAGTCCGTTCCAGGATTCTTTTAAGTTTTCTGTTAGAAACTTCAGCTTGCCCATTTGTCTGTGGATGATATGGAATGGCTACCCTGTGGTTAACTCCATAACGAACCAAAGCAGAGTAAAGCTGTTTATTGCAGAAATGAGTGCCCCCATCACTGATTAATACTCTAGGGGTACCAAATCTGCTGAAGATGTGTTTCTGGAGAAATTTTAGCACTGTCTTAGTGTCATTAGTGGGTGTTGCAATAGCTTCCATCCATTTGGATACATAATCCACTACCACCAGAATGTAAGTGTTTGTCTTTATAGAGAGTAGGCCAGTAGAAGCCACATTGGAGGACTCTTGTGGCTGTTCGCTCACTTCCAAAATATCCTCCATACTGTGATCCATGGCAATGCCAGAGGATCTTCTGTGCTTCTTCTTTAGGCACACATCTACGGATTACTCTATCTGCACATCTCTTAAAGAGATATGGATCATCCCAAAGATAGTACTTTGCATCCGTGATCAACTTTTTTGATTGCTTCCTACTGTACTCTTTGGGTATGAATCTCACTGCCTTGTAGTTTGCAATGTCTGCAAACCATGGCACTTCCTGGATGGCAAAGAGTTGCTCATCTGGAAAGTTTTCAGAGATCTCAGTAAGAGGGAGGGACGCCCCTTCTACTGGTTCTATTCGGGACAAGTGATCTGCTACTTGATTCTCTGTCCCTTTTCTATTTCTTATTTCTATATCAAACTCTTGCAGAAGTAACACCCATCTTATGAGTTTGGGTTTTGAATCCTGCTTTGTGAGTAGATATTTAAGAGCAGCATGGTTAGTGTACACAATCACTTTTGACCCCACTAAATAGGATCTGAACTTGTCAATGGCGTAAACCACTGTAAGTAGCTCTTTTTCTGTGGTTGTGTAGTTCTTATGTGCGTCATTTAAAACACGACTGGCATAGTAAATGACGTGCAGAAGCTTGTCATGCCTCTGTCCCAACACTGCACCAATGGCATGGTCACTAGCATCACACATCAGTTCAAATGGTAATGTCCAGTTTGGTGCAGAGATGATTGGTGCTGTGACCAATTTAGCTTTTAGTGTCTCAAATGCCTGCAGACACTCCTTATCAAAGGCAAATGGCGTGTCAGCAGCTAGCAGATTACTCAGAGGTTTGGCGGTTTTTGAGAAATCCTTTATAAACCTCCTATAAAATCCTGCATGCCCCAGAAAGCATCTGATTGCCTTAACATTGGCAGGTGGTGGTAATTTTTCAATTACCTCTACCATAGCTTGATCCACCTCTATTCCCTTGTTCGAAATTTTGTGCCCAAGGACAATTCCTTCAGTCACCATAAAGTAACATTTCTCACAGTTTAAAACCAGGTTAGTCTCTTGGCACCACTTTAGAACAAGTGCTAGATGGTCAAGACAGGAGCTGAATGAGTCTCCAAATACTGAAAAGTCACGAAATTGCAATCACACTTTTGCAACCCGCATAACTAACTAGCAAGTGCACTGGGTCGTCCAAGTAATACCTTACGTGAGTAAGGGTCGAATCCCACGGAGATTGTTGGTTTAAAGCAAGCTATGGTTATCTTATTAATCTTAGCCAGGATACCAATTATAGCTATCAATTGACTTGCAAATAAACAAGGGAGCATGGATTAAATAATACTTATTATGCAGTAATGGAGAATATGTTGGAGTTTTGGAGATGCTTTGTCTTCTGAATTCCTGTAACATAATGCTTCCTTACTTTCAAAAGTGCAAAGTTCCTTCCATGGCCAGCTGTATGTAGGATGTCACCGTTGTCAATGGCTACTTCCCATCCTCTCAGTGAAAATGGTCCAAATGCTTTGTCACAGCACGGCTAATCATCTGTTGGTTCTCGATCATGTCGGAATAAGATCCATTGATCCTTTTGCGTCTGTCACTATGCCCAACAATCGCGAGTTTGAAGCTCATCACATCCATTCAATCCTGAATCCTACTCGGAATACCACAGACAAGGTTTAGACTTTCCGGATTCTCATGAATGCCGCCATCAATTCTAGTTTATACCACGAAGATTCTGATTAAGAAATCTAAGAGATACTTATTCAATCAGATGTAGAATGGAGGTGGTTGTCAGGCACATGTTCATGGATTGAGGAAGGTGATGAGGTCATGGATCATCATCCTCTTCATACTGAAGCACGAATGAACATCTTAGATAGGAATAAGCATGTTTGAATGGAAAACAAAAATAATTGCATTAATTCATCGAGACGCTGCAGAGCTCCTCACCCCCAACAATGGAATTTAGAGACTCATGCCGTCAAAGAGTATAAAATTCAGATCTAAAAATGTCATGAGATACAAAATAAGTCTCTAAAAGTTGTTTAAATGCTAAACTAGTAACCTAGGTTTACAGAAAATGAGTAAACTAAGATGGATAGTGCAGAAATTCACTTTTGGGGCCCACTTGGTGTGTGCTGGGGCTGAGACTTAAGCTTCTCATGTGCTTGGGCTGTTTCTGGAGTTGAACGACAAGTTGTAACGTGTTTTTGGCGTTCAACTCTGGTTCGTGACGTGTTTCTGGCGCTGAACGCCAGATTGCAACATGGAACTGGCGTTAAATGCCAGTTTACGTCATCTATCTTCGCACAAAGTATGGACTATTATATATTGCTAGAAATCCCTGGATATCTACTTTCCAACCCAATTGAGAGTGCGCCAGTTGGACTTATGTAGCTCCAAAAAATCCCTTCCGAGTGCAGAGAGGTCAGAATCCAACAGCATCAGCAGTCCTTTTTCAGCCTAAATCAGATTTTTGCTCAGCTCCCTCAATTTCAGCCAGAAAATACCTGAAATCAGATAAAAATACACAAACTCATAGTAAAGTCCAGAAATATGATTTTTGCTTGAAAACTAATAAAATTCTATTAAAAAATAATTAAAACATGCTAAAATCTACATGAAATTACTCCCAAAAAGCGTATAAAATATCCGCTCATCAATGTTGCATCTACTCATGCACTTAATTGTTCTTTTTATTTCACCTCATATGCATTGATTCTTTTTATTAAACTTATCATTTGGGGTGCTTTCATTCCCCTAGACTTAAACTGAAACAATCATTTTTTTTGAAAGCATTGTAGCACCAATGCATTTGGTTTTCATAATTTCACATGAGTAGCATTTAGACCTTAGATATTTATTAATTAACATACATTCTTATTAACCTCAGTTCTCATAGTTTCCCCACACTTAGCTTGCACACAATCTCTATCTTAAGCTAACCAAAGATTTAATTAAGGTAAGTACTTATTTTTCCGCTTAAGACAAGTGATGTGGTAATATAGAGAATAACAGGGGATATAGAGGTTCAAAGTGGCAAACAAGGGATAATTAGAATGGTAGGCCATTTAGGATAGTGAGCTGATAACGAATGATGGCCTCAATCATACATATGCATGAATACATTAAATAATGGACATATAGAATGGAACAAGCCATAGATTGTAATCATAGAGGAGAGAAAACACACAAGAATAAAATAATGGTTAAATGATGTAACCATACAATTAGGCTCAAAATCTCACTGGTTTGTGTGTTCTAGCTCTAAACCATGTTCCAATTTACAGTCTTCAAACAAGTTTAACATAGGATTTTGGTTTGAACTAGTGAAATTTTCAAAAATAGGGTCTTTGAAAAGGACATTTATTTTTCAACCAAGTAGAGTACACATGTAACTAATTATTACTATGCAATCTATTCTATCTAAACAAAAAGAAAATTTATCTATTGGTGCTAAGAAAAGTTACCTCCGAAAGTCAGGTACTGACCGACCTCCCCACACTTAAAGCTTGGCGCCGTCCTCGGTGCCATCAGTTACGAGCAAGGGAATGCTGGAAGTGTTGCCTCCAGTGTCTAGTTCGCCTTGGCTGCCTGTGCTACTGGATGAAGGGGAGTCTGAGGTGTCATGTGGTTCTGGAGGTGGGTGTGGACCAACAATCAGCTCCTTGAGGTATGCAAATTAGCGCTTGTTACGGCGCTCCCTGCGCTTTGCCTGCTGGTCTAGCCGGTCCAACCTCTGAAGTATCTGAAGAAGCAGCTAATTTGTTGACGGTGCTTGTGATGTGGAAGGAGAATGAATATCTCTGGCCGGGGCTTTAGTCCGGCTGGCGGTGACTGCTGGGGGTCTGATGTATTTCCCACTCGAAACATATTGATCATCCCGAGGAAGTATGGCTTTGGTGTCTCCAGCTCTATAGGAGACTCCGGCTGCCGAGACCAAATCTGAAACCAAGGCAGAAAAAGGTAAGTTGCCTGCAATTTGTACGTGTCCCATGACTTGCCGGATGTGTCTTGGTAAGTTGAGGGGCTCGTCTGTAAGTATACACCAGATGAGAACAGCATGTCTACAGTGAAGGAGGACTCGTGAGTGCTTGGAAAGATGTAGTGGGACATAATCTGTGCCCAGACACGAGCCTCCAAGGTAAGTGCGGAAGCCAATATGCCCTTAGGCTTGGATCGATGATAGCCGTAGATCCACTTGCTGCCAGGTAGTGTAATAATTCTGAGAACATCATCCCAGTCAAATTGGTATTGCTGGCGCTTGAGAGAGGCTTTTTGAAATGCGTCTAATCCTTCTGGAGCAGGGGGGAGATCTAATACTTGCTGAATGGCCCTTTTGGAGGTGGGGCTTGCTTCTGACAGACATTGACAGACTGCAGGTTTGGCATGTGAAAATTGGAGTAGAATTCAACTATCCATGAATGGTTGACCTGCCTTGGCTGCCTCCGTAAGAATCCCCAATGTCTTCCGTCAATGTGGGACTCCACCAAATCCACAATGCTGGAAGGGAGGATAAGAAGGTGCTCATTGTGGTAGTTCCCTGCCGCCAGAATGGGGAACATCTGCTTATATTATCGGTTAGTGAACTGCGCAGTGTCCCTTGCTGGAAAGGCTTTTTCAGATTCATTGACCTTGATGATCCTCTTCACTCACTTTTTGGATGGTTTGACAGCTGTTGAAGATGGTTCCGCAGCTAGCACTCTTTTTGTTCCTCTTGTTATCGGTGGCTTGGGGGCAGCTTTCTCTTTACCTTTCTTGGTGGCCATCCTGAAAAGGGAAAAGAGAAATAATGTGTAAGCCAAAGGGTGAGAGCAAGGAAGAGGACATTACAAGTGATAACCAATGCCTAGGTAAGGAAAATAGCGAACAAAAGACATGGTCGTGATTCCATGGGATCAGTTCATCAATGGAAATATAGCAAGGCATTGTAGGATTGGATGCAAGAAGTTTATTGGCATGCCAGCAAAGGCATGAGCAGCATAAATCAAGCATCAATTATTAAAATGTATTATCACTCGCAGCAAACTAACAATCAAGTTTGTTTTGACAATTATATTAAAATAATAAAATATGAAAAGGGTTTTATAAAAAACTGGCAATAGAGTAGAAAGATAGAACAATTAAAATTGCACAATGCCAAATAGGCTTTTTCACAAACACTTAGCATGCATGTTTTACATGATGGTGAAAGAATTAAAGTGGAACATGCAAGCATCCCAACAATGATTAATATTAATTGTCAAACAACACCATAATAGAAAATAATACAAAGAGAAATAAAGAGAAGAAGAAGAAAAATAAAATAGAAAGAGAGAGAACCTTGAAAAGAGGTTGAAAAGAGAGAGATAGTGGATGTTTTTGTGTATTTGAATAAGGTTATTCTTCAATCCAAAGAGAGAAATAATGTTACCCAACAATGGAAACAAGTCACGAAGCACCAAAAGAAAGCAAGAGAAAATGCAATGGTTAAATAAGAACATTTAACACCATTGATAAAATAGAAAATTAGAAAAGAAGATAAAAACATGCATACAGTTAAAATGCAATGAATGAAAGAATGTAAATATAATGAGGAAAAGAAAATGAGAAGGAAGAGCGAGGAGATGAAAGTAGGAAAGGAGAAGGAACGAAAGAGAAAGGAGAGAGAAAAGTAGAAGAATGGAATATGCGAAGTGACGCGTAAGCGTCGCCCACGCGTACGCGTCGGTGTGCAAAAGAAGAGGCGACGCGTAAGCGTCGTCCACGCTTACGCGTGGGTGAGCAAGAATCCAAGTGCGCGTAAACGTCGGTCACGCATACGCGTGACCACTGGTTGTGCTAAACGCATAATGCCAGCACCAAGGCAGCACAACTCTCGGCCAAATCACCCATTGACGCCGATCTGGTAATCCACGCGTGTGCGTCGCTGACGCTTATGCGTGGTTTGACTAAAATGCAGGCGATGCGTATGCGTGGGTTGGCTCGTGCGCAAGGCACCCTTCCTGCACAGCTCCCACCTAACTGTCTGTTTGGATTGATGGGGATAAGGTTTTCATGCGACGCGTGCGCGTCGGGCACGCCCGCGCGTGGTGTGCTAGATTTGAAATTGACGTGTACACGTCAGGGACGCTTTCGTGTGGATCAAATTGTGCGTTTTACACACCAGCCACAAGATTCCATCACAACTTTCTGTTCGTTGGATGGATGCGCCGAATAGGTATCGACGCCCATGCGTGGCCTATGCGCATGCATGGTTTGGCCCCCTTTCTTTTTTTTTTGCGAAATGAAGAATACAGAATGCAGATGCTGATGCAGACATGATGAATGAACACTTAATAAGAATAGAATAAAGTAAAATGAAGAACAAAAAAAAATTAAATGAAGCTAAGACTGAAAAAGAACGGTCATACCACGGTGGGTTGTCTTCCACCTAGCACTTTTAGTTAAAGTCATTAAGTTGGACACTTGGTGAGCTCCTTGTTAGGGTGGCTTACGCTTGAATTCATCCAGGAATCTCCACCAATGTTTGTAATTCCAATGGCCTCCGGGATCCTAAACTAGGCGCAAAATGCCTTCAAGCAGGTTAAAGCAAATGACAAGGCCCTAAGAGTGTTGATTGCTAGAGTGAATTCCGGGGTCCCAAACCTTGTTTTTGCACCCGTTTTTGTGTTGATCATCATTGTCCCAACCGGGTAGTAAGCAATCTAAATTCTCACTGAAGTGGCCAAACAACTTCCTAGACCCATTCAATTGAGCTCTACATCAACCTTTGCATTTCAACTTGGAGCATACAACTATATTGAACCTTGCCTGACAACTCCTATCACTAACCATCTCCCTCTTACTTTCAAAGCCACAAAGAGCTCTAAGTTGACCATCCGTCTCAAGCAGACCATATTCAAGTTGGAAAGTAAAGGTTAAGGACAAGAATTTTACCCACTTGAATGTTGTATTGGATGGTAATTACTTTGGGAGAGGTATTTCTAGTGTCTCCTTCATGATACGTTCTTCATTAGATTCTCCACATGAAGCCATGGGCGTTACTTGAGTGTCCAGCCGTTAGAAGGCTAATCGACTTATTAACTCACCCAAGGCAGCCGTGAAATTTAGCACATTCTCCTGGAACTCTTGTGTCGTCCCTTGCATCTCTCTTTCTTCTAGAAGAAGAACATTTGTAGTGTAATCCATGGGAGATTGGGATGGATAGGAGGGTTCATTATTTGGGAGGAAAGGTTCATGATATGAGGGTGGTCCATCATAATAAGGATGTGGCGATTCAACTCTCTCCATCTTGTCCACTTGTTGCGCAACACACTTCAATTCCTTGGTCTCCAATTGGGATTCTTTATCTATGGAAGCTTCGTGTGCTTTTCGGCTTACCACTTGCTCCAATTGATGAACGGCTGCTTGAGATTGATCCAGTGTGTCCTTGAGACGATCCTGTGACTCTTGTTCTTCTTGGATAACATAATGGGTATCATAAGGCTCTTGGATTGATGGATATGGACATAGTGTATATGGAGAAGGTGGCTCTCGGGAGTAATTGGATTGGAATTTGGGTGGCTCAATGTATGGTTCATATGGCTCATGGTATGGTTGGTATGCTGGATATGGGTTAGGGTCATATGGGGGTGTTTGGTGGTAAGGGGCTTGTGAGTATGGTGGTTCAAAGCTATGTTAAGGAGGGGATTCATAGGCGTATGGTGGCGGTTGGTGATAATGACAAGAGTGCTCACCATAGCCATTATCTTGATATACTTCTTGGAATGGCTCTTGGTCATAGTATGTTGGTGGAGGTTGTTGCCAAGAGGGTTGATCAAATCCCTGTAGCTCCTCCCATCTTTGATTTTTCCATCCTTGATGCATGTTCCCATAGTAATCTCCTCTTCCTGCAACACAATTAGAACCAAACTCATAGCTAAAGGGGTGAGAGTTCATGGCAGCTAAAGAAAATAAAAACAAAAATTAGTAAAAATATGCAACTAATTCCTAAACTAACAAAAACTAGTAAACAAGCAAAAAGCAAATATTTACAATAACCAATAATAAGGCACACGTTTGCAATTCCCCGGCAACAGCGCCATTTTGACGAATGGACTTTTGCGTGGTCAAGAATTTCACAAATAAAAGCTCGTTGAAAGTATAGCTTCTAAACCAACATGAATCCTTTCGTACAAAAGTTTGGTTTTCACTAGTAACAAACCTCTAATAAAATTGATAACCGAAGTATTTAAACCTCGGGTCATCTCTCAAGGAATTGTAGGGAAGTGTGCTTATAATTGGTTATGGAAAAGTGTGTTTTGGGATTTTGGATAGGAAACAAGAACTGTAAATTGCAAAACTAATAACTAGAAAAGCTCTTGGCAAGGTATGAGAGCTGGAAGTCCTATCCTAGCTATCTTTATCAATTGTGATGAGAAAATTGTTCATTGCTCCCACTTAGTCACCCTCTAACCATGAAGGTAAGTCAAGTGGATAAATCAATTTGATTCCCCAGATCCTAGTCAACTCCTATGGAAAGACTAGAGTTAGTGGAATTCAAATCAACTAGCAAATTTCAATTATCAATCAACAAAGGAGTTTGATAACTCAAGTTTCACCAATTACTCAACCAAAGCCAAGAGATTCAATAACAACAAATGGAGAAGCAAGTAATAAACATGAAATACCTCAAATTGCATTAATAAGAGAAATCAAATCTAACATGAGAATTCATAAATTAAAGTAATAGAATAAATAAAAGTAGAAGAGAAACTAAATTAAAGGAACAATGAACCTGGATTGGAGGAGAAATAAACCTAAAACTAAGAAAAATCCTAAATCCTAAAACCTAGAGAGAAGAGAGAGCCTCACTCTCTAGAAACTACATCTAAAACCTAAATTTGTGAATAATGAGAAGTGTATGATGTATGAATGATTCCCCTACTCTGCAGCTTCTAATCTGTGTTTTCTAAGCCAAAAACTGGGTCAAAAACAGCCCAAAAATCACCCTCAATGATTTCTAATACGTCCAGCACGTGGCTCTGTCACGCGTACACGTCGTCCACGCGTACGCGTGGATTGAACTTTCGCCAGGTCATCTGTATGTGTGATCCACGTGTGCGCGTCGCCTAACAGCATGGCAACTATGGCAAATTATATATCATTTCGAAGCCCGTGATGTTTGCTTTCCAACACAACTGGAACCGTCTCATTTGGTCTTCTGTAGCTCAAGTTATGACCGTTTGAGTGCGAAGAGGTCAGGGTTGACACCTTTGCAGTTCCTTCAATTTCTTGTATTCCTTCCACTTTTGCATGCTTCCTTTCCATCCTCTAAGCCATTCTTGCCCTATAATCTCTAAAAACATTTAACACACATATCAAGGCATCGAATGGTAATGAGAGAGGATTAAAATTAGCTAAATTAAGACCAAAGAAACATGTTTTCAATCATAGCACAAAATCAGGAAGGAAAATGTAAAACATGCGAATTCTATGAATAAGTGTGAGATTAGTGGATAAAATTTACTCAATTAAGCACAAGATGTACCACGAAATAGTGGTGTAACGACTCATTCATAAACCTTAGTTTTAGTTAGATGTAGAATTCAAGAGAGAGAGGCTCTCTCCTCTCTCTTGATTAGGTTTTTAGTTTTCTTCCTTTTAGATCTAGATCGGAATTCTTTCTTCAATTTAGTTTTCCTTTGTTTTTGTTTGTTCAAGCATTTTACTTCTCTTGTTAATTCCTTTATTTTGTCAATTTTAGTTTATGAACTCTTTTGTTGTTCTCCATTTCCTTTTAATGCAATTTATGATTCCCATGTCTTTTAATGTTTGCCATGATTTCTATTATTGATTCCTTACTTTGATTAGTTATAGCTTCCTTTAATTCTTGCAACTTATGATGTTTACTTTTATTTTCCTCTATGTGTTTGATGAAATGTCTCTTTTAGTTATGAGCTAGGTTTTTCTCCTCTTGGCTAGAGTTGAGTAATTGGAGACTCTTGAGTTATCAAACTCTTTTGTTGATTGATAATTGGTAGTTGCTAGTTGATTTGATTGTCACTAAAGCTAGTCTTTCCTTAGGATTTGACTAGGACTTATGGACTCAAGTTGATTGTATCCACTTGGCTTTCTTTTATAGTTAGAGGTTAACTAAGTGGGAGCAATGGACAATTCTTATCACGATGATGATAATGAGGATAAGACTTCTAGTTCTCATTCATTGCCAAGAGATTTCTTAGTTGTTAGCTTATTTCTTTTTGTTATTTACATTTCTTATCTCTTACTACAAAAACCCTAAAACATTCCTTCATAGCCAATAACAAAGCATTTCATTGTAATTCCTAGAGAGAACGGCTCGAGATTAATTCTCTCGGTTATTTTATTGGGATTGAACTAATGACAGCCATATTAAATTATATAGTAATAATAATAATAATGATGATAATATAATAATAGTGATAACAATAACAATGATAATAGTATAATAATGATAATGATAATAATAATAGTAATAATAATAATAACAATAAAACTCAATTTAGTTTTTGTCTTACCAAATTTTTTTGATAAATAATTTAAATTTAATAAAATAAATAATAATTAAATTAAACTTCAATAATCATAAATTTGTACTTAATTATTTTTGTTAAAAATAATTTTTTTAAAAATTACATCTCAATATAATATATTAACTCATAAATAGTTAATTATTTAATTTTAAAAAATTTGAGGTTTTACAAATACGGATCACTGACTAGAATAAATTTTGTCCTGTTCTGTTATGTGTAATGTCAAAAGAGTACAAGGAAGGATATGAGAAAGACGGATAAGACTAGTTTTTTTAGCAGCCATGAGTTGAGCCATTCAGGTAAGTGTATCATTGCTTAATGGACTCAAAGGTCGACTTGATGACCCTTTCAGGATGTAGCCCAGTTCATTGTTGGATTTTATAACGCAGTTGAAATATTTTTTTGCATTTTTGGTTTGTTAGAAGACAGATGTGTGAGGAAATAAAAAATGTTGATATTTATTGTCAGATAGTTAGTCCCAAAAAAGAAAAAAGATAAAAACATAAAGAAATTAAGTCCCGACAAAAAAAGATAGGTTGGAAAATAGGGTTTGGTCAGTGGTGGCATAGTTGGTTTTTGTTGTGAGAATGAAGTTGCTGCAGGGTAGACAAAGGGAATTAAATATCGGCGACAGAGGGTCAGCTCGGGATGATGGCCAGCTGTGCTCCATGTTAGAAGTGAATGGGGGGAAGATTTTGTAAGAGACGCGTATGCGTGCAAAAGGTATGAGTAGAGGTGAAAGAGGAATGGCATATTGCAGAGACGATGTACAGGAAGGAGGCGAATGGACAGTGACCAGCAGGGATCATTAGATTGACTTTAAGGCTGTGGGTTTCAAAGATAAGTACTTAGTTTGTGGTTAATGAAATTTTTTTCGGTATGCGCTGCATATAACGCGTGAATGTTAAGGGAATAGCTAATGAGAAATTATATTTTTAAACTACATTGTATAGTTCATTAGAAACAAGTGCTATTCAATGAGCAAATAGAATTTCATAGTTCTTTTCCATTCGAGTTGCTACAGGATTTCCAGTAGGTATCCCAGAAGAAAAGAACATTGACGTACGAAAAAATCACCAATCAAGAGTTTATAGAGAAAACAACGTTGCAAGTATAGCTCTTAACCAATGTTGATTCCGCGTATCAGTTTAGAAGGGGTTGTCACAAAATTTAGAATTAAAATACTGGGAGTATGAATCCCAGGTCGTCTCCCAATGAGTTGCAGAAAGAGTGCTATTTTATTAATCAGAGATTTTCTAAGAAATTTTTGAGTTTGAGAAACAGAGAAATAAATGATTGAGGATTTATGTAATTTAAATAAAAGCCTTGACCGGGAGAAGATTAAATAAAAGTTCTATCCCTGTTGAACTCTCTCAAGTGTAATAATAAAAGGGTTGTTATCCTACTTAGTTATCCTTTATATAATAAGGGAAAGTTAAGTACTCTCAAACTAATCCTATCGCTTGCGTCCTAATCCTTTCCAAAGAAAGGATTAGAGTCGAAGACAGGAGAATTAGCCAACAACTTCCAATTAATATTAACACTTGAGTATTCCAACTCAAGGTTTTCCTTTTAATCAACTCCCAATCAAGTTAGGAAACTACTCTATTATCATAAATATAACTTTCACAGAATTAAGAGAGGAATAAAAGAAAGACATGATAATTAATAACTAAAATTCAATTAAAAGTAAAAATGGTTCTTTGCATTAATAAATCCTAAAATCATGAACATACTTATCTAAACAGAGTCAATGGACAATAAAAGAGTAAAGAATAGAGAGACAAACTAGAATGAGGAAGCTCCAACGGAGGTAATGAATCTTCTCAATATCCAAAGCAAAGCACTAAAACTCTAAAACTATAAATGTGGAGAAAACTTAGAGGAAGAAGTAGAATTCTCTCTAGATTCCCAAAACTAAACTAAAACTATGCAGAATGAGAATGTGTCTTGAGTCTCTGCTATTCTCTGGCTCTAGTCTGTGTTTCTGGGCCGAAAACTGGCCCGAAATCGCCTCTAGCAATTTCTGTGATTTCTGCAGGTCGCGCAATATGTGAATGCGCTAATGTGCGTGTGCGCATCAATATGTGAATGCGCTAATGTGCGCATGCGCGCCAGGTGCGCGCGCACGCCGCTCCTTGCTGGTCAGCTTCTTTGTTTCCTTGTGTTCCTTCCATTTTTGCAAGCTTCCTTTCCATCCTCTAAGCCGTTCCTGCCCTATAAAGCCTTAAAACACTTAACGCATAGATCATGACATCGAATGGTATAAAGGGGAATTAAAAATATATAATTTAAATGTCTAGGAAGCAAGTTTTCAACTATAGAATAAAATTGGGAAGGAATTGTAAAATCATGCAAATCATATGAATAAGTGGGTAAAGAGTTGATAAAAACCACTCAAATTAGCACAAGATGAACCATGAAATAGTGGTTTATCAAACTCCCCACACTTAAACAGTAGCATGTCCTTATGCTAAGCTCAAAGAGACAAAAAGAGTGAATAAGGAAAGTAAGACTCATGCAATGCAACCTATGTACATGAATGCAACTATATGATGAAATGTCCATGCCTACTTAGTTAAAAAAATAAACAAGTCTTCCAAGACAAACAGAAATCAAATTCCACTAATCCAAATACACAATAAAATTCAAGTAAACTTGGGAGGAGACAACTCATGACAGCTGGGAACATAGAGTTAAGCTTAAACCCTCACTAGGAGCGTATATGCACTCTAGTCACTCAGATGTATAGGGTAATCCACTCTAGTCTCCTCCATTCACGCCTTCTAAAACCTTTTTCTTCATCTAACCAATCAACAAATATCTAATGCACACATGTAAACATCATGATTTCTTTCTTAAGGTTGTAATGGGGCTTAGGTAAGGGTAAGGGTGAGGGTAAATGTATGGCCAAGTGAGCTAAAAATTGAATCCTTGATTATCCTAAGTTCTCACCTAACACACACACACACATTCCCTATGCTTCTGAAATCATGCTTAACTTCCCATAGTCTCACTTTCTATGTTGCATCTACTCATGCACTTAATTGTTCTTTTTATTTCACCTCATATGCATTGATTTTTTTTATTAAACTTATCATTTGGGGTGCTTTCATTCCCCTAGACTTAAATTGAAACAATCATTTTTTTTGAAAGCATTGTAGCACCAATGCATTTGGTTTTCATAATTTCACATGAGTAGCATTCAGACCTTAAATATTTATTAATTAACATACATTCTTATAAACCCGAGTTCCCATAGTTTCTCCACACTTAGCTTGCACACAATCTCTATCTTAAGCTAACCAAAGATTCAATTAAGGTAAGTACTTGTTTTTCTGCTTAAGACTAGTGATGTGGTAATATAGAGAATAACAGGGGATATAGAGGTTCAAAGTGGCAAACAAGGGATAATTAGAATGGTAGGCCATTTAGGATAGTGAGCTGATAACAAATGATGGCCTCAATCATACATATGCATGAATACATTAAATAATGGACATATAGAATGGAACAAACCATAGATTGTAATCATAGAGGAGAGAAAACACACAAGAATAAAATAATGGTTAAATGATGTAACCATACAATTAGGCTCAAAATCTCACTAGTTTGTGTGTTCTAGCTCTAAACCATGTTCCAATTTACAGTCTTCAAACAAGTTTAACATAGGATTTTGGTTTGAATTAGTGAAATTTTCAAAAATAGGGTCTTTGAAAAGGACATTTATTTTTCATCCAAGCAGAGTACACATGCAACTAATTATTACTATGCAATCTATTCTATCTAAACAAAAAGAAAATTTATCTACTGGTGCTAAGAAAAGTTACCTTCGAAAGTCAGGTACTGACTGACCTCCCCACACTTAAAGCTTGGCGCCGTCCTCTGTGCCATCAGTTAGGAGCAAGGGAATGCTGGAAGTGTTGCCTCCAGTGTCTGGTTCGCCTTGGCTGCCTGTGCTATTGGATGAAGGGGAGTCTGAGGTGTCTTGTGGTTCTGGAGGTGGGTGTGGACCAACAATCAGCTCCTTGAGGTATGCAAATTGGCGCTTGTTACGGCGCTCCCTGCGCTTTGCCTACCGGTCTAGCCGGTCCAACCTTTGAAGTATCTGAAGGAGCAGCTAATTTGTTGAAGGTGCTTGTGATGTGGAAGGAAAAGGAATATCTCTGATGTATTTCCCACTCGGAATATATTGATCATCCCGAGGAAGCATGGCTTTGGTGTCTCCAGCTCTATCGGAGACTCCGGCTGCCGAGAACAAATCTGAAACCAAGGCAGGAAAATGTAAGTTTCCCGCATTCTGTACGTGTCCCATGGCTTGCCGGATGTGTCTTGGTAAGTTGAGGGGCTGGTCTGTAAGTATACACCAGATGAGAACAGCCATATCTGCAGTGAAGGAGGACTCGTGAGTGCTTGGAAAGATGTAGTGGGACATAATCTGTGCCCACACGTGGGCCTCCAAGGTAAGTGCGGAAGCCAATATGCCCTTAGGCCTGTATCGATGATAGCCATAGATCCACTTGCTGCCAGGTAGTGCTATAATTCTGAGAACATCGTCCCAGTCAAATTGGTATTGCTGGCGCTTGAGAGAGGCTTTTTGAAATGCGTATAATCCTTCTGGAGCAGGGGGAGATCTAAAACTTGCTGAATGGCCCTTTTAGAGGTGGGGACTTACTTCTGAGGGACATAGACAGACTGCAGGTTTGGCATGTGAAAATTGGAGTAGAATTCAACTACCCATGAAAGGTTGACCTGCCTTGGTTGCCTCCGTAAGAATCCGCAATGTCTTCTGTCAATGCGGGGCCCCACCAAATCCACAATGTTAGAAGGGAGGATAAGAAGGTGCTCATTGTGGTAGTTCCTTACCGCCAGGGAACATCTGCTTACAGTATCGGTTAGTGAACCGCACAGTGTCCCTTGCTGGAAAGGCTTTTTCAGATTCATTGACCTTGATGATCCTCTTGACTCACTTTGTGGATGGTTTGACAGCTGTTGAAGATGGTTCCGCAGCTAGCACTCTTTTTGTTCATCTTGTTGCCGGTGGCTTGGGGGCAGCTTTCTCTTTATCTTTCTTGGTGGCCATCCTGAAAAGGGAAAAGAGAAATAATGTGTAAGCCAAAGGGTGAGAGCAAGGAAGAGGACATTACAAGTGATAACCAATGCCTAGGTAAGGAAAATAGCGAACAAAAGACATGGTCGTGATTCCATGGGATCAGTTCGTCAATGGAAATATAGCAAGGCATTGTAGGATAGGATGCAAGAAGTTTATTGGCATGCCAGCAAAGGCATGAACAGCATAAATCAAGCATCAATTATTAAAATGTATTATCACTCGCAGCAAACTAACAATCAAGTTTGTATTGACAATTATATTAAAATAATAAAATATGAAAAGGGTTTTATGAAAAACTGGCAATAGAGTAGAAAGATAGAACAATTAAAATTGCACAATGCCAAATAGGCTTTTTCACAAACACTTAGCATGCATGTTTTACATGATGGTGAAATAATTAAAGTGGAACATGCAAGCATCCCAACAATGATTAATATTAATTGTTAAACAACACCATAATAATAATCACAAGCAATTAGAAGAAAGTAGTTACCCAAATAGAGTTATAGTACCAAGGAAAATAATACAAAGAGAAATAAAGAGAAGAAGAAGAAAAATAAAATAGAAAGAGAGAGAACCTTGAAAAGAGGTTGAAAAGAGAGAGATAGTGGATGATGTGAGTGAGAAAGAAGTGAGAGAAGAGGAAGAAGAAGAAAAAGGAAGAAGAAAGGAAGAACAAAGAAATTAGGATTGGGAAAGATAGAATTAGAATTAGGGAGGGAGAAAGAATGAGAACAGGTGGCTGGGATTTAGTGGTGCGGCGCAACCAACGCGGACCCGCACTGCGTGCGTCCACGCGGATTGCGCAGAGGGGAAGGGACGCTTATGTGCTAGGTGCGTGTACGCGCGGGTTAGTTTGTGCTTCTAGCACAGTACCCGCCCCAGGCTAGCACAACTTTCTGGCCAAACAAGCTCTACGTCAATTTTGAGAGTGACGCGGATGCACGCTGCGTACGCTCGCGCGGAATGCCAAGAGAGGCAAAGGTGAGCATGCGTACAGTACACGTGCACGTGGGATGGACGGTGCCCAAGGCACGTTTCCAGCCTAGCTCCCGCACGACTTTCTGTTCAAATTCAGCCAGTTCACTTTCACAAGGGACGTGGACGCACACTAGGCACTGGCGCGTCGATCTCCTTGTTTTTTTATGCCAATATGCGGATATAAATGCAGACTATATGCATAATAATGAGAAGAGTCATTAAATAAAGCTAAAAAGAGAGAAGGTAACGATCATACCATGGTGGGTTGACTCCCACCCAACACTTTTCTTTAACGTCCTTAAGTTGGACGGTCCACTAGCTCAATTTTCTGCTGTGGGTAGGTCCTCCAAGAGGAAGATCTCCAACTCCTTACTTTTCTTCATCTGCTCACCGTGATATAGCTTAAGGCGATGTCCATTTACCTTGATGAATTTAGAGCTCGAAGGATGACTTAGGTGAAAGACTCTGTATGGCTCTACCTTCTCTATTCTATAAGGACCATCCCATCTTGATCTCAGCTTGCTTGGCATGAGCCTTAGTCTGGAGTTGTAGAGGAGAACTGATTCCCCAGGTCTGAACTCTCTCCTTTTAATGTGCTTGTCATGCATAACCTTCATCTTTTCTTTGTACAGCTTGGAGTTATCATACGCTTCTAGGCAAAGGTTCTCTAATTCTTGTAGTTGCATCTTCCTTTCAGCTCTGGCCCTCCCAAAGCCCATGTTGATTTCTCTTACCGCCCAGAATGCATTGTGCTCTATCTCGACTAGGAAGTGATAGGCCTTTCCATAAACTCAGCAGAAGGGGCTCATCCCTATAGGTGTCTTGTACGCTGTCCGGTATGCCCAAAGTGCATCTTGTAGCCTGGTGCTCCAGTCCTGCTCCAGTCCTTCCTATGAGGCTTGACTATCTTTTTCAGGATACGCTTTATCTCTCTGTTAGACACCTCTGCTTGTCTGTTAGTCTGCGGGTGGTAAGCAGTTGCTACCTTGTGAATAATGCCATGCTTCTTCAGTAGAGCGGTCAGTATCCTATTACAAAAATGGGTGCCTTGATCACTCACAATTGCTCCTGGTGATCCAAAGCGACAGATAATATGGTTTCTAACAAAGGAGACAACAGTGTTAGCATCATCAGTACGGGTGGGAATTGCTTCCACCCATTTGGAAACATAATCCACAGCTAACAATGTATATAAGAAGCCGCTAAAGTTGGAAAATGGACCCATGAAGTCAATACCCCAAATATAAAAAATCTCACAGAATAGCATAAGTTGTTAGGGCATCTCATCTCTCTTGGATATATTACCAAACCTCTGGCATGGGAAACAAGATTTATAGAAGGCAGCAGCATCTTTAAAAAGAGTAGGCCACCAAAATCCACAATCTAAAATTTTTCTAGCTGTTCTTTGAGGGCCAAAATGTCCACCACTCTCAGAGGAGTGGCAGGCCTCTAAAATGGACTAGAATTATGATTAAGGCATACATCTTCTAATTATCTGGTCAGCACCATACCTCCATAAATATGGATCATCCCAAATATAATATTTGGACTCGCTTTTCAGCTTGTCCCTCTGATGCTTAGAAAAATTGGGAGGGAAGGTATGACTAACTAGATAATTAGCTACAGGTGCATACCAAGGAACTACTTCAGATACTGCATGCAAGCTATCAAATGGAAAAGCATCATTGATAGGAGTGGAGTCATCCTTATTGTGCTCAAGGCGACTCAAGTGGTCTGCCACTAAATTCTGAGAACAACTCTTATCCTTAATTTCTAAATCAAATTCTTGCAGCAACAGTATCCAATGTATCAGCCTTGGTTTGGACTCTTTTTTAGTTAACAAATATTTGAGAGCCACATGGTCGGAGTACACTACCACTTTAGTGCCAAGTAAATAGGCTCAGAATTTATCCAGAGCAAAAATAATAGCTAAAAGCTCTTTTTCAGTGGTAGTGTAATTAGACTGAGCAGCATCTAAGGTCTTGGAAGCATATGCAATTCAAAAGGATCCTTACCTGCGCGCTGGGCCAGCGCCGCTCCTACAACATAGTTGGAGGCGTCACACATAATCTCAAAGGGCTGGCTCCAGTTTGGTCCTCTCACTATTGGAGCTTGAGTCAAGGCGATCTTTAGCTTATCAAATGCTTTCATGCAGTCCTCACTCAGATCAAATTCAACATCCTTCTGTCTCTGATCAATAGAGTATAGTAACTCATCATTGGAAGAAGAAGAGGGGTAAGTGATCTAAGGGGTCTGTTGAGACGCTTGGGACTGCCTTAGGTGAGGTGCTCTGTAAGCCTAGTTCTGGTTCTGCTGTTGATAGGGGGATTCTACTGATACCGATTCTGGTGGTTATTATTATTATTATTATTACACATCTGATTTCCTTGGCTGTCTCTGCCTCCTCTGTTATAGTTGTCCCTCCACTCTTAGTTAAAGTTCCCACCTTGGTTATAGTTGCCGCCTTATTGGTAGTATCCTTGATTCGGGCAGTCATAGAAATTGTGAGTAGCTGCCACGGTGTTGTCCTCATGTTGGAGCTGTGGACACTCATCAGTGTAATGACTATAATCAGCGCACATTTCAAATACTCTCAGAGGAACTAGTTGTTGACTATGTTGTGGTGAGGGGGGCTGAGATTGTTGTTGGCCCAGATGTATCTGCTTGGTACACGAAATCGTGATCACACACTTTCTTCACAACTCCGTGCAGCTGACCAGCAAGTGCACTGGGTCGTCTAAGTAATACCTTACGTGAGTAAGGGTCGATCCCACGGAGATTGCTGGCTTGAAGCAAGCTATGATTATCTTGTAACTCTTAGTCAGGAGATTAATGATAAAAATGATTTTCGTTTATAAAGAATGAATAACATGAAATAAAAAGTACTTGTAATTCAGTAATGAGGAACATGTTGAGGTTTTGGAGATGCTTTGTCTTTTGAATCTCTACTTTCCTACTGTTGTCTTCTTCACGCACGCAAGGTTCCTTCCATGGCAAGCTGTATGTTGGTGGATCACCATTGTCAATGGCTACCATCCGTTCTCTCAGTGAAAATGGTCCAACTACGGGTTACGTAGGGCTAATCATCTGTCGGTTCTCACTCGTGCTGGAATAGGATCCATTGATCCTTTTGCACACTATAACTGTGCCCAACATTTGTGAGTTTGAAGCTCGTTACAATCACCCCTTCCTAGATCCTACTCGGAATACCACAAACAAGGTTTAGTCTTTCCAGATCTCAAGAGTGTTGCCAATTGGTTCTAGCTTATACCATGAAGACTCTGGTTTCATGGATTTGAATGCTCTGTTGTCAGGAAAGGCAATCAAACTCGTGAACTAGGAACCCAAGAGATACACACTCAATCTAAGGTAGAACGGAAGTGGTTGTCAGACACGTGTTCATAAGTTGAGAATGGTGATAAGTGTCACGGATCATCACATTCATCATGTTGAAGTGCGAATGAATATCTTAGAATAGAAACAAGCGTGATTGAATAGAACACAGAAATAATCGCATTAATCCATCGAGACACAGCAGAGCTCCTCACCCCCAACCATGGGGTTTAGAGACTCATGCCGTAGAAGATACAAATTCAGATGTAAAATGTCATGAGGTACAAAATGAATCTCTAAAAGTAGTTTTTATAATAAACTAGTAACCTAGGTTTACAGAAAATGGGTAAACTAAGATAGATAGTGCAGAAATCCACTTCCGGGGCCCACTTGGTGTGTGTTTAGACTGAGCATTGAAGCTTTCACATGCATAGGCTATTTCTGATGTTAAACGCCAGCTTTGGCGCCAGTTTGGGCGTTTAACTCCAGCTTTTATGCCAGTTCTGGCGTTTAACGCCAGAAAATGGTAGAAAGGTGGTGTTAAAACGCCCGTTTGCGCTATCAAATCTTGGGCAAAGTATAGACTATTATACATTTCTGGAAAGCCCAAGATGTCTACTTTCCAACGCAATTGAGAGCGCACCAATTGGGTATCTGTAGCTCCAGAAAATCCATTTCGCGTGCAAGAGGGTCAGAATCCAACAACATCTGCAGTCCTTTTTCAGCCTCTGAATCAGATTTTTGCTCAGGTCCCTCAATTTCAGCCAGAAAATACCTGAAATTATAGAAAAACACACAAACTCACAGTAAAGTCCAGAAATCTGATTTTTGCATAAAAACTAATAAAAATATACTAAAAAGTAACTAAAGCATACTAAAAACTTTATGAAAATACCACCAAAAAGCGTATAAAATATCCGCTCATCATTGCTTCAACAGGTTGGTTATCTCACATATTGATTGTGTTAGAGCATTATTCTCACTGCTAGAGGAAACCTCTGCCACAGCCTTGAGGTGGTTGATCCTGTTGTGCTTGTGATTCCGAGCGGACTCAGCTAAGTCGGCGATCAATTGCCATGCTTCTTCTGTGGTCTTGTACTTTTTCAGAGAATCATTACTCGCACCATCCAATGTAGTCTTGTCCTGAGGCTTCATGCCCTGTGTGAAGTAGCTGATCAACAATAACTTGTCAATCATATGGTGGGGGCATGCGTCTAGGAGATTATTGAAGCGCTCCCAATATTCGTAAAGAGTCTCAGATTCGCCTTGAATAATCATTGAAATTTTCTTCCTCAGTCTATCAGTAACTTCAGCTGGAAAGTATTTTTCTAGGAATTCTGTTCGAAGCGTGTCCCATTTAGTAATAACTACTTCAAGTTGAGTGTACTACTACTCCCTCGCCTTTCCCTCAAGAGAAAATGGGAAGGCTGCCAGCAGAATAGAAGTCTCAGTTGCACCATTACACCTGACAGTAGAACAGGCTATTTGAAAATTCCTGAGGTGCTTGAGAGGCTCTTGAGCAGTAAGCCATGAAACTTTGGCAGTAGATTGATTAGTGCAGTTTTCAGTTCAATATCTGCACCCAGATTTGGATGACGCGCTTGGAAAGGTGGTAGTGTAAAGTCTGGAGCTCCTGTTTCCTGGAGGGTAATCCTCTTGGGAGCTGCCATGTTCTATGCGCATAAATCAACCAAATCAATAGAAAGGGAGCTTGTTTCTTCATTAAATGACGTTTCAGATTCGTCCTCAGAAAGGACTAACCGATGTCGAGCTTGTCTTATACGTGAAATAGTTCTTTCAATCTCAGGATCAAATGTGGGTAAGCTCGGATACGGTAGCGAACGCGTCATTCAATGAAAGAAACATACAGCTCATAGTAGCAAAATAAAATAAAATGCCAACAAATAAATTCTAACCAATAAATTAGCACACTATTGCAACTTCCCGGCAACGGCGCCAAAATTTGACGTACGGAAAAATCATCGCTCAAGAGTTTATAGAGAAAACAACGTTGCAAGTATAGCTCTTAACCAATGTTGATTCCACGTATCAATTTAGAAGGGGTTGTCACAAAATTTAGAAATAAAATACTGGGAGTATAAATCCCAGGTCGTCTCCCAACGAGTTGCAGAAAGGGTGCTATTTTGCTAATTTGAGATTTTCCAAGAAATTTTTGAGTTTGAGAAACAGAAAAATAAATGATTGAGGATTTATGTAATTTAAATAAAAGCCTTGTCCGGGAGAAGATTAAATGGAAGTTCTATCCCTGTTGAACTCTTTCAAGTCTAATAATAAAAGGGTTGTTATCCTACTTAGTTATCCTTTATATAATAAGGGAAAGTCAAGTACTCTCAAACTAATCCTATCGCTTGCATCCTAATCCTTTCCTAAGAAAGGATTAGAGTCGAAGACAGAAGAATTAGCCAACAACTTCCAATTAATATTAACACTTGAGTATTCGAACTCAAGGTTTTCCTTTTAATCAACTCCCAATCAAGTTAGGAAACTACTCCATTATCATGAATATAACTTTCACAGAATTAAGAGATGAATAAAAAAAAGACATGATAATTAATAACTAAAATTCAATTAAAAGTAAAAATGGTTCTTTACATTAATAAATCCCAAAATCATGAACATACTTATCTAAACAGAGTCAATAGGTAATAAAAGAGTAAAGAATAGAGAGACAAACTAGAATGAGGAAGCTCCAACAGAGGTAATGAATCTTCTCAATATCCAAAGCAAAGTACTAAAACTCTAAAACTATGAATGTGGAGAAATCCTAGAGGAAGAATTAAAATTCTCTCTAGATTCCCAAAACTAAACTAAAACTATGCAGAATGAGAATGTGTCTTGAGTCTCTGCTGTTCTCTGGCTCTAGTCTGTGTTTCTAGGCCGAAAACTGGCCTGTAATCGCTTTCAGCGATTTCTGCAGGTCGCGCATGTCACACGTGCACGCCAGGTGCGCGCACGCGTCGATTGTGCTTTTTTTGCTTGTTGCGCGTCCGCGCCAGGTGCGCTTGCGCGTCAATATGTGAATGCGCTAATGTGCGCGTGCGCGCCAGGTGCACGTGCGCGCCGCTCCTCGTTGGTCAGCTTCTTTGTTTCCTTGTGTTCGTTCCATTTTTGCAAGCTTCCTTTCCATCCTCTAAGCCATTCTTGCCTTATAAAGCCTGAAAACACTTAACGCACAGATCACGGCATAGAATGGTATAAAGGGGAATTAAAAATATATAATTTAAATGTCTAGGAAGCAAGTTTTCAACCATAAAATAAAATTTGGAAGGAATTGTAGAATCATGCAAATCATATGAATAAGTGGGTAAAGAGTTGATAAAAACCACTCAAATTAGCACAAGTTGAACCATGAAATAGTGGTTTATCAAACATACCACAATTAATCTTTAGTTTTTGTATTGAATAAACAATGTAGAATGTACAACTTCTTAGTAATATCATTTTTCATGAATCTGAAATTCCATGGCTAAAATTGTTAAAAACAAAGAAAGTTTACATTATTAAGATTGAATTTATTTATGATACATGCTTGGAGATAATAAATAGTAAGATAATGGCAATGCTAGAACACAACTTCAGCATATGTATGTTAATGGTTCTAATTTTTATTGCATAAACCACATACGAGTTGTGTACCTTGCAAAATTTCTTAAACAACTAATGGGATAGGAATACCAGAGTATGAATGACCACCAACATAAAACTCATGGTAGAAATTTTGGATGTTCAATCAGCCACTACAAACATGTAACAACATTACAGCTTAATAAAGTAATTGATATAACTGCAAATAAAACTGATCGTTAAGTACTTTTTTTATCCCAAATGTCTGAGGCCAAAATTAAAATCGTCCTCGATCTTTTTTTGTTATTAAAATCATCCTCATCATTACAAAATGTTATAAAATCATTGTTTTGAACATAATAATTTTTGAAATGACACAAATACCATTTTCCTATTATTACTATTTACCCCAGTCCCACCTCCCCCATTACACCCACTCCTTCCCACTGCCCCTAAAATAGACAAACTGAAACGAAAAAAAGAAACAAAAGAGGGAGAAAAAAGAAAAAGAAAGGAAGAAGAGGGAGGCGAAGGCGGAAAAGAAAGCGGCCTTCTACGACGAAGAGACATTACCAGTTGCTTTGTCAGGGGGATGGAAATAGGTCAGAGTCGGGCACTTGGGTTGCGCGGGGTAACGAGGTGCTCGAAATTCTATTCGTTGGGGTTGTTGTCATCGTCACCGGCGAAGAGTTCTGGAAACATGCGACACTTAGACGACGGAGCTCGGGGATCCCTTCGCTATGTCCCTCCCTTCGCTGAAGGTGCTGCACGTTGGGAATAGGGTTTTGTTTGGGTGCCATGAGTATATAGTGATGCTTTTCACTGGGTGCCCTGTTCTTGAGAAATTAGTGTTGGAATCAACCTATAGCATCGCATGTGGAGGACCTGTTTGTGCCCAGGGAAGTTCGATTTGAATTTGAATCATTTGGTGAAGGCTAGGATTGGGTTCTCTTAGTACAAGACCTACACTAAGTCTATGTTCTTGATAATCAATTTCCTATCCAATGTTTGATGCCTTTCAATTTTGTCCTCCATGGTTGAGGTGTGGTGTTTTTTGTTTCTGAACTTGGATTTCTTCAATTCACTCTATTAAAGTTTGATTATTTTAGAATGTTGAAGTGAAGTTTTATGTGATGTGTGGGGCTTGGGGGTGACTGTTTAAAAATTACCTTAATTTAAAATTTCTGTGGATTTATTGTGATTGTTGTTGTTGTTGAATTGTTGCACAAAGAAAACGGTTCAAGTGGAAAAAAAAGGGTTGGGAGTAATAGGTGGGTGGTAGTGATTTAGAATGATGAATTGGAAATAGAGAGAAAGAAGATGTGCCGGTTATGGTGGAAGTGGTGATGGCAATAAAGAAAGGGAGGAAGAGATGTGTAGCAATGGTGATGATGATGGAGGTTAGTGGTGAGGGTAGGGAGGGGTTTTCTATTTTTGTTTAAGGGCAAAATTGTCCAAAAAATATTGTTTATGGACAAAAGGACAATTTTATAACGTTTTATAACGTTGAGGATAATTTTAATAACAAAAAAGGTCAGAGACAATTTTAATTTTGGCCTCAGACCTTAAGCACGAAAAAAGTACTTAACTGTAAAATTAAAGCACCAAAAATACAAAAGTGATGAGTGTGAAGTAAACTATAAAAAGATAAAACCCATAAAATCATTGGCAAATATCTTTCTAAAAAATTGAAGAGTTTGATTAATAAGTGACCAATCACTTTGTTAAACAACAAAATCTATTTTGGCATGAGAAGCATGTTAAAACAGGCAAATCTACAAATATATACATGCCAAAAAAAATTGTTATAAATATTATGAAAATAATGCAGATTGTAAAACTACATAGAATATTTGGCTTCTTATTTTTCTATATTTTATCCTATTTTGTACCTTTAAATGTTGACTGTAACTTTTGTTTTACCTTGCCAGAATGCTTATATAATAGATTGTCAATGGTGCCTTTTATTTATTGCTAATAAGGTCATTAGTTAAGAAACTGAATAAGACATTTTGAATAAATTTTTTACTAAGACTTTTATGTCTAACCATTTTTTTCCTCAATACTTAATCAGTCTTCTTTATCAAATCAATTATTATAACTCATTTAAACCAATTGCAAAAACTCCCTTTTTTATATGTAGAGTATAAAATTTTTAGTCTACAATTAACTAAAACACCATATTCATCTTTGTTCTTATCATATTTGTTGATTCTTATTTAATTGCTTTGTTGTATTTTTATGATAATTTATTTATAAATATAGAGATATAGAATTTTGTAGCTCCTCTTCTCTTCTAAACACTTTCTCTTTCTCTCTCATTTCTCTTATACATTCAAGTATGAAGACATGCATGCATTTAATTAAGGTGCTTATTACAAATAACAGATAAAATAAAGATATATATTAAAATCTATAGAATACATGGCACATGATAAATATATATAATTAAGATAACGTAATCTTAATAATTAGTGAATTAATACTCACAAATGTTTTTATTAATGTAAACTTATCTTTATTAAATATATAAATAATAATACACAGAAATAGTTGTTTTATTAAGTTTGTAGTTGTGGGTTGTAGGACTTAAGGGTTATGCTTGTTTTGGGTGCATTTACAGGAAGGTCTGTATGACAGGGGAAATTAAAGTTGAAGAAACTGTAGTTGAATGTGAATGCAAGGAAGATCCGATTTGTGATGAATTGAATGGGGTGGAAGGTCTCCGAGTAGAAGATATCCTTCAAATGGAATTTTCAAATCCAAAAGAAGTACGGTGTTTTTATAACAACTATAGCCGATTGAAGGGATTTGTCATGGGACAGGGGAAAAAGATACCGAACAATGTAGGAGAGATTGTTAGGTATACAATCATGTGAAACAGGCAAGGGTTTCGTGATAAGAAATGGTTGGAGAAGGCTGATCAAAAGAGGGAGCACAAGGTAGTGATTCATTATGGCTGCCTAGCTAAGATGAAGATTAAGCAAAAAAATGAGTGGCAAGTGATACGTCACTCAATTTTTACACGACCATAACCATGAGCTCATAACTGGGAAGTATGTTCTATCTGAAGTCACATAGGGGGCTATCTAATGTTGAAATTGCTCATCTGACTAGCTTGAGGGAGGTGGGTATAAGCATACCAAAAATATATTAGTCATTTGCAGCAGAGGTTGGCGGTTTTAACCTTGTCAGGTTCACTAAGCAAGACATATATAACGAAGTTAGAAAGCAAAGAGGCTTGCAAAATGAGGATGTTAATGCAGTAATTCACTATTTGTAAGGTGTAGCTTGTGTGGATAACAGGTTGTACTAGAGGTTTAGGCTGGGTATAACACCCTACCACATAGAGTCTTATGCTTAAGTCATAAAATAGAGGTGGTGAGGTATTACGACTTCTAAAAGTAAAAATTATATATAAATATAGTTGAAAGGAAGTTTTATCTAGGAGCCTTTGAAGAAAGGTTAAAAACAAAAGCGTTAAACCGAAAAGCGTAACACTCGCGTAAACGATAAACGTGAACCGAAAAGGATAAGAGCAAACTAAACATGGATATATATATATATATAGACACACACACACACACAAGAGAGTTCCAAGATACAGATAGCAAAGCTTCTGACTCGGCTTGCGAAGATAAACCGGCCAGAGCGCATAGGCATATATACATATGTGCAAGGGAACCCAAAATAAACCCAAAAATACAGTTTATAGAACATGTTTCTTCAAAATCACCTCTAAAAGGGATATGCAGCATATACATAAGTATGGGAGATAATAAGTATCTATATATATACATCAAGTCAAAAAGTAAGTCCCAAAATACAACAGTATTCACTGTGAGAAGCTTCCAGCATGCCTCACCAAGGTGCCTCACATCCTGCATCGAAAACCACAAACTATGTATGGGGTGAGAACCAGAGATTCTCAGCATGGTAACAGTACCCACATCTCTAACATATAATGTCCCGAAAAAGCCGAAGGCAATCCTAGAAGTTCCGACATATGATTTAATCTTATAAAACATAACTAAACTAAAGTAGATTAGACAACTAACTAAGGATCTTCATTCTATCTAATACTCCCCTTTCCAACTCCTTCGAATCTCCCAACCGCCATTGGAATCTTTTGTTTCAAACACAGGTATTACATACAATGAATTCACCATTATAATACAGATACAACAGATAAACATGTAGCAAGTAGTTTATGCAATTAGTTAGGTGTTCCAAACAAACACATAGATGCATATGATGCATGCCTATCCTATGGCTGATGAGTCTCATTTGTCAGTTATCAAGCAAACCCGATATGTCTGGTAGCTAACCCGAACACAATCTCCCTGTTGCGCATTAATACCATTAGAGGGGATTCGTGCCCTGTTACCATTAGAGGGTATCTGTGCCCTGTCACCATTAGAGGGTATCGATGCCCTGTCACCCATACAACCAGAGAGAAAAATACAAGCATGCTCACATCCAACATTTTCCATCATGACTTATTTACCACATTCATTCATTAACTCATATATGCATCTCCGGCATACTCACAACATTTTCACACTTCCTCAATTAATCATAATCTTTTAATCATCAATCATATTTTAGTAATAATTCTTCATTCATTTTCACTTAAATTCATGCATTCATTCATTCGGTTTTATTAAGGCTAAAATACCTCATACATACCCCATTCCTGCACTTTCCATACATAATTCAACATGTCTCAAGCTTTTTCTCACTCCAAGTACTCCCTTTTATAACTTAATCTCTTCACTATACTTAAAACTAATATTTAAGGTCTAAAGGAGTAAAAATAGAGGTTTAAAATCATGTTTAAAAACACAAAAACTCCATTTGCTGAAAAACAAGGCCCCACGTATGCAAACCATGTCACGCGTACGCGTGCCCTGCATAATGGCAAAAGGGCTAAGAACTGCAGAATTTCGGTTTTTCGTACCAAACTCCTGACGCGCATAACTTTTTCATTTTAAAATATTTTTTATCCGTTCTTCGAACGGTATAAACTTCATGGACCCAATTTTCATATAAAATAAGTTTGAAGAAAATTGAAATCCCAAAAGCCAAGTTATGGCTCACCAAACTTCAGCAAAAGTAAACATTTCACAAAAATTCACAAAGATTTCTAAACCTCAATTTTTACAACAATTCAATTCCAACCCTTATAAAAACTTACCAAATCTGCATCAACGAAATTCGATCATTCCTCAACACCTTTCAATTACTCCACAACACACTAATTTACAATTATAATCACTTCACACAATAACTTGTATTACCCACTACCATCCATTTTCTCATGCCATTATTCATCAACCCAACTATTTCACAATAAATCAACACATTATACATATCAATACGTGGTTCAACCTTCTCATACATTAGTACACAATTAATTCAATCTCATATTTAATCATCAAATATCATCATTATTCATTCAAATTATCATTTCATCAATCATTAACCAGAAAAATCAACCACCAATCCATTATCAACCCAATTTAACATTTTTCATTAATTCTACTAAGCATTTAACATAATTATACATTCTAACATATCCTATGGTCACTTAGCCTAAGTTTTCATGACACATTATATTTTAGTTACGAGAAACCGAAATCATACCTCAAGCATTCCCCGCACCACAAGCTATCAACAACAGCCCCTCATCAACGAATCCTAGCTTCCAAAATTGATCTCAAGCTTCCATTCTCTTCAAATGAGTTCCAATTTCACAAGTTCGACCTCCAATTTGATTTTACACCAACAACATTCAATCTAATCCACATATATAACTACAATTAATACCTAAACTCAAAATATCAAAAATCCACAGAGGGTTAGGGTTCTTACCTTCTTCAAATATCATAAGATCACAACCCAATATCTTCTCAAGTTAAATTGATCCTAAACACATCAAAATCTCAAAACCTCACACAATAAATTTTTGAATTAGAGTAGAGAAAATAGAAACTGGGAATGTGGTTTTCATACCTAATCAATGAATAGGCTTTGTAGAGCTTGACGTTGCGGTCACGTGACTACAACGGTGTGGCAATCGGAGCTTCGGATCAAAAGTTATATGAATTTGATTATGGAAGTGAGGGTTTATATTTTTGAGAGAGTTCTCCCCCTTCTTGCTGAGTTTCAGCATTTCAACATGCATGAGGAGAGAGAAATGAGCTGAGCTCATTTGTTTAAGTGAGTGGGTTGGGCCCACGGGCTTGGTTTGGGTCTGGTTCGGCCCTTTCGGCTCAATCTTAGGCCATATTCTTTAAAATTAGTGTCAACATTCTTGTTTTAATTAGCTCTATCTCATTAAACTATAAAATTATATTTTCTAATTTATTTGATTAATAATTAATTTATTAGCTAATTATTCACTAATTTCGCGGGTTTTACACTGGGCCAAGACAACAATCATGCGATCTGTGCTGAAGCGATGGCTGTAGTCAGCTAGATTATGCAATTTTTGGGAATGTTCTTACATTTGATGCCACATATAGTCGAAACATGTATAATTTGCCTGTGGTTGTGTTTTCAGGAGTGAACCACCACAATCAAACTTGTGTGTTTAGGGCAGCAATGGTATCATGCAAAACATAGAAGTCCTACATTTGGGTCCTAGAAAAGTTTCTGAAATGCATGGAAGAAAAACCCCTAAATGCAGTTGATGACTTGTATCATTTACCCTCCTTTGTTATCTAAAAAGGACCATAAAAGAGAATAATCTCATTTGATCATTGCAATTTATGCACTAATTGATGAATATTATGGTACATTACTTTGAAATGGGTTTGTGCTGAATTTCAGGTGAAACAAACAATAAAAAGGGAAGAAAACAACAAAATAAAGCTGAACGTGTGAAACTGGCATGCCACTTTGAACAAACACCATGAAAGTATGAGGGCATGTGATGAGAAAACTTTTGCCGGTTTAGAGTCAATCAAAATAAGGATCAATTCGTTGGTAGCATAGTCCAAACCAATAATGAATTCTCTTAATCAGATGTTTACAAATTCTAATTAATCGAGAGTATTTAAACCTCGGGTCGTCTTCCCTAGGAGTTGCAATTAAATGTACATTATTGGCTATAAGGATGAAATGGGAATTGAAATTCAAGAGAGAGCAAGAGATGTAAAGTGCAAGAAAGTAAATAAACATGCAAGGAACGTAAATGGCAACTCTTGGCAAAAATTGGGGAATTTAGGATTCCTATCCTAGTTATGGACCACAAGCATGGCAATTGTGTGGAATTAATCCCAATTAGTCAATCCTACTTGAGAATTAGTCAAAAGGAAAAAATTGATCCCAATCCCTAAGTCCTAAGTCAACACTAGTGGGTCACTTAGAGTCAAGGGAAACCAAACCAATTAACAATCCTCACATAATGCGGAATGGAAATCCACAACTCAATTCCACCCAAACACCCAATTTCTTAACCAAGAGTGTGAAAACTAAACATGCAAGAAATTAAACATCAAAGCAATAAAAGTCAAAGCAATTAAATGTCAAAGCAAGGAAGATTAAAATGCAAGAAACCTCTTGGCAAGTAATTGAGAACTAAGGCTACCTATCCTAGTCATTAACCACAAACATATGATGATTATGAAGAGTTAATCCTACTTCGTCAACCTTACATCGAAGATAAGTCAAATAGGCAAAGTTAATTTCAATCCCTAGGTCCTATGTAAACACTAAGGAGTCACATAGAGTCAAGGGAAACCAAATTAACTAATTACTCTAATGTATCAAATAAGAATGGACATCAATGACTCAAGGATCACCAAAGTCAACAATTTCAAGCTAAGAGTGTAGAAAAACTAAGTGAAAACTAAGCCAAGCATTTTATCAAACACTTGGTGTGCATGAGAATAAAATAATATTAAATTACAATAAAATAAATTTTAAAACTACCAAAGCAAGATAGTAACAATAACAACTAGAGAACGCAATAAATGACATGAAAACATAAATTGCATTAATTTGAAGCAAAATTAACAAAAGTGTTCCTAACATGAGAAATTGACATAAAAGAGGAAATAACAAAAGGAGATGAGAAAGATAAAGATAAGAAAGCATAGAAACATAAATGAAACTACACTAAAAAAATAATTAAATGCTGAAATTAAAGGAATTAAACTAAGAGAACCTTAATTCTAGAGAGAGGGGGGAGCTTCTCTCTCTAGAAAACTAAGCTAAAACATGTAAAAATCTAAACCTAATTGCTCCCCCCTTCATTCCTCTTCACTTTGGCCTTAAATAGCTTCAGAAAATGAGTTGAACTGGGTTTTGGAGGCCCAGAATTCGGCCCCAGCGATTTGCCTTAATGACCTCACGCATATGCACACGTGCGTACGCACGACCTACTATGCGTACGCACGGTTGCGCAGAATTCCCATCGTGCGTATGCACAACATTTGGTGCGTACGCATCCTTGTACGAAGTCACCTTTATGCACTTGCACGCATCACTATGCATACGCACCTTTGCTGTAGCTTCTAAACTCCATTTTCTTCTTGATTTCTCCCCTTTTGGATGCTCTTTCTTCACTTTTTCAATCCAAACTTGCCTTAAAAATTTGAAATAACTTAACAAATACATCAAGGCACCAAATGGGATTAAAGTGAATTAAAATTGACTAAATTGAGCACAAAAGAGCATGTTTTCACTTTCAAGCACAATTTAGCAAGAAATCTCAAAAGCATGCTATTTAGATGAATAAATGTGGGGTTATGTGATGAAATCTGCTCAAATTAAATCGAAATATATCATAAAATATGGACTCATCAATTCTTCCACACTTAAACAATAGCATGTCCTCATGCTAAACACAACCAAAGGAGATGAATGAAGGGGTAAATGATTTATTCAATGCAACTACTTATGTGCATGTAAGTATGTATATACTATATATACCTATATATGCTATAATATCCTATTAAATTGGTGAAAATAAACAATCAAACTCCCAAGCAAATATATAGACATATAGGGCTAAGCAAAGAAGTAGCTCAATGTAATCAAAATCCAAAGAATTGATTTAATTCATCAAAAAGAAGCAACTTGCAAGAATGCATGATAAGAAGTGTGGAAGCATAGAGTTGAGTGATCGAACCTTCACTAGGTATGTATACACTCTAATCACTCGGTGTCTAGGGGTCAATTCACTCAAGTCTCCTCTAATCATGCTTTCAAGGTTTTGCTTTTCATCTAACAATCAACAACCATGTGATGCATGAATGTAATTATCATGAGGACTTATTAGGGTTGTAATGGGGTTCGGGTTAAGGTGTGGGTAGATATGGCTAAGTGGACTAAAGAATTGGATCTTTGATTAGTGGCATGCTCATACATTTGTGGATTTCTCAAGCTTGGCGTGCCACGCCTGGTTCCTCAAGTGGCACACCCAAGTGACATTTTGATGCTGGCGTGCCACGCCTTCGATACCAAGTGGCACGCCCATAGAAGGTGATGGTTCAGGCGTGCCACACCCCCTTTAGTGTCCTCCATTGTTGCTCTCTGGAACTTTGTACTAGCGTGCCACGCCTAGTTCCTGACATGCCACGTGATGAGCGGATAATTTATACGCTTTTTGACATTATTTTTTATAGTTTTTAGTAGCATCTAGCTACTTTTGGGATGTTTTTATTTTTTTTGTGCAAAATTCACATTTCTAGATTTTACTATGGTTTTGTGTGTTTTTCTGTGATTTTAGATATTTTTTGGCTGAAATTGAGGGACCTGAGCACAAATCTGATTCAGAGGCTGACAAAGGACTGCAGATGCTGTTGGATTCTGACCTTCCTGCACTCGAAGTGAATTTTCTGAAGCTACAGAACTTTAAATGGCGCGCTCTTAATTTCCTTAGAAAGTAGACATCCAGGGCTTTCCAGCAATATATAATAATCCATACTTTGCACGAGTTTTGATGACGTAAAATGGCGTCAAAACGCCAGGTCTCTGCTCTTTTCTGGCGTCAAAACGCCAAAACTGGCATAAAAGTTGGAGTTAAATGCCCAAACTGGCACCAAAGCTGGTGTTTAACTCCAAGGAAGACCTCTACACGTGTAAAGCTCAATGCTCAGCCCAAGCACACACCAAGTGGGCCCGGAAGTGGACTTCTGCATCATTTACCTATTTCTGTAAACCCTAGTAGCTAGTTTCATTATAAATAGGACCTTTTACTATTGTATTTTCATCTTTGGAACATCTTGGAATCTTGGAATCTTAGACATTGGGGGGTTGGCCTCACGGCCATGGCTACCTTATTTTCACTTATGTATTTTCAACGGTGGAGTTTCTACACACCATAGATTAAGGGTGTGGAGCTCTGCTGTTCCTCGAGTACTAATGCAATTACTGATGTTTTCTATTCAATTAATGCTTATTCTTATTCTAAGATATTCGCTTGCACTTCAACCTGATGAATGTGATGATCCGTGACACTCATCATCATTCTCACCTATGAACACGTGCCTGACAACCACTTCCGTTCTACCTTAGATCGAGCGTATATCTCTTAGCCTCCATTCCGAAAGATCGGAGTCTTCGTGGTATAAGCTAGAATTATTGGTGGCCATTCCTGAGATCCGAAAAGGCTAAACCTTGTCTGTGGTATTCCGAGTAGGATTTGGGAAGGGATGACTATGACAAATTTCAAACTCGCGAGTGTTTGGCGTAGTGACAAATGCAAAAGAATCACTGGATTCTATTCCAACATGATCGAGAACCGACAGATGATTAGCCGTGCAGTGACAGCACATTTGGACCTTTTTCACTGAGAGGACGGGTGGTAGCCATTGACGTCGGTGAAACCCAACATACAGCTTGCCATGGAAAGGAGTATGAAGGATTGGATGAAGGTAGTAGGAAAGCAGAGATTCAACAGGAACAAAGCATCTATATGCTCTTATCTGAAATTCTCACCAATGAATTACATAAGTATCTCTATCTTTACTTTATGTTTTATTTATCTTTTAATTATTAAAACTCCATAACCCATTTGAATCCGCCTGACTGAGATTTACAAGGTGACCATAGCTTGCTTCAATCCGACAATCTCTGTGGGATGACCCTTACTCACGTAAGATTTATTACTTGGACGACCCAGTGCACTTGCTGGTTAGTTGTGCGAAGTTGTGAAAAAGAGCGAGATTACAATTGTGCGTACCAAGTTGTTGGCGCCATTGTGTATCACAATTTCGTGCACCACCACGCCCATGTAAATGCTCGAGAATTCTCCTCTGGAATTTAGTACTGGCGTGCCACGCCCAGCTCCTGGCGTGGCACGCTTGTTCATTTTTGTGGCACTTGCTCTAAGTGGCACACCCGCTTCACACGCCTAGCTCATTTTTGTTGTTTTCTTCCCCTTTTTAATGTCTTTTTCACCTGAAATTCAGCACAACTCATCTCAAAGTAATGTACTATAATATTCATCAAATAATGCATGAATTGCAATGATCAAATGAGATTTATGCTCTTTTATGGTCCTCTTTATGCAAGAAAAAAGGGTAGATGATGCAAGTCATCAATTAGCTCAAGTATCTCACTCAACCTATATCAACCAAATCACAAAAATGCATTCTAACCACCAATTACTTCTTTTCACGCACATTCATGCCTTAGTTTTTTATTCAAAACACATATGCATTTCTTATTCGTTTTTTTCTTTTCTTTGGGACAACCTTTGTCCCATCTTATTGCTATATTTTCTTTTTTTTTCTTTCATTTCATTTATTTCTTCTTTTCTATTTCTTTTTTTTTTTCCTATTTCTTTCATTTCATTTCTTTCTTCTTTATTCATTTCATTTTTCCAAATTTTTTCAATAAGTACCTAAAACATAATTTTTCTCTACCAATGCTTCCCAAAATTTCCCCCACACTTAAATGACACACACTCTTCAACCTATGCCAATCAAGGATACAATCTAAGGTAAATTCATGGTTTTCCGCTTAAGGTTGTAATGTGGTGATATTACAAACAATGGGGTCAAATAAGGCTCAAAGGGGTTAGCAAAGTTGGATGCAATGGTAGGTCTATATGGGTAAAGTAAGCTTTTATCAAAGATGGCCTCAATTATGCTCAGTTCAATTCAAAACATCAATCGTTGGAAATAAAGAATCAAGCAAAACCAAGATCACAATCATAGAAGGAGAAAAATCGCACTATGAACAAAATTAGTGGTTAGAATGTGTAACCACTCATTAAAGCTAAAAAAAACTCACAAGGCATTTTGTTCTATCTCTCTTTTATGTTCCACAAAAATTCATTCAAGTAAGTTTAAAAATAATTTTCCAAATCAATTCAATAGAATGCCCTAAAAACAAAATTCTTGGAAAATCCTATTTGTTTTTCACCAAAATTATTTCCTATATGTATGTATGATGTGATGGATGAAATTTCAAAAACTTCCCTAGTTCTATTCCTAATTTTCAACATCCAAAAATTAACATGAACAATTAGGACAAAATTGAACTAGGCACTATGATATTTACATCGTCTAATCACAACATCTATCTATCAAATATTTACTAATAAAAAGATGCAAAAATGCAACACGCAATAGCTAGATATAAACTATGATATATATACCAAAAGAAAATGCAATGCAATAGTAAAAAACACAACAAATATATACAAGAAACCTAAAGAAATAAAAATAAAGTGCAAAGTGATCGAAAAAAGAAAGTTTACGACCCAAATTGACGAATCCTCCCCCACACTTAAGCGTTGCACGGTCCTCCGTGCATAAACAAAATCCGGGGAGAATGTCTCTCAAGAGCTCCACCTTCGGTTGGCGGATGCGGGCGCTTGAGTTGTGTGGAAATCGCCAAGTCCAATGTGTGCTCGGCATCTCCATCCTCAGTGTTCTCCTCCTCTCCCAGCTCCTTGCCTCATGTCTCATCCTAAAAAAGAATGAATAAAGTATAATTAAGAATCATAGGAAAAGTGGCACAAAAAGGTAAAGGGGAGAGTAAATAAGCATCTAATTGAGGAAGTTTGCATAGTGGTGTGGAATACACACAACGGACGGTTAAAGTGGCATCCACACAATGAAAAAGTAAGCATGAGTTCCTCAATTAAATGGCCTAAGATGCAAGCAATAGATGAGAATCAATTAAGGACAAGAAAACTTAGGCAACTACCAACAAGAGTAAATTGAATGTAGGAATTATTGGATATTGAAGTTGTGCAAGTGAAAGAGAAAAATTCATATAAAATAGCACAACAAACAATAACCAATGCAATGATGAGGAAAAACTACTTATTCATCCTTAAGAACAATCAAATAATCACATGGGAAGGTGCTTGCTACAAAAGGTGACAAGTCTTGATAAGAATCAAGTCAAGTCAACTCAAACAAATGCAAAGCATTAACAAGGAGCAAATACCTTATGATGTGATTATATTGACTTAAAAACCATGATGAACAAGCAATTATATTCAATTCACTAAATTCAATATGTACTTGTTAAAAATTACACCAAATAAGAGACAAAAAGTCAATTTCTAAATCAATTTGGTGCTAGCAACTTAAAGCATTAAACAAGTACATTATTGAAAATTCAATCCCAAATAACATCATCATCATTCAAAAGTACACATTTCTTTATTAGAATGCCAAACAAGGATATAGTCTAACACATATGGTCATGACAACATATGAATTAAACAAAAAGTTCATTCAGGCATTATGTCAAACACATAGTATGCAGTGCACATATTCAATAATTCAAGCTAAAATTTCAAGCATAAACAACCAATAAGTCAAAATTGAACACTTGCAAAGCAGCAAACAATCAATTAAACAAAACTTAAGCTAAATTATCAAAATTAAATAAAGAAAACAAAAATCAAACAAGAAACTATGCATAGAAAGAAAATAAAAGTTAAAATAAGAAAATTGAAAAGATGAAGAATAGAAAAGAAAGGGATAGGCAACAGTGGAACTTGTGTTAGCCAGTGTGAGGCTCACGGCGGCGGAACTTCGCCGGAGAAGAGAAGAAAGAGAGGGTGGGAGATAGAGAGAGATGGTGGTGGTGGTCGGATGGTGATGGTGGCGGTCGTCGGAACGATGGATCGGGTGGCTGGGTCGGGATGAGGGGGTAGAAGAAGAAAGAAGGAAAGAAAAGAAGAGGTGAGGAGTGGCGCAACAGGGCACCCTTCCTTATTATTGCCCAGATCGCGACCCGTGCGTACGCACACCAGCCAGAATTTGGGGCGTTCAGAAGCACAAAACGTGCGCGCGTTGCTGGAAGAGAGGGTCTAAAGACGTGTGCGTGCGCACAAGGTTTTTTTTTGACATAGCGAAGGATCATGTGTGCGTGTGCACACAGTTCTGTGCACGCGCACAAGAGCATAAGGGGCAGGGGTTCACACGCACAGGATGTGCCAACACTCCCACCAGAGTGGTTGCAAGTTGGCGTGCGGCCGCACAGATAGTGCGAAAAAGGGCATGTGTGCGTACACACGAGTATGTGCGCATGCACAAGTCACAGAAAATAGTGGAACGCGCGCGCACAAGGCGTGCTAGCGCTGCGAACAGAGGGCATAAAAGCTTGTGTGCGTACGCACAGATAGGTGTGTCGCACAGGAGGTGAATTTTCGTTGCTGCGTGCATGCGCATAGGTGTGTGCGCACGCATATGCCCTATTTTTCCTAAAAAATTTTCTTCGAAATCTAAGGTACCAAGCCTTAGTTCAATCAAAACTCAACACCAAAACATGCAAGAACCCATAATTTCATGATCCAAACCAGAATTAACTTACAAATCTCAAAATTAACTAATTATAAATTAACCAATCAAACAAACATGCAATAAACCAAAATATATACAAAAAGAGAAGAGTTAGAACAATGTTACCAAGCATTTTTATTTAATGTCTTTAAGTTAGACAGTTGGGAGACCCCTTGCTATGGTGGCTTGTGCTTGACTTCCCCACGAATGCTAGAATGTCCAATGTCCTCCGGCATCCCATTCTAACCATCAAAAAAAAAAAAAAGAGAACCAAAGAGTAAGCTATTCACATATTAACATATATACAATAGCCAATAACTTTACACAATTGCAACTCCCCGACAACGGCGCCAAATTTGATGAGAGAACTTTTGCCGGTTTAGAATCAATCAAAACAAGGATCAATTCGTTGGTAGCATAGTCCAAACCAACAATGAATTCTCTTAATCAAATGTTTACAAATTCTAATTAACCGAGAGTATTTAAACCTCGGGTCGTCTTCCCTAGGAGTTGTAATTAAATGTACATTATTGGCTATAAGGAGGAAATGGGGATTGGGAATGCAAGAGAGAGCAAGAGATGTAAAGTGCAAGAAAGTAAATAAACATGCAAGGAACGTAAATGGCAACTCTTGGCAAAAATTGGGGAATTTAGGATTCCTATCCTAGTTATGGACCACAAGCATGGCAATTTTGTGGAATTAATCCCAATTAGTCAATCCTACTTGAGAATTAGTCAAAAGGGAAATATTGATCCCAATCCCTAAGTCCTAAGTCAACACTAGTAGGTCACTTAGAGTCAAGAGAAACCAAACCAATTAACAATCCTCACACAATGCGGAATGCACATTTGGTGCACGAAATTGTGATCATCAACAATGGCGCCAATAGACTTGGAGCTCTCAAACGTGAATCACACTTTGTCACAACTTCGCACAACTAACCAGCAAGTGCACTGGGTCATCCAAGTAATACCTTACGTGAGTAAGGGTCGATCCCACGGAGATTGTTGGTATGAATCAAGCTATGGTCATCTTGTAAATATCAGTCAAGCATATTCAAATATTTATAATGGTTTTTGAATATAAAAATAAATAAAGCATAAAATAAAGATAGAAATACTTATGTAAATCATTGGTGGAAATTTCAGATAAGTGTATGGAGATGCTTTGTTCCTGTTGAATCTCTGCTTTCCTACTGCGTTCATCCAATTCTTCTTACTCCTTTCCATGGAAAGCTGTATATAGGGCGTCACCGTTGTCAATGGTTACTTCCCATCCTCTCAGTGAAAATGGTCCAAATGCTCTGTCACAGCACGGCTAATCATCTGTCGGTTCTCGATCATGTCGGAATAGAATCCAGTGATTCTTTTGCATCTGTCACTACGCCCAACAATCGCGAGTTTGAAGTTCATCACAGTCATTTAATCCTTGAATCCTACTCGGAATACTACAGACAAGGTTTAGACTTTCCGGATTCTCAAGAATGCTGCCAATGGATTCTAGCTTATACCACGAAGATTCTGATTAAGGAATCCAAGAGATACACGCTCATTCTAAGGTAGAACGGAAGTGGTTGTCAGGCACGCGTTCATAAGGACGGATGATGATGAGTGTCACGGATCATCACATCCATCAGGTTGAAGTGCAGCAAATATCTTAGAATAAGAATAAGCTTGAATTGAATAGAAGAACAATAGTAATTGCATTAATTCTCGAGGTACAGCAGAGCTCCACACCTTAATCTATGGTGTATAGAAACTCCACCGTTGAAAATACATAAGTGATGGTCTAGGAATGGCCGAATGGCCAGCCCCCATGCATGATCAAGAGATTAATCAAAAGACTAATTCAAAGATGAAAATACAATAGTAAAAAGTCCTATTTATAGTAGACTAGTTACTAGGGTTTACAGAAATAAGTCTTAGTGCAGAAATCCAATTTCGGGGCCCACTTTGGTGTGTGCTTGGGCTGAGCTTGAGTTTTACACGTGAAGAGGTATCTCTTGGGGTTAAACGCCAAGTTGTAACATATTTTTGGAGTTTAACTCTGGTTTGTGACGTGTTTCTGGCGTTTTACTCTAGAATGCAGCATGGAACTGGCGTTGAACGCCAGTTTGCGTCATCTAAAAGCGAATAAAGTATGGAATATTATATATTTCTGGAAAGCCCTGGATGTCTACTTTTCAACACAGTTAAGAGCATGCCATTTGGAGTTCTGTAGCTCCAAAAAATTCATTCTGAGTGCATAGAGGTCAGAATCCAACAGCATCAGCAGTCCTTTTTCAGCATGAATAAGATTTTTGCTCAGGTCCCTCATTTTCAGCTAAAAAATACCTGAAATCACAGAAAAACACACAAACTCATAGTAAAGTCCAGAAATGTAAATTTTGCATAAAACTAATAAAGACATCCCTAAAAGTAGCTAGATCTTACTAAAAACTACCTAAAAACAATGCCAAAAAGCGTATAAATTATTCGCTCGTCAACATTCACAACTCAATTCCACCCAAACACCCAATTTCTCAACCAAGAGTGTGAAAACTAAACATGAAAGAAATTAAACATCAAAGCAATAAAAGTCAAAGCAATTAAATGTCAAAGCAAGGAAGATTAAAATGCAAGAAACCTCTTGGCAAGTAATTGAGAACTAAGGCTACCTATTCTAGTCATTAACCAGAAACATATGATGATTATAAAGAGTTAATCCTACTTAGTCAACCTTACATCGAAGATAAGTCAAATAGGCATAGTTAATTTCAATCCCTAGGTCCTATGTAAACACTAAGTGGTCACATAGAGTCAAGGAAAACCAAATTAACTAATTACTCTAATGTATCAAACAAGAACGGACATCAATAACTCAAGGATCACCAAAGTTAATAATTTCAAGCCAAGAGTGTAGAAAAACTAAGTTAAAACTAAGCCAAGCATTTTATCAGACACTAGGTGTGCATGAGAATAAAATAATATTAAATTGTAATAAAATAAATTTTAAAACTATCAAGGCAAGAAAGTAACAACAACAACTAGAGAAAGCAATAAATGACATGAAAACATAAATTGCATTAATTAGAAGCAAAATTAACAAGAGTGTTCATAACATGAGAAATTGACATAAAAGAGGAAATAACAAAAGGAGATGAAGAAGATAAAGATAAGAAAGCATAGAAACATAAATGAAACTACACAAACAATAATTAAATGCTGAAATTAAAGGAAATTAAACTAAGAGAATCCTAATTCTAGAGAGAGGGGGGAGCTTCTCTTTCTAGAAAACTAAGCTAAAACATGTAAAAATCTAAACCTAATTGCTCCCCCCTTCATTCCTCTTCACTTTGGCCTTAAATAGTTTTAGAAAATGAGTTGGACAGGGTTTTGGAGGCCCAGAATTCAGCCCCAGCGATTTGCCTTAATGACCTCACGCATATGCACGCGTGTGTATGCACGACCTACTGTGCGTACACACGGTTGCACAGAATTTCCATCGTGCGTACACATGACATTTGGTGCATACGCATCCTTGCCCGAAGTCACCGGTGCATGCGTACCTTTGCTGCAGCTTCCAAACTCTATTTTCTTCATGATTTCTCCCCTTTTGGATGCTCTTTCTTCACTTCTTCAACCCAAACTTGCCATAAAAATCTGAAATCACTTAACAAATATATCAAGGTACCAAATGGGATTAAAGTGAGTTAAAATTGACTAAATTGAGCACAAAAGACCATGTTTTCACTTTCAAGCACAATTTAGGGAGAAATTTCAAAAGCATGCTATTTAGATGAATAAATGTGGGCTTATGTGATGAAATCCGCTCAAATCAAACCAAAATATATCATAAAATATGGACTCATCAGCATGGCACGCTAGAAGCTGGGCGTGGTACGCCAAGTCCATCACACACTATGGGTGTGCCACTTGAACCATTGGGCATGGCAAGCCAGTTCATCAATCTAGAAGGCACAACCACTTGGGCGTGCCAGTTGGTATCGAAGGCATGGCACGCTAGTGGTGCACAAAAATTACACTCACACTATGTAATTCCGCACAACTAACTAGCAAGTGCACTGGGTCGTCCAAGTAATACTTTACGTGAGTAAGGGTCGATCCCACGGAGATTTCCGGCTTGAAGCAAGCTATGGTTATCTTATTATTCTTAGTCAGGATACCAATAGGGTTCTTTAGTTTCAATTGTAAAAAGTGAAAGAGCATGAAATGAGTATTTGTTACGCAGTAAGGGAGAATGTGTTGGAGTTTTGGAGATGCTTTGTCTTCTGAATCTCTGCTTTCTCTCTGTTTTCTTCTTCACGCACGCAAGGTTCCTCCTATGGCAAGCTGTGTGTTAGAGGATCACCGTTGTCAATGGCTACCATCCATCCTCTCAGTGAAAATAGTCTAGGTGCGCTGTCACCGCATGGCTTCGGCCCCAGAGAGGGAACCAGAAGAACCAAGATGCAAAATACAATAGTAAAAGGTCCTACTTATAGAGAACTAGTAGCCTAGGGTTTACATAGATGAGTAAATGACATAAAAATCCACTTCTGGGCCCACTTGGTGTGTGCTTGGGCTGAGCATTGAAGCATTTTCGTGTAGAGACTTTTCTTGGAGTTAAACGCCAGCTTTTGTGCCAGTTTGGGCGTTTAACTCCCATTCTTGTGCCAGTTCCGGCGTTTAACGCCGGGCAGTTTTGAGCTGATTTGAAACGCCGGTTTGGGCCGTCAAATCTCGGGCAAAGTATGGACTATTATATATTGCTGAAAAGCCCAGGATGTCTACTTTCCAACGCCGTTGAGAACGGGCCAATTGGGCTTCTGTAGCTCCAGAAAATTCACTTCGAGTGCAGGGAGGTCAGAATCCAACAGCATCTGCAGTCCTTTTCAGCCTCTGAATCAGATTTTTGCTCAGGTCCCTCAATTTCAGCCAGAAAATACCTGAAATCAAAGAAAAACACACAAACTCATAGTAAAGTCCAGAAAAGGGAATTTTAACTAAAAACTAATAGAA
>NC_029772.3:56759994-56761488 GCF_000817695.3 Arachis duranensis | reverse complement strand
GTATAAATTATCCGCTCATCACAACACCAAACTTAAATTGTTGCTTGTCCCCAAGCAACTGAAGATCAAATAGGATAAAAATAAGAGAATATGCAATGAATTCCAAAAACATCTATGAAGATCAGTATTAATTAGATGAGCGGGGCTTTTAGCTTTTTGCCTCTGAACAGTTTTGGCATCTCACTTTATTCTTTGAAATTCAGAATGATTGGCTTCTATAGGAACTCAGAATCCAGATAGTGCTATTGATTCTCCTAGTTAAGTATGATGATTCTTGAACACAGCTACTTATTGAGTCTTGGCCGTGGCCCAAAGCACTCTGTCTTCCAATATTACCACCGGATACATACATGCCACAGACACATAACTGGGTGAACCTTTTCAGATTGTGACTCAGCTTTGCTGGAGTCCCCAATTAGAGGTGTCCAGGGTTCTTAAGCACACTCTCTTTGCTTTGGATCACAGCTTTATTTTTTTCTTTTCTCTCTCTTTTTTTTTCATTTTTCTCTCTCTCTTTCTCTTTTTTTTTCGTTTTTCTCTTTCCTTTTTTTGTATTCACTGCTTTTTCTTGCTTCAAGAATCATTTTTATGATTTTTCAGATCCTCAGTAACATGTCTCCTTTTTCATCATTCTTTCAAGAGCCAACATTCATGAACCACAAATTCAAAAGACATATGCACTGTTCAAGCATACATTCAGAAAACAAAAGTATTGCCACCACATCAAAATAATTAACCTGTTATAAAATTCAAAATTCATGCAATTCTTCTCTTTTTCAATTAAGAACATTTTTCATTTAAGAAAGGTGATGGATTCATAGGACATTCATAACTTTAAGGCATAGACACTAAGACACTAATGATCACAAGACACAAACTTAGGTAAACATCAGCATAATTTTCGAAAAACAGAAAAATAAAGAACAAGGAGATTAAAGAACAGGTCCACCTTAGTGATGGCGGCTTGTTCTTCCTCTTGAAGATCTTATGGAGTGCTTGAGCTCCTCAATGTCTCTTCCTTGTCTTTGTTGCTCCTCTCTCATGATTCTTTGATCTTCTCTAATTTCATGGAGAAGGATGGAATGTTCTTGGTGCTCCACCCTTAGTTGTCCCATGTTGGAACTTAACTTTCCTAGGGAGGTATTGATTTGCTCCCAATAGTTTTGTGGAGGAAAGTGCATCCCTTGAGGCATCTCAGGGATTTCATGATGAGAGGGGTCTCTTGTTTGCTCCATCCTTTTCTTAGTGATGGGCTTGTCCTCATCAATGGGGATGTCTCCCTCTATGTCAACTCCAACTGAATAACAGAGGTGATAAATAAGATGAGGAAAGGCTAACCTTGCCAAGGTAGAGGACTTGTCCGCCACCTTATAAAGTTCTTGGGCTATAACCTCATGAACTTCTACTTCCTCTCCAATCATGATGCTATGAATCATGATGGCCCGGTCTATAGTAACTTCGGACCGGTTGCTAGTCGGAATGATTGAGCGTTGA
>NC_029772.3:56758444-56759853 GCF_000817695.3 Arachis duranensis | reverse complement strand
TTGACCCTTCTAGTGTAAGGGTGTTCATCTCCTTGCATCATGGGCAAGTTGAATGCCAACCTTACATTTTCTGGACTAAAATCTAAGTATTTCCCCCGAACCATTGTAAGCCAATTCTTTGGGTTCGGGTTCACACTTTGATCATGGTTCTTGGTGATCCATGCATTGGCATAGAACTCTTGAACCATTAAGATTCCGACTTGTTGAATGGGGTTGGTAAGAACTTCCCAACCTCTTCTTCGGATCTTATGTCGGATCTCCGAATATTCACTCTTTTTGAGTTTGAAGGGGACCTCGAGGATCAACTTCTTCAAGGCCATAACTTTATAGAAGTGGTCTTGATGCACCCTTGAGATGAATCTCTCCATCTCCCATGACTCGGAGGTGAAAGCTTTTGCCTTCCCTTTCCTCTTTCTAGAGGTTTCTCCGGCCTTGGATGCCATAAATGGTTATGGAAAAACAAAAAGTAATGCTTTTACTACACCAAACTTAAAAGGTTTGCTTGTCCTCGAGCAAAAGAAGAAAGAAGAGAGTAGAAGAAGAAGAAATGAAGGAGATGGAAATGGCTTTGTGGTTCGGCCAAAGGGGGAGAAGTAGTGTTTAGGTTGTGTGAAAATGAAGGAGTGAAGATGGGTTGATATAGGGGTGGAGAGAGGGGTAGGGTTCGGTCATGTATGGGTGGGTTTGGGAGGGAAAGTGGTTTGAATTTGAATGGTTAGGTAGGTGGGGTTTTATGAAGGATGGATGTGAGTGGTGAAGAGAAAGATGGGATTTGATAGGTAAGGGGTTTTTAGGGAAGAGGTGTTGAGGTGATTGGTGAATGAGTGAAGAAGAGAGAGAGTGGTGGGGTAGGTGGGGATCCTGTGGGGTCCACAGATCCTGAGGTGTCAAGGAAAAGTTATCCCTGCACCAAGTGGCGAGCAAAATTGCCCTTTATGCCAATTCTGGCGTTAAACGCCGGGCTGGTGCCCATTTCTGGCGTTTAACGCCAGCTTCTTGCCCTTTCGTGGCGTTTAACGCCAGTCTGGTGCCCCTTTCTGGCGTTAAACGCCCAAAATGGTGCCAGACTGGGCGTGAAACGCCCATTTGCTAGCTTCACTGGCGTTTAAACGCCAGCAAGTTCTCCTCCAGGGTGTGCTGTTTTTCTTTCTGTTTTTGCTTTTTTAATTGATTTTGTGACTTCTCATGATCATCAACCTACAGAAAACATAAAATAACAAAGGAAAATAGATAAAATATAACATTGGGTTGCCTCCCAACAAGCGCTTCTTTAATGTCAGTAGCTTAACAGAGGGCTCTCAATGAGCCTCACAGATACTCAGAGCAATATTGGAACCTCCCAACACCAAACTTAGAGTTTGAATGTGGGGGTTCAACACCAAACTTAGAATTTGGTTGTGGCCTCCCAA
>NC_029772.3:56757038-56758381 GCF_000817695.3 Arachis duranensis | reverse complement strand
AAGATCCCTAGCTTCTCCATTACAGAGAGAGGCATGAGGTTTACACTTGACCCTAGGTCACACAAGGCCTTCTTGAAGGTCATGGTGCCTATGGCACAAGGTATTGAGAACTTCCCAGGATCTTGTCTCTTTTGAGATAATCTTTGCCTAGACAAGTCATCCAGTTCTTTGGTGCGCAAAGGGGGTTCATCCTCCCAAGTCTCATTACCAAATAACTTGTCATTTAGCTTCATGATTGCTCCAAGGTATTTAGCAACTTGCTCTTCAGTTACATACTCATCCTCTTCAGAGGAAGAATACTCATCAGAGCTCATGAATGGCAGAAGTAAATCCAATGGAATCTCTATGGTCTCAGTAGGAGCCTCAGATTCCCATGGTTCCTCATTAGGGAACTCATTGGAGGCCAGTGGACGTCCCTTGAGGTCTTCCTCAGTGGCGTTCACTGCCTCTCCCTCCTCTCCAAATTCGGCCATGTTAATGGCCTTGCACTCTCCTTTTGGATTTTCTTCTGTATTGCTTGGAAGAGTACTAGGAGGGAGTTCAGTAATTTTCTTGCTCAGCTGACCCACTTGTGCCTCTAAGTTTCTAATGGAGGACCTTGTTTCAGTCATGAAACTTTGAGTGGTTTTGATTAGATCAGAGACCATGCTTGCTAAGTCAGAGTGGTTCTGCTTAGAACTCTCTGTCTGTTGCTGAGAAGATGATGGAAAAGGCTTGCCATTGCTAAATTTGTTTCTTCCACCATTATTGTTGTTGAAACTTTGTTGAGGTCTCTGTTGATCCTTCCATGAAAGATTTGGATGATTTCCCCATGAAGGATTATAGGTGTTTCCATAGGGTTCTCCCATGTAATTCACCTCTTCTATTGAAGGGTTCTCAGGATCATAAGCTTCTTCTTCAGATGAATCGTCCTTAGTACTGCCTGGTGCAGCTTGCATTCCAGACAGACTTTGAGAAATCAAATTGACTTGCTGAGTCAATATCTTGTTCTGAGCCAGTATGGCATTCAGAGTATCAATCTCAATAACTCCTTTCTTCTGATTAGTCCCATTGTTCACAGGATTCCTTTCAGAAGTGTACATGAATTGGTTATTTGCAACCATTTCAATTAGTTCTTGAGCTTCTGTAGGCGTCTTCTTCGGATGAAGAGATCCTCCAGCAGAGCTATCCAAAGACATCTTGAACAGTTCAGACAGACCATCATAGAAAATACCTATGATGCTCCATTCAGAAAGCATATCAGAGGGACACTTTCTGATTAATTGTTTGTATCTTTCCCAAGCTTTATAGAGGGATTCTCCTTCCTTCTGTCTGAAGGTTTGGACTTCCACTCTAAGCTTACA
>NC_029772.3:56754691-56756792 GCF_000817695.3 Arachis duranensis | reverse complement strand
GATCTTCCAATGGAAGTCCATGGAACTTTCAATTCTGTTGCATTAGAGAAACTAATTGAGGCTTAAGCTCAAAGTTGTTTGCTCCAATGGCAGGGATAGAGATGCTTCTCCCATAGAAGTGGGGAGTAGGTGCAGTAAAGTCACCTAACACCTTCCTTGCATTGTTGGCATTGTTGTTGTTTTCGGCTATCATGTCTTCTTCTTTGAAGATTTCTGTTAGGTCCTCTACAGAGAATTGTGCTTTAGCTTCTCTTAGCTTACGCTTCAAGGTCCTTTCAGGTTCAGGGTTAGCCTCAACAAGAATGCTTTTGTCTTTGCTCCTGCTCATATGAAAGAGAAGAGAACAAGAAAATATGGAATCCTCTATGTCACAGTATAGAGATTCCTTGAGGTGTCAGAGGAAAAGAAAAATAGAAGGAAGAGGTAGAAGAATTAGAACTTATCAAGAGAGATGGAGTTCGAATTGTGCATTAAGGAGGAGTATTAGTCCATAAATAAAAGGATGTGAGAAGAGGGGAAGAAATTTTTGAAAATAAATTAAAAAGATTTTAAAAACATTTTGAAAAATACTAATTGATTTTCGAAAACTAAGAGTGGAAAAGAAATCAAGTGATTTTTGAAAAAGATTTTGAAATAAGAAATTAAAAAGATATGATTGAAAGCTATTTTGAAAAAGATGTGAGAAAAATATATGATTGAAAAGATATGATTTGAAAACAATTTACAAAAAGATTTGATTTTTAAAAATTAATGACTTGACTAACAAGGAAAGATATGATTCAAACATTAAACCTTTCTCAACAGAAAAGGCAACATACGTGAAATGTTGAATCAAATCATTGATTGATAGCAAGTATTTTTGAAAAAGGAAAGAAATTCATTTTGAAAAAGATTTGATTGAAAAGATATGATTTGAAAAAAATTTGATTTTATTTGATTGAAAAGATTTGATTTGAAAAAGATTTGATTTTGAAAAGATTTTGAAAACTTAAAAAAAATGATTTGAAAACAAAATCTTCCCTCTTGTGCCATCCTTGCGTTAAACGCCCAGAATGGTGCACATTCTGGCGTTTAACGCCCAAAGCACTACCCTTTTGGGCGTTAAACGCCCAACCAGGCACCCTGGCTGGCGTTTAAACGCCAATTTGCCTTCTTCACTGGGCGTTTTGAACGCCCAGCTTTTTCTGTATAATTCCTCTGCTGTATATTCTGAATCTTCAATTCTCTGTATTATTGACTTGACAAGACACAAATTAAAAATATTTTTGGATTTTTAATAATAAGGAATAATCAAAATGCAACTAAAATCAAATAACAATGCATGCAAGACACCAAACTTAGCAATTTGTATACTACTGACATTAACAAAATAAGAATGCACATGAGAAACACAAAACACTCAAGTCAAGAGAATTTAAAGATCAGAGCAATGAAATCATCAAGAACAACTTGAAGATTAATGAAGCCACATGCATGAATTCGAAAAATGCACGGAGAACAGAAACATGCAATTGACACCAAACTTGACATGAGACACTAAATTCAACAAGAAACAAAATATTTTTGGTTTTTATGATTTTGTAATTTTTTTTTGGATTTTTTCGAAAATTAAGTGGAAAAGAAAATAAAGTTATCAAAATTCTTAATGAGAATTCCAAAAATCATGCAATGTTAGTCTAAAGCTTCAGTCTAAAGGAATTAGACATGGCTAGCCCAGCTTCAGCAGGACATTGCATTCAAGAGCTAAATTGATGAAAATCAATCAGCTTTGGTGATGACAAGAACATCACCTTGAAACACTAGAATTCATTCTTAAGAACTCTGAAAAAAAATACCTAATCTAAGCAACAAGATGAACCGTTAGTTGTCCAAACTCGAACAATCCCCGGCAACGGCGCCAAAAACTTGGTGCTGTTGCCGGATCAAAAATTTGGCACTGATGTTACCGGATCAAAGGCTTGCCGAAAACTCGAACAATCCCCGGCAACGGCGCCAAAAACTTGGTGCACGAAATTGTGATCATCAATGGCGCCATCAACATGGTACGCTCAATTGTAATCTCAACTCTTTATCACAACTTCGCACAACTAACCAGCAAGTG
>NC_029772.3:56754227-56754602 GCF_000817695.3 Arachis duranensis | reverse complement strand
CCACAGAGATTGTTGGTATGAAGCAAGCTATGGTCACCTTGTAAATCTTAGTCAGGCAGACTTAAATGGTTATGGATGATGTATGAATAAAACATAAAGATAAAGATAGAGATACTTATGTAATTCATTGGTAAGAATTTCAGATAAGCGTATGGAGATGCTTTGTCCCTTCCGTCTCTCTGCTTTCCTACTGTCTTCATCCAATCCTTCTTACTCCCTTCCATGGCAAGCTGTATGTTGGGCATCACCGTTGTCAGTGGCTACAATCCCGTCCTCTCAGTGAAAATGTTCAACGCACCCTGTCACGGTACGGCTAATCATTTGTCGGTTCTCAATCAGGTTGGAATAGAATCCAGTGATTCTTTTGCGTCTGTA
>NC_029772.3:56741641-56753733 GCF_000817695.3 Arachis duranensis | reverse complement strand
AAATGAGTAAATGACGTAAAAATCCACTTCCGGGGTCCACTTGGTGTGTGCTTGGGCTGAGCATTGAAGCATTTTCGTGTAGAGATTCTTCTTGGAGTTAAACGCCAGCTTTGGTGCCAGTTTGGGCGTTTAACTCCCATTCTTGTGCCAGTTCCGGCGTTTAACGCCGGGCAGTTTTGAGCTGATTTGGAACGCCGGTTTGGGCCATCAAATCTCGGGAAAAGTATGGACTATTATATATTTCTGGAAAGCCCGATGTCTATTTTCTAACGCCATTGAGAGCGCGCCAATTGAGTTTCTGTAGCTCCAGAAAATCCACTTCGAGTGCAGGGAGGTTAGAATCCAACAGCATCTGCAGTCCTTTTCAGCCTCTGAATCAGATTTTTGCTCAGGTCCCTCAATTTCAGCCAGAAAATACCTGAAATCACAGAAAAACACACAAACTCATAGTAAAGTCCAGAAAAGTGAATTTTAACTAAAAACTAATAAAAATATATTAAAAACTAACTAAAACATACTAAAAACTTACTAAAAACAATGCCAAAAAGCGTATAAATTATCCGCTCATCAGTTGCCTCCCAGCAAGTGCTTCTTTATTGTCTTTAGCTGGACTATTATTGAGCTTTAATCAAGTATCAGTTTTGAGCATTCTTGCTCAAAATTGCTTTCAAGATAATGTTTGACTCTCTGTCCATTAAAAATGAATTTTTTGTTAGAGTTATTATCCTGAAGCTCTACATATCCATATGGTGACACACCTGTAATCACATATGGTCCTCTCCACTAGGATTTCAGCTTTCTGGAGAATAATCTGAGCCTAGAGTTAAACAACAGAACTTTCTGCCCTGGCTCAAAGACTCTAGATGACAGTTTCTTGTCATGCCATCTTTTTGCTTTTTCTTTGTAAATTCTTGCATTTTCGAAAGCATTGAGTCTGAATTCCTCTAGCTCGTTTAACTAGAGCAATCATTTTTCTCTAGCTAACTTGGCATCAAGGTTTAGGAATCTGGTTGCCCAGTAAGCCTTATGTTCCAGTTCCACTGGCAAGTGACAGGCTTTTTCATACACAAGCTGGTATGGAGAGGTTCCTATAGGAGTCTTTAATGCTGTTCTGTATGCCCACAGAGCATCATCCAAGCTTCTTGCCCAATCCCTTCTACGGTTAATCACAGTCCGTTCCAGAATTCTTTTAAGTTCTCTATTAGAGGCTTCAGCTTGCCCATTTGTCTGTGGATGCTATGGAGTTGCTACCCTGTGGCTAACTCCATATCGAACCATAGCAGAGTAAAGATGTTTATTGCAGAAATGAGCGCCCCCATCAGTGATTAGTACTCTATGGACACAAAATCTGCTGAAGATATGTTTCTGGAGGAATTTTAGCACTGTCTTAGTATCATTAGTGGGTGTTGCAATAGCTTCCACCCATTTGGATACATAATCCACTGCTACCAGAAAATAAGTGTTTGAGTATGATGGTGGGAAAGGCCCCATGAAGTCAATACCCCATACATCAAACAACTCAATCTCCAAGATCCCTTGTTGAGGCATGGCATAACTATGAGGTAGATTGCCAGATTTTTGGCAACTGTCACAATTAAGTACAAACTCTCAGGAGTATTTATAGAGAGTAGGCCAGTAGAAGCCACATTTGAGGACTCTTGTGGTTGTTCGCTCACCTCCAAAATGTCCTCCATACTGTGATCCATGGCAATGCCAGAGGATCTTCTGTGCTTCTTCTTTAGGCACACATCTACGGATTACTCCATCTGAACATCTCTTGAAGAGATATGGTTCATCCCAAAGATAGTACTTTGCATCTGAGATTAATTTCATTGATTGCTACCTACTATACTCTTTGGGTATGAATCTCACAACCTTGTAGTTTGCAATGTCTGCAAACCATGGCACTTCCTAGATGGCAAAGAGTTACTCATCCAGAAAGTTTTCAGAGATCTTAGTAAGAGGGAGGGATGCCCTTTCTATTGGTTCTATTCGGGACAGGTGGTCTGCTACTTAGTTTTCTGTCCCTTTTTGTCTCTTATTTCTATATCAAACTCTTGTAGAAACGATACCCATCTTATGAGTCTGGGTTTTGAATCCTTCTTTGTGAGTAGATATTTAAGAGCAGCATGGTCAGTGTACACAATCACTTTTGATCCTACAAAATAAGATCTGAACTTGTCAATGGCGTAAACCACTGTAAGTAACTCTTTTTCTGTGGTTGTGTAGTTTTTCTGTGCGTCATTTCAAACATGACTGGCATAATAAATGACGTACAGAAGCTTGTCATGCCTTTGTCCCAACACTTTACCAATGGCATGGTCACTAGCATCACACATTAGTTCAAATGGTAATGCCCAGTCTGGTGCAGAGATGACTGGTGCTGTGACCAGCCTAGCTTTTAGAGTCTCAAACGCTTGCAGACACTCCTTATCAATGATAAATGGCGTGTCAGCAGCTAGCAGATTACTCAAAGGTTTTGCAATTTTTGAAAAATCTTTTATAAACCTCCTATAGAATCCTGCATGCCCCAGAAAGCTTCTGATTGCCTTAACATTGGCAGGTGGTGGTAATTTTTCAATTACCTCTACCTTAGCTTGATACACCTCTATTCCCTTGTTCAAAATTTTGGGCCCAAGGACAATTCCTTCAGTCACCATAAAGTGACATTTCTCCCAGTGTAAAACTAGGTTAGTCTCTTGGCACCTCTTTAGAACAAGTGCTAGATGGTCAAGACAGGAGCTGAATGAGTCTCCAAATACTGAAAAGTCATCTATGAAGACTTCCAGAAATTTTTCCACCATATCAGAGAAAATAGAGAGCATGGACCTTTGAAATGTTGCAGGTGCATTGCACAGACCAAATGGCATCCTTCTGTATGAAAATACTCCAGATAGACATGTGAATGCTGTTTTCTCTTGATCCTGAGGATCTACTGCAATTTGATTATACACTGTATATCCATCCAAGAAGCAGTAGTAATCATGACCTGCTAGTCTTTCTAGAATCTGGTCTATGAATGGTAAAGGAAGATGATCCTTTCTGGTAGCTGTATTGAGCCTTCTGTAATCAATACACATACGCCACCCTGTAACTGTTCTTGTAGGAACCAGTTCATTTTATTCATTATGAACCACTGTCATGCCACCCTTCTTAGGGACGACTTGGACAGGGCTCACCCAGGGGCTATCAGAAATAGGATAAATAATCCCAGCCTCTAGTAATTTAGTGACTTCCTTCTGCACCACCTCCTTCATGGCTGGATTCAGCCGCCTCTGTGGTTGAACCACTAGCTTAGCATCATCCTCTAATAGCATTTTGTGCATGCATCTGGCTGGGCTAATGTCCTTAAGATCACTGATGGACCATCCAAGAGTTGTCTTGTGTGTCCTCAGCACTTGAATTAGTGCTTCCTCTTCCTGTGGCTCTAAGGTAGAGCTTATGATTACAGGAAAAGTGTCACCTTCTCCCAGAAATGCATATTTCAGGGATGGTGGTAATGGTTTGAGCTCGGGTTTAGGAGGTTTCTCCTCTTCCTAAGGGATTTTCAGAGGTTCTAGTATTCTCTCTGGTTCCCCCAGATCAGGCTGAACATCTTTAAAGATATCCTCTAGCTCTGATTCGAGACTCTTAGTCATATTGACCTCTTCCACCAGAGAATCAATAATATCAATGCTCATGTAGTCATTTGGGGTATCTGGATGCTGCATAGCTTTGACAACATTCAACTTAAACTCGTCCTCATTGACTCTTAGGGTTAATTCCCCTTTTTGGACGTCAATGAGGGTTCATCCAGTTGCTAGGAAAGGTCTTCCTAGAATGAGAGTTGCACTCTTGTGCTCCTCCATTTCCAGCACCACAAAGTCAGTGGGAAAGGCAAATGGCCCATCCTTGACAATCATGTCTTCAATCATGCCTGATGGGTATTTAATGGAGCCATCGGCAAGTTAGAGACATATCCGGATTGGTTTGACTTCTTCAGTCAAACCAAGCTTTTTGATAGTGGATGCAGGTATTAGGTTGATACTTGCCCCAAGATCACATAGAGCTTTCTTGTACAAGTACCCTCTAATGTGCATGGTATCATGAAGCTTCCGGGATCTTTAAGCTTCTCTGGTAAGCTTTTCAAAATGAATGCACTGCATTTTTCAGTGAGGTAAACTTTTTCAGTTTCTCTCCAATACTTCTTACGACTTAAGATCTCTTTCATGAACTTAGCATAAGAGGGTATTTGCTGAAGTGCCTCTGTAAACAAAATCTTTATTTCAAGAGTCCTGAGATAGTCTGCTAAGCGGGCAAATTGCTTATCCTGTTTCGCTTAGCAGAGTTTCTGAGGATAAGGCATTTTGGCTTTGTATTCCTCAACCTTAGTTGCTACAGGTTTATCTCCTATAGATGTGGTTGGAGAAGCCTTTTTAGAGGGATTGCTATTAGCACTTATATATGTCTGATCCCCCACTGGCATTTGAATGCCAGGGTTGGAAGCTGGATTGGCGTCGGACGTCAACTCCTTACCTATTTTTGTCATTTGAACGCCAGAACTGAGCTTCCTTTGGGCGTTCAACGCCAGAACTGAGCATGGGTTGGGCATTCAATGCCAGCTCTCCACCTTTTTCTGGCGTTTTAGTGCCAGAATTATTCCTCTCTGGGCTCTTACTGTCCTCAGAGGAATTTTGGGTAGCAGTTTGTTCATTTCTTGGCTTCCTGCTACCTTGAAGTGAGGTATTTAATGTCTTCCCACTTCTTAATTAAACTGCTTGGCACTCTTCTATTATTTGTTTTGATAACTGCTGTTTTGTTTGCTTCAACTGTACTTCGATGTTCATATTAGCCATCCTTGTGTCTTGTAATATCTCCTTGAATTCGGCTAGATGTTTTGTTAGAAAATCTAATTGCTGATTGACTTCAGTGACTTGTTCTGCAGGACTGAGTTTAGCAGTTACTGTTTTAGCCTCTTTTTTCATGGAAGGTTCACTACTTAGGTACAGATGCTGATTTCTGGCAACTGTATCAATGAGCTCTTGAGCTTCCTCAATTGTCTTTCTCATGTGTATAGATCCACCAGCTGAGTGGTCCAAAGACGTCTGAGCTTTCTCTGTAAGTCCATAATAAAAGATGTCTAACTGCACCCACTCTGAAAATATTTCAGAGGGACATTTTCTTAGCATCTCTCTGTATCTCTCCTAGGCATCATAAAGAGATTCATTATCTCCTTGTTTAAAGCCTTGGATGTTCAGCCTTAGCTGTGTCTTCCGTTTTGGAGGGAAATATTGATTCAGAAATTTTTCTAACAACTGTTTCCATGTCCTTATGCTAGCCTTAGGTTGGTTATTTAACCACCTCTTAGCTTGGTCTTTTACAGCAAATGGAAATAGTAATAATCTGTAGACATCCTGATCTACTTCCTTATCATGTACTGTGTCAGTAATTTGTAAAAATTATGCCAGAAACTCTGTAGGTTCTTCCTGTGGATGACCGGAATACTGGCAACTTTGCTGTACCATGATAATGAGCTGAGGATTCAACTCAAAACTACTAACTCCGATGGAGGATATACAGATACTACTTCCATATGAAGCAGTAGTGGGGTTAGCATATGACCCCAAAGTCCTTCTGGACTTTTCATTTCCACTTAGGTCCATGATAGAGAAAGGGAGATGATGTGAATTTATTTTATTTATTTTATTAAAAAAATTTAGAATTAATAAAATAAAATAAAATAAAAACTAAAATAAAAATAAAAAAATTAAAAATATTTTATGAAGATTTTCGAAAAGTGAGGAGAGAGAAAGTGGTTAGGATATTTTTGAAAAAGATATGATTTTTAAAAAATCTTAAAAGGATAAGATTTGAAAAATTTTGAAATTAAAATCTGAATTTTTATAAAAAAAAATTCGAAATATTTGCTCAAAAATAGTTAGAAAATATATTTTTTTGATTTTTGAATTTTATAATGAAAGAGAAAAACACACAAAAGACACAAGACTTAAAATTTTTAAATCCAGTGCTCTTTGTTTTCAAAAATTTTGGAGGGAAAACACCAAAGCACACCAAACTTAAAAAATTTTAAGATCAAAACACAAAGAAGACTCAAGAACACCTTGAAGACTCACAAGAACAACAAGAACAAAAGATAGAACACCAAACTTAAAATTTTTAGAAAACCACAATAAAATTTTCGAAAATTACAGGAAAATTAACAAGAGAACACCGAACTTAAAGTTTGCCATAAGATTTAATTAAAGAAAATTATTTTTGAAAAAGTTTTAAAAGGAAGATGCCCAATTACCAAGAACACAAACACAATGCTCTAGCCAATTGAGCTATAAATGTAACGTGTTTTAAAGAGTTATTTTTAATAAAAAAAAATTTTGAAAACTGATATTTTGCAAAAGCACAAGAAAAACAAGAAAAGATACAAAACAAGACAAACTAAAGATCAAACAAAGAAAATAGACAAGAACAACTTGAAGGTCAAAGATGAACAAAGAACATGCAATTCGAAAATTGAAAGACAAAGAAAAGCATGCAATTGACACCAAACTTAAAACATGACACTAAACTCACATAAAAACTAAAAATTAGTAGAGAAAAATAATATTTTTGAAAAGAAAATAAAAGACTCTGACCCAAAAGACAAAATTTTCCTAATCTAAGCAACAAGATTCACCGTCAGTTGTTCAAACTCAAACAATCCCCGGCAACGGTGCCAAAAACTTGGTGCACGAAAATTACACTCACACTATGTAATTTCGCACAACTAACCAGCAAATGCACTGGGTCGTCCAAGTAATACCTTACGTGAGTAAGGGTCGATCCCACGGAGATTGCTGGCTTGAAGCAAGCTATGGTTATCTTATTATTCTTAGTCAGGATACCAATAGGGTTCTTTAGTTTCAATTGTAAAAATTGAAAGAGCATGAAATGAGTATTTGTTATGCAGTAATGGAGAATGTGTTGGAGTTTTGGAGATGCTTTGTCTTCTGAATCTCTGCTTTCTCCCTGTTTTCTTCTTCACGCACGCAAGGTTCCCCCTATGGCAAGCTGTGTGTTGGAGGATCACCGTTGTCAATGGCTACCATCTGTTCTCTCAGTGAAAATGGTCCAGGTGTGCTGTCATTGCACGGCTAATCATCTGTCGGTTCTCACTCATGCTGGAATAGGATCCATTGATGCTTTTGCGTCTGTCACTACGCCCAACCCTTGTGAGTTTGAAGCTCGTCACAGTCATTTAATCCCTGAATCCTACTCAGAATACCAGAGACAAGGTTTAGACTTTCCGGATTCTCAAGAATACTGCTAATGGATTCTAGCTTATACCACGAAGATTCTGATTAAGGAATCCAAGAGATACTCATTCAATTGAAGGTAAAACGGGGGTGGTTGTCAGGAACGCTTCATAGATTGAGAATAGTGATGAGTGTCACGGATCATCACATTCATCATATTAAAGTGCAAATGAACATCTTAGATAGAAACAAGTGTGTTTGAATAGAAAACAGAAATAATTGCATTAATTCATCGAGATGCTGCAGAGCTCCTCACCCCCAACAATGGAGTTTAGAGACTCATGCCATCAAAAAGTACAAAGTTCAGATCTAAAATGTCATGAGATACAAAATAAATCTCTAAAAGTTGTTTAAATACTAAACTAGTAACCTAGGTTTACAAAAAATGAGTAAACTAAGATAGATAGTGCAGAAATCCACTTCTGGGGCCCACTTGGTGTGTGCTGGGGCTGAGACTTGAGCTTTTCACATGCGTGGGCTGTTTCTGGAATTAAACATCAGGTTGTAACCTATTTTGGGAGTTTAACTCCAACTGCTAACCTGTTTCTGGTGTTTAACGCCAAAATGGAACATGGAACTGGCGTTAAACGCCAATGTACGTCATTTATCTTCGAGCAAAGTATAAACTATTATATACTGCTGGAAAGCCCTGGATGTCTACTTTCCAACACAATTGAGATCGCGCCAATTGAACTCCTGTAGCTCCAAAGAATCCATTCCGAGTGCAGGGAGGTCAGAATCCAACAGCATCAGCAGTCCTTTTTCAACCTGAATCAGATTTTTGCTCAGTTCCCTCAATTTCAGCCAAAAAATATCTAAAATCACAGAAAAACACACAAACTCATAGTAAAGTCCAGAAATATGAATTTTGCCTAAAAACTAACAAAAATATACTAAAAACTACATGAAATTACCCCCCAAAAAGCGTATAACATATTCGCTCATCAGCCAGCTCTCATCCTCACTTGGGCATGCCACTTGAAGACCCAGGCATGGCATGCCATGCTTGTAGGAGTCACCTTAAGATGGGCGTGCCACATCAAGGCATGGCACGCCAGTACAAGTTTTCAGAAAGGATGTTGAAGGTCCAAGCACTTGGGCATGCCACTTAGTGTCGAAGGCATGGCACGCCAGCTCTCATCCTCACTTGGGCGTGCCACTTGAAGACCCAGGCGTGGCACGCCAACAATGGAGAAGGCCAAGCAAAGCTGGGCGTGCCACTTGAGGTCGAAGGTGTGGCACGCCAACTCTCATTATTCACCTAGGCGTGTCACCTGAATGCTGGGCGTGGCACGCCAGCTACTGGAGCAAGGAAGAATGCTGGGCGTGGCACGCCACACACTGGGCGTGGAACGCCAGTTCTATTCTCTAGAGAAGTGAAGAAGGTTCTCCATGGGCGTGGCACTTCACCTGCTGGGCGTGGCACGCCAGTAGTAAATTCCAGAGAAGAAAGTGAAGCAACCACAATAGGCGTGGCATGCCAAATCTTGGGCGTGCCACGCTAGTTCAACTGTCCAGAGAAGAAGCACAAGAAGGGAGAGCCTGTGCGTGCCACTTGAGTTCTAGGCGTGGCACGCCAACAAAGAAACCAAGCACAAACAAGGGGCGTGGCACGCCAGACCTTGGGCGTGCCACGCTAGTTCAACTTTCCAGAGAGGAGAAGAAGAAGACAAAGGCCTGGATGTGCCACTTGGGCTCAAAGGCGTGGCACGCCAGGCTAACCAAGATATAACAAGGCCTGGGCGTGCCACTTGGGCTCGAAGGCGTGGCACGCCAGGGACACCAACACATGGGGCGTGCCACTTGAAGAGCTGAGCGTGGCGCGCGAAGCCAAATTGGAAGCTGGACATGGCACGCCACCTAAACGCCAGTCACACGCCAAGCTGGAAGGTCACGTTTGTTGAGTTTTCTTTTCCCTCTAATTGTAATTTTCTTTTCTCTTTTTTATTTTCTTAATTCTAGTGCTAGGAGTAGTATAAATAACCCCTGAAAGTACTGAGAAAAGGGGTTGTTGAGTAGGAGTTTTATTGAAGCATAGTTAGATTTACTTTTCACATCATCTCTTCCATCTCTTGTACTTTTTCTTAAGCTATGATTAGCTAAATTCCCTCTCATTGAGAGAGGGAGCTCTGTTGTACTTGATGGATTAATGATACTGAATTTCTTCTTTTCTTTATCTTCACTTTGATTTGCTAGAAGGAATTTTGTTTTAATGTTAGTGTTCAATCATCTTGGGAAAGAGGTTGAATGCAAAATGGGTTTCATGAAAACCTTGGAAAAGGAAACATGAAACCAAGCTTGAAATCCCTTCTCACACTTGAGTAGAATCTGGGTTTTAGTGATTGGATATGGTGACATATTCCACCATCTATTCTGGATCTACAAGGATGTGTGGTATAATCAGGGACCAAGCATATCTCTCTTTATGAGCAATTAGACCAAGGAATTGGCTGATTATCAAGATTTGAGAGATTGAGTCACCAAGGGATTGGAGCTCAATCAATCATGATTGCCAAGAGGTCAATGAGTTGCATGATTGAAGATGAGATGAGCTAGATTTAATCCAAAGAGATCAACATCTCCTGATCTCAATGAATTTCCCATATTCTTATCTTCGACATTCTTTATAGCTTTCTTTACATTCTGTTAATCCCCATTCCCATTTACAATTATGTCATTTATGTTTCTGCACTTTACATTCTTGCCATTTCTTTTTCTGCACTTTACTGCTTCTCTTTACTTTTGAGTCATTTACATTCCTGGTTATTTACAATTCTACAATAACACTTATATTACTCAGCTTGACTAATTTACCCATTAATTAAAATTGCTCAAATCTGCCAATCTCTATGGATACGATCCCACTCCACTGTGGGTTATTACTTGAGACAATTTTGTTGCGCTTGCCAAAAGAACGGATTCATGATTTTATATGGGGAGTGAATTCCAGTCATTAGTAGTCATCACAGATGGAGACCCAGCGATGCCCAAAGCTATTCATGAATTTTTTAAGAAACAAACGAATTTTTTTAAAAATAGATATAGATATAGTTATATAAAAACTAATTTGAAAGGCATAAAGATTTGACGGTATGATATTAGTGGAAAATATTAGTGATTTCAACAAATGAGATATAAATCTATCGAATAATAAAAAATAATACATATAAAACTACTCAATTATACAATGTTTTTCATTTCTTTGAGCACATATTGCATACATAAATATAGTTCCTTAAGAATTTGTAGGGGGTGTCAAAGCCACTATTCGCCCCTCTCTAGGTCCGTCCCTGCTGCCTTGGGTATTATTTTTTCCATGAGGACCCTGTTTAGTTTGCTTAATGGGGTCAAATATATTTTGGTTCTCAATATTTGGGTCGAATCCTAATTTGGTCCCTACGTTTCAAATGTCATACTTCAGTAAAAAAAAAACTTCCCAACCTCCTAATATTTCAATCCCAAAAAATATATAAACAGGTTTAATGTTGTCCCACCATTAAATTTGACACAAATAACTCGCATATTAAATAGCCAATAGCATTTGATTTCAATATGTAAGTAATATCGATCCACCAACGATCACTAATATAAAAGTTTTTATTTTGATTTTGAATAGTTATTGATGATTGATTGTTAGGATTTTGGAGTTTTGTACAAAAAAATTGAGGAAAAGTGTTATAAAAATTTTTTGTTATATTTTTCTAATACATCGAAGAAGATATGACTTAATTAGTAAAGTTATTAACATCCACATCACTGATGCCAGGGCATCTAGGCCAGTTTAACTAACCTTTTCTTTACTGTTTTAGGGTAGTTTCATGCATTTTCCTAGTGAATAAGGCAAGTTTTGGGTGAAAATACACTTACACCTTCATTTAAGCAACTATTGTGAATTTTGCATGATTTCATGAGATTTTTTGCCAGAATTGCATGATAACTTGATGATGCATAATCTCATGACTTTTGCTAGAGCTTTGATGCACTTTAATTGCTTGATTTCAGGACAAATGAAGCATGGAAGAACCACGTTAGCATTCACGTTAACTTAGTTAACATGACTACTAACGTGGGATGGCAAAGAGCTTGCAACGTTAATGAGAAAAGTGATCACCAATAACGCCTGCGAAGCCATTCATAGCTTACGTTAAGAGCCACGTTAACTAAGTTAACGTGGTACTTAACGTAGAAGAAAAAGAGGACTCCATGTTAACGAGAAACATGAACTCCAATAACGTTTCTCCTCAACGTTAGTGGTAAAAGTGAACACCACTAACGTTGGAAATCTTGGCAATGCCCCACGTTAAGAGTCACATTAACTTAGTTAACGTGAACTCTAACGTGGAAGAGGATCAACAACGCCAACGTTAGTGACACTCACTTTTGTCACTAACGTTGGATCATTAGCATTGCCTACGTTAACTCTCACGTTAAGATTGTTAACGTGAAAGTTAACATGGAGTTGGGTTCAAAGAACCAACGTTAGTGACACTCACTTTGGTCACTAACGTTGGGAGATGGCTTCATTACTACGTTAAGAGCCACGTTAACTTAGTTAACGTGGGTTCTAACGTAGGGACTTAAGGCAATTGGAGTGTTAGTGACAAAGGTGAGTGTCACTAACGCTCTCGAAGGTGATAGAGATCCACGTTAAGAGCTACGTTAGCCAAGCTAACGTGAGATCTAACGTAGGGGCAAGAGGCAAGCAACGTTAATGGGAAAAGTGATTCCCATTAAGGTTTGTGAAAAAGGGCACAAGCCAACGTTAATGGGAAAAGTGAGTCCCATTAACGTTGGCCAAGGATA
>NC_029772.3:56741044-56741346 GCF_000817695.3 Arachis duranensis | reverse complement strand
TTTTCTCTTGATCTTACTAGAAAGCTTTCGATCTTAATTCAATTGGTTAGTTGTTTTGGAAAAGAAACTCTCCATAATTGGATCTCCTTTGAACCTTGGAAAAGGGATGAGGAAATCATGCTAGAAATGCTTTCTCATGTTGGACCAAATTGGGGTTTGGATAGATATTGTGACATTTAATCCTCCCAACACTTTGATTTGGAAATACATGTAGTATAATCAGTGACTACACTTTCATCTCTTCCCATGAGCAATTAAATTAAGGAATTGGGCAATTGTTCAAGCTTAGAGAGATTGGATTT
>NC_029772.3:56738493-56740917 GCF_000817695.3 Arachis duranensis | reverse complement strand
TGCAACATCTCCTAAACCCAATGATCTCCCCATTTCTGATCTTACCCATTCTATTTACTTTCTGCCATTTAATTTCCTGCTCATTATCCCAACTCCCCATTTAAGATTCTGCACTTTAATTTCTGTTATTTACTTTCTAGTCATTTAAATTCATGCATCTCAATCTCAATTCTGTTTAGCTCAACTAGCATATTCTTCTAACTAAAGTTGCTTGACCAATCAATCCCTGTGGGATTCGACCTCATTCTATTGTAAGTTTTACTTGACGACAATTCGGTATACATGACGAAGGGAAATTTGTTGAGAGACAAGTTTTCATGCATCAAGTTTATGGCGCCGTTGCCGGGGATTGATTTTGAATCAACAATGATTAAGTTAGAAGATCACTAGATTGAGCGTTTTTTATTTTGTTATTCGTTTCTTTTTATTCAATCAATTTACCTTAGTTAGTTTTTAATTTCTTCCTTACCCTCTATACCCTTTCTATTTTCTGTTCTCTTTTTCTTAGTTGATCATAATTCAGCTCACTGACCCACTAACTGTTTGATAAATTACATCACTCACACTAACTATTACTCTAACAAAAATAATCTTCACTATACCTCCTGTTGTGCAATCTGTTTGTTGTATGACAGGGAGAAGAGAAGGAGTCTCAACATCCTTTGATTCAGAACCTGAAAGAACCCTTTGGAGACTAAGAAGGGAGGCAAGAGGAAAAAGGATTATTGGTGCTGAGGAAGAGGAAGAGTACTTCCAACCCAACATGGAAGAGAATTTGGAGAACAATCATGAAGAAGAGTCTCATAATCATGCCAGAGAAGGCCATGCAAACCGGGCTGGGCAAGAAAGGAGGGTCTTAGGATCCTATATCAATCCTAATCCAGGAAACTGTGGAAGCAGCATTCAGAAGCCCACCATACATGCCAATAATTTTGAGCTAAAACCTCATCACCCTGGGGCAGAATAATTGTTCATTTGGAGGAGGTGCTCAAGAAGATCCTAATCAACACTTGACCACCTTCTTGAGGATTTGTGACACAGTGAAGTCCAATGGAGTCCACCCGGATGTCTATAGGCTGCTCTTGTTCCCTTTTTCACTAAGGGACAAGGCATCCAAATGGCTTGAATCCTTCCCAGAGGAAAGCTTAACTAATTGGGAAGAAGTGGTGAACAAGTTTTTAGCAAGATTTTATCCTCCTCAAAGGATCAATAGGCTAAGAACTGAGGTGCAGACTTTTAGACAACAAGATGGCGAGACACTTTATGAAGCATGGGAGAGATTCAAAGACTTGACAAGGAGATGCCCACCAGAGATGTTTAATGAGTGGGTTCAACTTCATATCTTCTATGAAGGTCGTTCCTATGAGTCAAAGAAGGCTGTGGATCATTCATCAGGACGCTCTTTAAACAAGAAGAAAACCATTGAAGAAGCCATAGATGTCATTGAAATAGTTGCTGAGAATGACTACTTCTATGCCTCCAAAAGAAGCAACACTAGAGGAGTAATGGAGCTTGATGAGCGGATAATTTATACGCTTTTTGGCATTATTTTTAGTATGTTTTTAGTATGTTTTAGTTAGTTTTTATTATATTTTTATTAGTTTTTAGTTAAAATTCACTTTTCTGGACTTTACTATGAGTTTGTGTGTTTTTCTGTGATTTCAGGTATTTTCTGGCTGAAATTGAGGGACCTGAGCAAAAATCTGATTCAGAGGCTGAAAAGGACTGCAGATGCTGTTGGATTCTGACCTCCCTGCACTCGAAGTGGATTTTCTGGAGTTACACAAACCCAATTGGCGCGCTTTCAACTGCGTTAGAAAGTAGACATCCTGGGCTTTCCAGCAATATATAATAGTTCATACTTTGCACGAGATTTCATGGCCCAAACCGGCGTTCCAAATCAGCTCAAGACTGCCCGGCGTTAAGCACCGGAACTGGCACAAGAATGGAAGTTAAACGCCCAAACTGGCACAAAAGCTGGCGTTTAACTCCAAGAAGAGCCTCTACACGAAAATGCTTCAATGCTCAGCCCAAGCACACACCAAGTGGGCCCGGAAGTAGATTTTTATGTAATTTACTCATCTTTGTAAACCCTAAGCTACTAGTTCTCTACAAATAGGACCTTTTGCTATTGTATTTTCATCTTTTGATCACTTTAGATCCTTAGATCATCTTTGGATGTCTAGTTCTTAGATTATTGGGGGCTGGCCTCTTCGCCATGCCTAGACCTTGTTCTTATGTATTTTCAACGGTGGAGTTTCTACACACCATAAATTAAGGTGTGGAGCTCTGCTGTACCTCAAGTATCAATGCAATTACTATTGTTCTTCTATTCAATTCAGCTTATTCTTGTTCTAAGATATCACTTGTTCCTCAACTTGATGAATGTGATGATCCGTGACACTCATCATCATTCTCACCTAT
>NC_029772.3:56736432-56737791 GCF_000817695.3 Arachis duranensis | reverse complement strand
AAGCTTTAAACTAACATTGCATGATTCCTGGAATTCTTATTAAAAATTTTGAATCTCTTTATTTTCTTCTCCATATAATTTTCGAAAAATCCAAAAAAATTACAAAATCATAAAAAAAAAAACCAAAAAATTTCTTGTTTGAGTCTAGTGTCTCATTTTAAGTTTGGTGTCAATTGCATGTTTCTAATCTTCTTGCATTTTTCAAACTCATTCATGTGTCTTCATTGATCTTCAAGTTGTTCTTGATGATTTACTTGCTCTGATCTTTAAATTCTCTTGTTTTGTGTGTTTTGTTGTTTCTCATATGCATTCTCAATTTGTTAGTGTCAGTAGTATACAAACTTCTAAGTTTGGTGTCTTGCATGCATTGTTTATTTGATTTTAGTTGCATTATGATTTTTCCTCATCATTAAAAATCCAAACAAATTTTTAATTTGTGTCTTTTCAAGTCAATAATGCAGAGAATTGAAGATTCAGAACATACAGCAGAGGAATTACACAGAAAAAGCTGGGCGTTCAAAACGCCCAGTGAAGAAGGAAAATTGGCGTTTAACCGCCAGCCAGGGCACCTGGCTGGGCGTTTAACGCCCAAAAGGGTAGCATTTTGGGCGTTAAACGCCAGAATGTACACCATTCTGGGCGTTTAACGCCAGGATGGCACAAGAGGGAAGATTTTATTTTCAATTCAAATTTTTTTTCAAGTTTCCATAATTTTTTAAAATCAATTCTTTTTCAAATTATATCTTTTCAATCATATATTTTCAAAATCAATTTCTTTCCATTTTCAAAAATACTTGCTAACAATTAATGATTTGATTCAACATTTCAAGTATGTTGCCTTTTCTGTTGAGAAAGGTCTAATGTTTGAATCATATCTTTTCTTGTTAGCCAAGTCATTAATTTTAAAAATCAAATCTTTTTAAATTGTTTTTCAATTATATCTTTTTAAAACTATATCTTTTCAATCATATCTTCTTAATCACATCTTTTTCAAAATAGTTTTCAATCATGTCTTTTTGTTTTCTGATTTCAAAATCTTTTTCAAAAATCACTTAATTTCTTTCCCACTCTTAGTTTTCGAAAATCATCAATCAATTATCAAAATTCTTTTTCAAAATCTTTTAACTTATTTTCGAAAATTCTTCCCTTCTTCTCACATCCTAATTCTTCTACCTCCTCCTTCTATTCCTCTAACACCTCAAGGAATCTCTATACTGTGACATAGAGGATTCCATATTTTCTTGTTCTCTTCTCTTTCATATGAGCAGGAGCAAAGACAAAAGCATTCTTGTTGAGGCTGACCCTGAACCTGAAAGGACCTTGAAGCGAAAGCTAAGAGAAGCTAAAGCACAACTCTCT
>NC_029772.3:56735408-56735659 GCF_000817695.3 Arachis duranensis | reverse complement strand
AGCTTAAGCCTCAATTAGTTTCTCTAATGCAACAGAATTGCAAGTTCCATGGACTTCCATTAGAAGATCCTCATCAGTTTTTAGCTGAATTCTTGCAAATCTGTGACACTGTCAAGACCAATGGGGTTGACCCTGAGGCCTACAGACTTATGCTATTCCCTTTTGCTGTAAGAGACAGAGCTCATATATGGTTGGACTCACAACCTAAAGAAAGCCTGAACTCTTGGGAAAAGCTAGTCAATGCCTTCTTA
>NC_029772.3:56730509-56734904 GCF_000817695.3 Arachis duranensis | reverse complement strand
TTCATCTGAAGAAGAAGCTTATGATCCTGAGAACCCTTTAATGGAAGAGGTGAATTACATGGGAGAACCCTATGGAAACACCTATAATCCTTCATGGAGAAATCATCCAAATCTCTCATGGAAGGATCAACAGAGACCTCAACAAGGTTTCAACAACAATAATGGTGGAAGAAATAGGTTTAGCAACAGCAAGCCTTTTCCATCATCTTTTCAGCAACAGACAGAGAATTTTAAGCAGAACTCCTCTGACTTAGCAACTATAGTCTCTGATCTAATCAAAACCACTCAAAGTTTCATAACTGAAACAAGATCTTCCATTAGAAACTTGGAGGCACAAGTGGGTCAGCTGAGTAAGAAAGTTACTGAACTCCCTCCTAGTACTCTTCCAAGCAATACAGAAGAGAATCCAAAAGGAGAGCGCAAGGCCATCAACATGGCCGAATTTGGAGAGGAGGAAGAGGCAGTGAGCGCCACTGAGGAAGACCTCAATGGACGTCCACTGGCCTCCAATGAGTTCCCTAATGAGGAACCATGGGAATCTGAGGCTCACACTGAGACCATAGAGATTCTATTGGATTTACTTCTGCCATTCATGAGCTCTGATGAGTATTCTTCCTCTGAAGAAGATAAAGATGTCACTGAAGAGCAAGTTGCTAAGTACCTTAGAGCAATCATGAAGCTAAATGACAAGTTATTTGGTAATGAGACTTGGGAGGATGAAACCCCTTTGCTCACCAAAGAACTGGCTGACTTGTCTAGGCAGAAATTACCTCAAAAGAAGCTTATGGACTTGTAGAGGATGTTCTAGTAAAAGTTGAAAACCATTACATCCCTGCTGATTTCATAGTCCTAGAGACTGGGAAGTGCATGGATGAATCCATCATCCTTGGCAGAACCTTCCTAGCCACAAAAAAGGTTGTGATTAATGTTGATAGAGGAGAATTGATCATTCAAGTGAATGAAGAATCCTTTGTGTTTAAGGCTCAAGGATATCCCTCTGTAACCTTGGAGAGGAAGCATGAAGAGCTTCTCTCAAAACAGAATCAAACAGAGCCCCCACAGTCAAACTCTAAGTTTGGTGTTGGGAGGCCTCAACCAACTTCTATGTTTGGTGTCGAACCCCCACATTCAAACTCTAAGTTTGGTGTTGGGAGGTTCCAATATTTATTTGAGTATCTGTGAGGCTCCATGAGAGCCCACTGTCAAGCTACTGACATTAAAGAAGCACTTGTTGGGAGGCAACCCAATGTTATATTTATCTATATTTCCTTTGTTATTTTATGTTTTCTGTAGGTTTATGATCATGGGAAGTCACAAAATAAATTGAAAAAGCAAAAACAGCATGAAAAATAGAAAGAAAAACAGCACACCTTGGAGGAAAAACTTGCTGGCGTTTAAACGCCAGTAAGGGCAGCAAATGGGCGTTTAACGCCCAGTCTGGCACCATTCTGGGTGTTTAACGCCAGAAAGCGGCACCAGATTGGTGTTAAACGCCAGGAAAGGGCAAGAAGCTGGCGTTAAACGCCAGAAATGGGCACCAGCCCGGCGTTTAACGCCAGAGTTGGCATAAAGAGCATTTTTGCTCACCATTTGGTGCAGGGATGAATTTTCCTTGACACCTCAGGATCTGTGGACCCCACAGGATCCCCACCTACCCCTCTCTCCACCCCTATATAAACCCATCTTCACTCCTTCATTTTCACACAACCAAAACACTACTTCTCCCCCTTGGCCGAACCACAAAGCCACCTCCATCTCCTCTATTTCTTCTTCTTCTACTCTCTTTTTTCTTCTTTTGCTCGAGGACGAGCAAACCTTCTAAGTTTGGTGTGGTAAAAGCATTGCTTTTTATTTTTCCATAACCATTTATGGCATCTAAGGCCGGAGAAACCTCTAGAAAGAGGAAAGGGAAGGAAAAAGCTTCCACCTCCGAGTCATGGGAGATGGAGAGATTCATCTCAAGGGTGCATCAAGACCATTTCTATGAAGTTATGGCCAAGAAGAAGGTGATCCCCGAGGTACCTTTCAAACTCAAAAAGAGTGAATATCCGGAGATCCGACATGAGATCCAAAGAAGAGGTTGGGAAGTTCTTACCAACCCCATTTAACAAGTCGGAATCTTAATGGTTCAAGAGTTCTATGCCAATGCATGGATCACCAAGAACCATGATCAAAGTGTGAACCCGGACCCAAAGAATTGGCTTACAATGGTTCAGAGGAAATGCTTGGATTTTAGTCCGGAAAATGTAAGGTTGGCATTCAACTTCCCATGATGCAAGGAGATGAACACCCTTACACTAGAAGGGTCAACTTTGATCAAAAGTTGGACCAAGTCCTCATAGACATTTGTGAAGAGGGTGCTCAATGGAAGAGAGATTCAAGAGGGAAGCCGGTTCAACTGAGAAGGCATGACCTCAAGCCCATGGCTAGAGGATGGTTGGAGTTTATCCAACGCTCAATCATTTCCACTAGCAACCGATCCGAAGTTACTATAGACCGGGCTATCATGATTCATAGCATCATGATTGGAGAGGAAGTAGAAGTTTTTGAGGTTATATCCCAAGAACTTTATAAGGTGGCGGACAAGTCCTCTACCTTGGCAAGCTTATCACTAAGAAGAGGATGGAGCAAACAAGAGATCCCACTCACCAAGAAATCCTTGAGATACCTCAAGGGATGCACTTTCCTCCACAAAACTATTGGGAGCAAATCAACACCTTCCTAGGAGAATTGAGTTCCAACATGGGACAACTAAGGGTGGAACACCAAGAACATTCCATTCTCCTCCATGAAATTAGAGAAGATCAAAGAGTCATGAGAGAGGAGCAACAAAGGCAAGGAAGAGACATTGAGGAGCTCAAGCACTCCATAAGATCTTCAAGAGGAAGAACAAGCCGCCATCACTAAGGTGGACCCGTTCTTTAATCTCCTTGTTCTTTAATTTCCTATTTTTCGAAATTTTCATGCTTATGATTATCCATGTTTGTGTCTTATGATCATTAGTGACTTAGTGTCTATGCCTTAAAGCTATGAATGTCCTATGAATCCATCGCCTTTCTTAAATAAAAAATGTTCTTAATTGAAAAAGAGAAGAATTGCATGAATTTCAGATTTTATAACAGATTAATTATTTTGGTGTGGTGGCAATACTTTGACTTCTGAATGTATGCTTGAACAGTACATATGTCTTTTGAATTTGTTGTTCATGAATGTTGGCTCTTGAAAGAATGATGAAAAAGGAAACATGTTACTGAGGATCTGAAAAATCATAAAAATGATTCTTGAAGCAAGAAAAAGCATTGAATTAAAAAAAAACGAAAAAACGGGAAAGGAAAAATAAAAAAATAAAGTTGTGATCCAAGGCAAAAAGAGTGTGCTTAAGAAACCCTGGACATCTCTAATTGGGGACTCTAGCAAAGCTGAGTCACAATCTGAAAAGGTTCACCCAGTTATGTGTCTGTGGCATGTATGTATCCGGTGGTAATACTGGAAGACAGAGTGCTTTGGGCCACGGCCAAGACTCATAAAGTAGCTATGTTCAAGAATCATCATACTTAACTAGGAGAATCAATAACACTATCTGAATTCTGAGTTCCTATAGATGCCAATCATTCTAAACTGCAAAGATTAAAGTGAGATGCCAAAACTGTTCAGAGGCAAAAAGCTAAAAGCCCCGCTCATCTAATTAATAATGATCTTCATAGATGTTTTTGGAATTCATTGCATATTATCTTCTTTTTATCTTATTTGATTTTTAGTTGCTTGGGGACAAGCAACAATTTAAGTTTGGTGTTGTGATGATCGGATAATTTATACGCTTTTTGGCAGTGTTTTTAGTATGTTTTTAGTATGTTTTAGTTAGTTTTTATTATATTTTTATTAGTTTTAAGTTAAAATTCACTTTTCTAGACTTTACTATGAGTTTGTGTGTTTTTCTATGATTTCAAGTATTTTCTGGCTGAAATTGAGGGACCTGAGCAAAAATCTGATTCAGAGGCTGAAAAGGACTGCAGATCCTGTTGGATTCTGACCTCCCTGCACTTAGAGTGGATTTTCTGGAGCTACAGAAGCCCAATTTGCGCGTTCTCAATTGCGTTGGAAAGTAGACATCCTGGGCTTTCCAGAAATATATAATAGTTTATACTTTTCTCGAGATTTGATGGCCCAAACTGGCGTTCTAAATCAGGTCAAGACTGCCCGGTGTTAAACGCCGGAACTGGCACAAGAATGGGAGTTAAACGCCCAAACTGGCACAAAAGCTAGCGTTTAACTCCAAGAAGAGACTCTACACGAAAATGCTTCAATGCTCAGCCCAAGCACACACCAAGTGGGTCCGGAATTGGATTTTTATGGAATTTACTCATCTTTGTAAACCCTAAGCTACTAGTTCTCTAC
>NC_029772.3:56726365-56730467 GCF_000817695.3 Arachis duranensis | reverse complement strand
GACCTTTTGCTATTGTATTAGACATCTTTTGATCAATTTAGATCTTAGGATCATCTTTGGACGTCTAGTTCTTAGATTATTGGGGGCTGGCCTCTCGGCCATGCCTAGACCTTGTTCTTATGTATTTTCAACGGTGGAGTTTCTACACACCATAGATTAAGGTGTGGAGCTCTGCTGTACCTCGAGTATCAATGCAATTACTGTTGTTCTTCTATTCAATTCAGCTTATTCTTATTCTAAGATATCACTTCTTCCTCAACTTGATGAATGTGATGATCCGTGACAATCATCATCATTCTCACCTATGAACGTGTGCCTGACAACCACCTTCGTTCTACCTTAGATTGAGTGGATATCTCTTGGGTTCCTTAATCAGAATCTTCGTGGTATAAGCTAGAATTGATGGCGGCATTCATGAGAATCTGGAAGGTCTAAACCTTGTCTGTGGTATTCTAAGTAAGATTCAAGGATTGAATGACTATGACGAGCTTCAAACTCGCGATTGTGGGGCGTTAGTGACAGACGCAAAAGAATCACTGGATTCTATTCCGACATGATCGAGAACCGACAGCTGAATAGTCGTGCTGTGACAGAGCGCGTTGAATATTTTCACTGAGAGGACGGGACTATAGCCATTGACAACGGTGATGCCCAACATACAGCTTGCCATGGAAAGGAGTAAGAAGGATTGGATGAAGACAGTAGGAAAGCAGAGAGACGGAAGGGACAAAGCATCTCCATACGCTTATCTGAAATTCTCACCAATGAATTGCATAAGTATCTCTATCTTTATTTTATGCTTTATTCATAAATCATCTATAACCATTTGAATCTGCCTGACTGAGATTTACAAGATGACCATAGCTTGCTTCATACCAACAATTTTCGTGGGATCGACCCTTACTCGCGTAAGGTTTATTACTTGGACGACCCAGTGCACTTGCTGGTTAGTTGTGCGAAGTTGTTATAAAGAGTTGAGATTGCAATTGAGCGTACCATGTTGATGGCGCCATTGATGATCACAATTTTGTGCACCAACATCCTGGATAAGCGTTACGGAAATTTACAAGCTTGCCGAGATGATAAAACAGTTAAAAACGAGGTTTTCCTTGAAAAATAGGGCCGTGTGCGTACGCACTCCCAGAAGAGTTTTGTTAACATGTGCGTATTGATGAGCGGGCAGCCATCACCTCATCATCAGCTCAAGAAGGAGTAAACATAGGAGAAGAAGGTGACTGGGAGCAAGCCAAAAACTCACCTAGACAAGTCCATGATCCATACACCAAAACTAACCACTCTGGATGGAGGAATCACCCCAACTTTGGATGGGGAAATCAACAAGACCAAGGGCAAGATCAGAGACGCCACAACTTCAACTCTAACAACAATGCTACTCATCAAAACACCTCACAGAGATATTACTAACATCCATCTAACCAACCTTCTCAACCACCTAATCTCAACCCACCATCATTAACAGATGATAGGCTTTCTAAGATTGAAGCTCTACTTGAAAACATATGCAAAGAAATTCAAGATAGTAAAGCCTTCCGGGAAGAAGTGCAATCCAACATGCAGAATCAAGATGCTGCCATCAAGAAACTGGAAACACAGGTTGGATTCTTATTCAAGCAAGTTCCTGGACACAACAATTGCAGCAATATTAACTCAATGCCAAAGGAGGAATGTCAAGCCATCACCCTCAGAAGTGGAAAGGAACTGAAGGAGACCCACAAGCAATCACCAGAGGAGAAACCGGTTGAAGAAAACAAGGGACATGAGGAGGCTCAACCCTCAACCCCTAAGCCACACCAAGAAGGAGAAGCGCCCAGGTCATGTCCCCCAAAAGCTCCATACCCCCAATGATTACAATTAAAGAAGAAGGGGGAGGACAACCAATTCTCAAGATTCCTAGAAATCTTCAAGAAATTACAAGTTCTTGAAGGAGTTGATGACCAAAAAGAGAAGCTGGAAGAATAATGAGACTGTAGTACTCACAGAGGAATGCAGTGCCATCATCCAACACAAATTGCCCCAGAAATTGAAGGACCCTGGAAGCTTCCAAATCCCTTGTATCATTAGGGAAACCACTGTAGAAAAGGTTTTATGTGATCTAGGAGCCAGCATAAATCTAATGTCTCTAGCAATGATGAAAGAAATGAAGATTGAGGAAGCTAAACCAACAAGAATGGCATTACAACTGGCAGACAAATCATTCAAGTTTCCCCATGGGATAGTAGAAGATTTGTTAGTGAATGTAGGGGATTTCTTCTTTCCAGCAGATTTTGTGGTATTAGACATGGAGGAAGCAGCTAATACTTCTATCATTCTGGGAAGGCCATTCTTGGCCACTGTCGGAGCCCTTATTGATGTCCAAAAGGGTGAACTTGTCCTTAGACTACATGATGAGAAATTGACATTCAATGTGTTTAAGGCCATGAGCTACCCATACAACTCATTGGGAGAATGCATGAGGTTGGATTCCGTAGAGGCTTTGATACAAGAAACGCTCGAAGAAGAATTTGAAGCATCAACAGAAAAGGAATTAGCAGCAAGCAAAGAAGCTGCAGCTGCTGAAACACATGTTCAAGGGATACTAGAAGAAAAGGAGGGAAGAAAAGAAGTACCCAAACTGGAGGTTAAAACACTGCCAACCACTCTCAAGTATGCTTACTTGGGAGAGAACAAAAGTTATCCAGTGATCATAAATTTAGCCCTCAGCCAAGAACAGGAAGAAGAGTTGCTTCAAGTCTTACAAAAACATAAGGATGCCATAGGATGGACACTTGCTGACTTGAAAGGAATCAGTTCAGCCATATGCATGCATAAGATACTCCTGGAAGAAGGTGCCAAACCTTCCATTCAGCCTCAAAGAAGGTTAAATCCAGCAATGAAAGAAATGGTACAGAAAGAAGTTATGAAGTTGTGGCAGGGAGGAGTAATCTATCCAATTTCAGATATCCAGTGGGTCAGTCCAGTTCAAGTAGTTCCCAAGAAAGGAGGAATTACTGTGGTACCTGATGAGCGGATATTTTATACGCTTTTTGGGGGTAATTTCATGTAGATTTTAGCATGTTTTAATTAGTTTTTTGTTAAATATTATTAGTTTCTAGGCAAAAATCATATTTCTGGACTTTACTATGAGTTTGTGTGTTTTTATGTGATTTTAGGTATTTTCTGGCTAAAATTGAGGGAGCTGAGCAAAGATCTGAGTTAGGCTGAAAAAAGGACTGCTGATGCTGTTGGATTCTGACCTCCCTGCACTCGAAATGAATTTTCTGGAGCTACACGAGTCCAATTGGCGCGCTCTCAACGGCGTTGGAAAGTAGACATCCAGGGCTTTCCAGCAATATATAATAGTCCATACTCTGCGCGAAGATAGACGATGTAAACTGGCGTCCAACGCCAGTATCATGCTGCTGTCTGGCGTCCAGCGCCAGAAACAGGTTACAAGCTGGAGTTCAACGCCAGAAACAGGTTACAACCTGGCGTTGAACGCCCAAAACAGCCCCAGGCACATGAGAAGCTTAAGTCTCAGCCCCAGCACACACCAAGTGGGCCCCAGAAGTGGATTTCTGCACTATCTATCATAGTTTACTCATTTTCTGTAAACCTAGGTTACTAGTTTACTATTTAAAGATCTTTTAGAGATTTACTTTACACCGGATGACATTTTCAGATCTGAATTTCATACATTTTGACGGCATGAGTCTCTAAACTCCATTGTTGGGGGTGAGGAGCTCTGCAGCGTCTCAATGAATTAATGCAATGGTTTCTATTTCGTTCAAACGTGTGTGAGTTCCTATCTAAGATGTTCATTCGTGCTTAATTGTGAAGGAGGTGATGATCCATGACACTCATCACCTTCCTCAATCCATGAACATGTTCCTGACAAACACCTCCGTTCTACATCAGATTGAATGAGCTTCTCTTAGATTCCTTAATCAGAATCTTCGTGGTATAAGCTAGAACTGATGGCGGCCACTCTTGAGAATCCGGAAAGTCTAAACCTTGTCTGTGGTATTCCGAGTAGGATTCAAGGAATGAATGGCTGTGACGAGATTCAAACTCGCGATTGCTGGGCGTGATGACAAACGCAAAA
>NC_029772.3:56723647-56726021 GCF_000817695.3 Arachis duranensis | reverse complement strand
TTGCAAATTCGTGCACCAAGTTTTTGGCGCCGTTGCCGGGGATTATTCGAGTTTGAACAACTAAAGGTTTATTTTGTTGCTGAGATTAGGAAGAATTTATCCTTTTTTTCACTAGAATTGCATTTTTTATTATCCCTTAATTTTTCAAAAATATTATTTTTCTTTATCAATTTTTAATTTTTTTCGTGAGTTTAGTGTCTTGTTCTAAGTTTGGTGTTAATTGCATATTTTATATTTTTCTTTTTCTTTGAGTCTAGTGTCTTGTTATAAGTTTGGTGTCAATTGCATATTTTATATTTTTCTTTAAAATTTTCGTATTAGTGTTCTTTGTTCTTCCTTTATCTTCAAGTTGTTCTTGTTTATTTTTCTTGTTTGATCTTGAGTTTTTCTTGTTTTTCTTGTGCTTTTTCAAAACCTTATCTTTTAAAAATTATACTTTTATCCATAAAAATAATACATCTTTAAAATACATTACATTTTTAGCTCAGTTGGTTATAGTGTTGGCTTATGTTCTTGGCAATTGGGCATCTTCTTTTTAAAATCTTTTTTTTTTAAATAATTTTTCTTAATTTAATCTTGTGCCAAACTTTAAGTTTGGTGTTTTCTTATTGATCTTTCTTTAATTTTCGAAAATTTACCTTGGTTTTCTAAAAATTTTAAGTTTGGTGTTCTTTCTTTTGTTCTTGGTGTTCTTGTGAATCTTCAAGGTGTTCTTGAGTCTTTCTTGTGTTTTGATCTTAAAATTTTTATGTTTGGTGTTCCTTGGTGTTTTCCCTCCAAAATTTTCGAAAATAAGGAGCATTAGATCTAAAAATTTTAAGTCTTGTGTCTTTTATGTGTTTTTCTCTTTCATCATAAAATTCAAAATTCAAAAAAAAAAATATCTTTTCTAACTAATTTTAAACAATAATTTCGAAATTTTTATATAAAAATTTCAGATTTCAATTTCAAAATTTTTCGAAAATCTTCACAAAATATTTTCAATTTTTTTATTTTATTCCGTTTTTATTTATTCCATTTTTATTTTATTTTTATAAAATAAATAATATCAACATACATACCATCTCCTTTATTCCATCATGGAACTAAGTGGAAATGAACAGTCCAGGAGGACTCTGGGGTCATATGCTAGCCCCACTACTGCTTCATATGGGAGTAGTATCTGTATACCCTCCATTGGAGTTAGTAGCTTTGAGTTGAATCTTCAGCTCATTATCATGGTGCAGCAAAGCTGCCAGTATTCCGGTCTTCCACAGGAAGAACCTACAGAGTTTCTGGCACAATTTTTGCAAATTGCTGACACAGTACATGATAAGAAAATAGATTAGGATGTCTACAGATTACTACTGTTTCCATTTGCTGTAAAAGATCAAGCTAAGAGGTGGTTAAATAACCAACCTAAGAACATCATAAAAACATGGAAACAGCTGTCAGAAAAATTCCTGAATCACTATTTCCCTCCAAAACGGATGACACAGCTAAGGCTAAGCATCCAAGGCTTCAAACAAGGAGATAATGAATCCCTTTATGATGCCTGGGAGAGATACAGAGAGATGCTAAGAAAATGCCCCTCTGAAATGTTTTCAGAGTGGGTGCAATTAGACATCTTTTACTATGGGCTTACAGAAAAAGCTCAGATTTCTCTAGACCACTCAGCTGGTGGATCTATACATATGAGAAAAACAATTGAAGAAGCTCAAGAGCTTATTGATACAGTTGCCAGAAATCAGCATATGTACCTAAGCAGTGAATCTTCCATGAAAGAAGAAGCTAAAACAATAACTGCTGAACTCAGTCCTGTGGATCAGGCTAATGAATTCAATTAGCAATTAGACTTTCTAACCCAGCAGCTAGCCGAATTCAAGGAAATACTATAGGAAACAAGAATGGCTAATAGGAATATGGAAGTACAGTTAAAGCAAACAGAAAAACAACTGTCAAAACAAATAGCAGAAGAATGCTAAGCAGTTCAATTAAGAAGTGGGAAAACATTAAATACCTCACTTCAAAGCAGCAGGAAGCCAAGAAATGAACAAATGACCACTCAAAATCCCTCTGAGGACAATCAGAGCCCAGAGAGAAATAATGCTGGCGCTGAACGCCCAGACCATGCTCATTCCTGGTGTTCAACGCCAGAAACAAGCATGAATCCGGCGTTGAACGCCCAAAGGGAGCACAGTTCTGGCGTTCAGACGCCAGTAACAGATAAGGAGTTGGCGTTTAACGCCACTCCAGCTTCCTCCCCTGGCATTCAAATGCCAGTGGGGGATCAGTCACATACAAGTGCTGATAACAACCCTTCTAAAAAGGCTTCCCAACCCACTTCTGTAAGTAATAAACCTGCAGCAACTAAGGTTGAGGAATACAAAGCCAA
>NC_029772.3:56721585-56722396 GCF_000817695.3 Arachis duranensis | reverse complement strand
TGGATGGATATTCAGGTTATAATCAAATTGCAGTAGATCCAAAAGATCAAGAGAAAACGGCATTCACATGTCCATCTGGAGTATTTGCATACAGAAGGATGCCATTTGGCCTGTGCAATGCACCTGCAACCTTTCAGAGGTGCATGCTCTCAATTTTCTCTGATATGGTGGAAAAATTTCTAGAAGTCTTCATGGATGACTTTTCAGTATTTGGAGACTCATTCAGCTCCTGTCTTGACCATCTAGCACTTGTTCTAAAGAGATGGCAAGAGACTAACCTGGTTTTAAACTGGGAAAAATGTCACTTTATGGTGACTGAAGGAATTGTCCTTGGGCACAAAATCTCAAACAAGGGAATAGAGGTGGATCAAGCTAAGGTAGAGGTAATTGAAAAATTACCATCACCTGCCAATGTTAAGGCAATCAGAAGCTTTCTGAGGCATGCAAGATTCTATAGGATGTTTATAAAGGATTTTTCAAAAATCACCAAACCTCTGAGCAACCTGCTAGTTGCTGACACGCCATTTGTCTTTGATAAGGAGTGTCTGCAGGCATTCGAGACTCTGAAAGCTAAATTGATCACAGCACCAATCATCTCTGCACCAAACTGGACATTGCCATTTGAACTAATGTGTGATGCCAGTGACCATGCCATTGGCGCAGTGTTGGGACAAAGGCATGACAAGCTTCTGCATGTCATTTACTATGCCAGCCGTGTGCTAAATGATGCACAGAAGAATTACACAACCACAGAAAAAGAGTTACTTGCAGTGGTCTATGCCATTGACAAGTTTAGATCCTATCTAGTGGG
>NC_029772.3:56720523-56721473 GCF_000817695.3 Arachis duranensis | reverse complement strand
AAGATGGGTGTTGCTTCTGCAAGAGTTTGATATAGAAATAAGAGATAGAAAAGGGACAGAGAATCAGGTAGCAGATCACCTGTCCCGAATAGAACCAGTAGAAAGGGCGTCCCTCCCTCTTACTGAGATCTTTGAAACCTTTCCGGATGAGCAACTCTTTGCCATCCAGGAAGTGCCATGGTTGCAGATATTGCAAACTACAAGGCAGTGAGGTTCATACCCAAAGAGTACAGTAGGCAGCAATCAAAGAAATTGATCACAGATGCAAAGTACTATCTTTGGGATGAACCATATCTCTTCAAGAGATGTGCAGACGGAGTAATCCGTATATGTGTGCCTAAGGAAGAAGCGCAGAAGATCCTATGGCACTGCCATGGATCACAGTATGGAGGACATTTTGGAAGTGAGCGAACAGCCACAAGAGTCCTCCAATGTGGCTTCTACTGGCCTACTCTCTATAAAGATTCCCGAGTGTTTGTACTTAATTGTGACAATTGCCAAAGATCTGGCAATCTGCCTCACAGCTATGCCATGCTTCAACAAGGGATCTTGGAGATTGAGTTGTTTGATGTTGGGCAAGAAGTTTGGATGATGCTCTGTGGGCATACAGAACAGCATTCAAGACACCTATAGGAACTTCTCCATACCAGCTGGTGTATGGAAAAGCATGTCACTTGCCAGTGGAACTGGAACACAAGGCCTACTGGGCAACCAGATTCCTAAACCTTGATGCCAAGTTAGCTGGAAAAAAACGATTGCTCCAGTTAAATGAGCTAGAGGAATTTAGACTCAATGCTTTCGAGAATGCAAAAATTTACAAAGAGAAAGCGAAAAGATGGCATGATAAGAAATTGTCATCCAGAGTCTTTGAGCCGGGGCATAAAGTTCTGCTATTTAATTCTAGGCTCAAATTATTCCCCGGGAAATTAAAATCCCGGTGGAGAGGTCCA
>NC_029772.3:56719807-56720434 GCF_000817695.3 Arachis duranensis | reverse complement strand
TCTAACAAAAAGTTCATTGTTAATGGACAGAGAGTTAAACATTATCTTGAAAGCAATTTTGAGCAAGAATGCTCAAAACTGAGACTTGATTAAAAGCTCGTCCAGCTAACGACATTAAAGGAGCGCTTGCTGGGAGGCAACCCAGCCATTCACAAAATTTAATTTTATTTGTTTCTACTAATTAATTGATTTTTACAGATATATGTCAGAGTATCTCCAAAAGGTAAAAAAAGCAATTGATTGAATTCACAGAGTTACAGGGGAATTTGGAAGCTCACTGGCGTGAAAAAGCCAGTAAGAAATGTTTTGGGAGTTGAACGCCCAAAAGAAGCACCCACTGGGCGTTCAACGCCAGTAAGGGTAGCCATCTGGGCATTAAACGCCAGAAAGGAGCATCTTCTGGGCGTTGAACGCCAGATAGAAGCACCTTCTGAGCGTTTAACGCCAGACTGACAGCATCCTGGGCGTTTAGAAAAACGCCCAGTGACAAATGACTTCCTGGCGTTCAACGCCAGAAAGAAGCAACAGCTGGGCGTTGAACGCCCAGGAGAAGCATCAACTGGGCGTTAAACGCCCAAAACATGCAGCAGTTGGGCGTTTAACGCCAGGATGGTGGGGAGGAGGTAA
>NC_029772.3:56719238-56719646 GCF_000817695.3 Arachis duranensis | reverse complement strand
AACCCTAATTTCTAAAATCCCTTTTTCAAAAATATCAAATGTATCTTAATTCATAAACACAAATCTTTTTCCAAACCAAATATTTTTCAAATCTTTTTCAACTCATCATATCTTTTGGATTTCGAAATTGCCTCTCCCTCTATTCCTCTCCTATCCTTTCTTTTGCTTGAGGACAAGCAAACCTCTAAGTTTGGTGTGATTTTCCATGATCACTGAGCTAAAACTCATCAAGATCATGGCACCTAAGGGAACAGGAAGAGCAAGGACGTAACTTAAAGGAACTGAAGCATCAAAACTTATCTCTTGAAGGACCAAGCACCCCACAGACTAGAGGAACATCCACTTCCCAAAATACAGGTTGTTAAGTTCTAATTCTATCTTTAACTCTGTGATAGTATTATTATAGGA
>NC_029772.3:56712934-56719149 GCF_000817695.3 Arachis duranensis | reverse complement strand
ATTTTATCTCCAATTAAGCTATAATTTATTTTTCTCATCATCATCAAACATGAATAAAATAGTAGATTTTTAGAATAAAGAGGCAATATTTTTTTTTTCGAGTTCTTAATAAGGAAAATTCTAATTATTTATATGTGGTGGCAATACTTTTTGTCTTCTGAATGAATGCTTGAAAAGTGCATATTTTGGATATTGAATTTTATGAATGTTAAAATTGTTGGCTCCTGAAAGAATGATGAACAAGAGAAATGTTATTAATGATCTAAAAAATCATGAATTTGATTCTTGAAGCAAGAAAAAGCAGCAAGAAAAAAAAACAACAAAAAAATTTACAAGGAATCATTGGATTAAGAAAAGGATCCAAGGCTTTGAGCATCAGGGGATAGGAGGGCCTAAGGAAATAGTTCCAGGCCTAAGCGGCTAAACCAAGCTGTCCCTAACCATGTGCTAGTGGCATGCAGGTCCAAGTGAAAAACTTGAGACTGAGTGGTTAAAGTCGTGATCCAAAGCAAAAAGAGTGTGCTTAAGAGCTCTGGACACCTCTAACTGGGGACTCTAGCAAAGCTGAGTCACAATCTGAAAAGGTTCACCCAGTTATGTGTCTGTGGCATTTGTGTATCCGGTGGTAATACTGGAAAACAAAGTGCTTAGGGCCACGGCCAAGACTCATAAAAGTAGCTGTGTTCAAGAATCAACATACTTAACTAGGAAAATCAATAATACTATCTGTCTTCTGAGTTCCTATGGATGCCAATCATTCTGAATTTCAAAGGATAAAGTGAGATGCCAAAACTGTTTGGAAGCAAAAAGCTACTAGCCCCGCTCATCTAATTAGAATCTGAGCTTCACTTAAAACTCTGAGATATTATTGCTTCTTGATTTCTTTTTATCCTCTTTTATTCATCTAGTTGCTTGAGGACAAGCAACAATTTAAGTTTGGTGTTGTGATGAGCGGATATTTTATACGCTTTTTTGGGGTAATTTCATGTAGATTTTAGCATGTTTTAATTAGTTTTTAGTTAAATATTATTAGTTTTTAGGCAAAAATCATATTTCTGGACTTTACTATGAGTTTGTGTGTTTTTCTGTGATTTCAGGTATTTTCTGGCTGAAATTGAGGGAGCTGAGCAAAGATCTGAGTTAGGTTGAAAAAGGACTGCTGATGCTGTTGAATTCTGACCTCCCTGCACTCGAAATGGATTTTCTGGAGCTACAGGAGTCCAATTGGCACGCTCTCAACGGCGTTGGAAAGTAGACATCCAAGGCTTTCCAGCAATATATAATAGTCCATACTTTACGCAAAGATAGACGATGTAAACTGGTGTCCAACGCCAGTATCATGCTGCTGTCTGGCGTCCAGCGCCAGAAACAGGTTACAAGCTGGAGTTCAACGCCAGAAACAGGTTACAACCTGGCGTTGAATGCCCAAAACAGCCCCAGGCACGTGAGAAGCTTAAGTCTCAGCCCCAGCACACACCAAGTGGGCCCCAGAAGTGAATTTCTGCACTATCTATCATAGTTTACTCATTTTCTGTAAACCTAGGTTACTAGTTTACTATTTAAACAACTTTTAGAGATTTACTTTGCACCGGATGACATTTTCATATCTGAATTTTATACACTTTGACGGCATGAGTCTCTAAACTCCATTATTGGGAGTGAGGAGCTCTGCAGCGTCTCAATGAATTAATGCAATTGTTTCTATTTCATTCAAACATGTGTGTGTTCCTATCTAAGATGTTCATTCGCGCTTAATTGTGAAGGAGGTGATGATCCGTGACACTCATCACCGTCCTCAATCCATGAACGTGTGCCTGACAAACACCTCCGTTCTACATCAGATTGAATGAGTATCTCTTAGCTTCCTTAATCAGAATCTTCGTGGTATAAGCTAGAACTGATGGCGGCCACTCTTGAGAATCCGGAAAGTCTAAACCTTGTCTGTGGTATTCCGAGTAGGACTCAAGGTTTGAATGGCTGTGACGAGCTTTAAACTCGCGATTGCTGGACGTGATGACAAACGCAAAAGGATCAATGGATCCTATTCCAACATGATCGAGAACCAACAGCTGATTAGCCGTGCTGTGACAGAGCATCTGGACCATTTTCATTGAGAGGATGGGAAGTAGCCACTGGCAATGGTGACACCCTACATACAGCTTGCCATGAATGGAACTTTACAAACAATTGAGTTGAATATTACATTGCAGAAATTCAGAGGACAAAGCATCTCCAAAACTCCAACATATTCTCCATTAATAAAGTAACGATTCCTTACTCCAAATACTTTTACTTCTTACAATTAAATCCAAATAACCTTATTGGCATCTTGACTAAGATTAATAAAATAAACATAGCTTGCTTCAAACCAATAATCTCTGTGGAATTGACCTTTACTCACGTAAGGTATTACTTGGACGACCCAGTGCACTTGCTGGTTAGTTGTACGGATTGCAAATTCGTGCACCGGTACCCAACGAAAGGAATGAGCTAATCCCTACAAGAACCATCACAGGCTGGAGAATGTGTATTGACTACATGAAACTCAATGAAGCCACAAGAAAGGATCATTTTCCACTTCCCTTCATGGATCAAATGCTGGAAAGACTTGCGGGACATGCATATTATTGTTTTCTAGATGGTTATTCAGGATATAACCAAATAGTGGTTGATCCAAGAGACCAAGAGAAAACATCCTTCACCTGCCCATATCGAGTGTTTGCTTACAAGCGCATGCCATTTGGGCTATGTAATGCGTCTGCAACTTTTCAACGCTGCATGCTCTCCATCTTTTCAGACATGATAGAGAAGTTCATTGAAGTTTTCATGGATGACTTCTCCGTATTTGGAGATTCCTTCCCTAGTTGCCTAAACCATCTTGCCTTGGTATTGAAAAGATGTCAAGAAACCAATTTAGTCTTGAACTGGGAAAAATATCATTTCATGGTGACAGAGGGAATAGTTCTTGGCCATAAGGTTTCTAATCAAGGCATTGAGGCAGACAGAGCTAAGGTGGAGCTAATTGAAAAGTTACCTCCACCAAGTGATGTCAAGGAAATTAGGAGCTTTTTAGGACATGCTGGCTTCTACAGAAGATTTATTAAAGATTTTTCAAAGATAGCCAAGCCCTTAAGCAATTTCCTAATGTTTGATGCACCATTTATTTTTGATGAGAAATACATGCTAGCATTTGAAAACTTGAAAAAGAGGCTATCCTCAGCTCCCATTATCACCCCACCTGATTGGAATTTACCATTCGAATTGATGTGTGATGCATCTGATTTCGTAGTTGGGGCAGTGTTGGGGCAGAGAAAAGAAAATTTGGTGCATGTCATATACTATGTCAGCAAGGTCCTTAATGATACTCAAAGGAATTATACTACTACTAAAAAGGAATTGCTGGCAATAGTGTTTGCATTTGACAAATTTAGATCATATCTTATTGGCTCTAAAGTTATTGTTTTCACTGACCACATAGCACTCAAATATCTATTTGCTAAACAAGACTCAAAACCAAGACTAATCAGATGGATTTTATTGTTGCAGGAGTTCAACATTGAGATTAGAGACAAAAAGGGTGTGGAAAATAAAGTGGCAAATCATTTATCCAGAATTCCTTGTGAGAAGAGTGATGCCCATGATACAAGTGTAAATAAATTTTTTCCAGATGAGCAGCTAATGATGATTCATAAAGCACCTTGGTTTGCGAATATTGCCAATTTTAAAGCAGTCGGTGACTTACCTCCTGGAATCAACAAATATCAAAGGAGGAAACTCATCAATAATGCCAAGTATTTCATATGGGATGAACCCTATCTCTTTAAGAAATGCTCAGATGGAATCCTTAGGAGGTGCATCTCAGAAGAAGAGGGACGAAAGGTCCTGTGGGGTTGCCATAGTGCTAGTTATGGAGGTCACTTTGGAGGAGAAAGAACTGCCGCAAAGGTGCTGCAATGTGGGTTCTTTTGGCCCACTATTTTCAAGGATGCCAAGGAATTGGTGAAAAGCTGCAACGAATGCCAAAGGGCTGGGAACCTGCCCCCAAAAGAAATGAAATGCCACAGCAATATATTCTAGAACTTGAACTGTTTGATGTACAGGGAATTGATTTCATGGGACCATTCCCACCTTCATACTCAAATAGGTTTAGGCAACCCCAGCTAATGACAACAAGGTAGTTATAAACTTCCTTCAAAAGAATATCTTCACCAGGTTTGGAGTCCCACGAGCTCTCATTAGCGACGGAGGAAGCCATTTCTGCAATAGACCATTGGAAGCCTTACTCCTACGATATGGGGTGAAGCATAAGGTTGCCACACCTTATCATCCACAGACAAGTGGGCAAACAGAGATATCCAATCGATAGTTGAAAAGGATTCTAGAGAAGACTGTGGGGATATCAAGAAAAGATTGGGCAAAGAAACTAGATGATGCTCTTTGGGCATACAGGACAGCCTTCAAAACACCAATTGGAATATCCCCATATCAACTGGTGTACGGTAAGGCTTGTCACTTGCCATTAGAGTTGGAGCACAAGGCCTCCTGGGCCCTTAAAACACTGAACTTAGATAGCACGGCTGCTGGTGAAAAAAGGTCCTATAGCTTCAGGAATTGGAAGAATTTAGGTCTCAAGCCTATGAAAATACCAAGATTTACAAAGAAAAAGCAAAAAGGAGACATGATCTGGTACCCAGAAGTTTCGAAGAAGGGCAACATGTGCTTCTCTACAACTCTAGACTAAAACTCTTTCTTGGAAAACTCAAATCAAGATGGTCGGGACCCTTTCTAGTCACAAAAGTCTCACCTTATGGACACATAGAAATAATGGAAGAAAACTCAAGGAGAAGGTTCACGGTGAATGGGCAAAGACTCAAACACTACTTGGGTAGTATGGGGGAGACCCCCAAACAGAAGTACAACCTCAACTGAGGAAGGAATCGTCGAGCTAGCGATGCTAAAAAAGCGCTTTGTGGGGTAGCAACCCAACCTGAGGTAATTTTCTTTTCATAGGTCTTTTGATAAAAATGTCAAAGTGGGTTCTCTATAGTGTGAAGAGCTAAGTTTGGTGTTACACACAAAAAAATAATACAAGGGTGAATATAGGGCTCTAAGTTTGGTGTCCCACCAAAACCCCAGCCTAAGAGTGCATTGCAGCCCTTAATGAAGAAGCATTGCTCTAGCAATTAGAGAACTCACTTGACAGAGGCTTAGCCTCTAATACATAGATTGTCTTTTTAACTCATAGTGTTTCAGAATAAAAAGCACACAAAGTTATTGCATACACCCAATTTGTCAAGGTAAGCAAGGAACTAAGTTTGGTGTTCACACACCAAGCCAAGCTCAGAAGCTCACACATACACATGCATGCTAACTCTTTTCCAAGTGCTTAGAGAACAAGCAACTTTCAATAGTGTTACAGGATTCCAATCAATCCCATGGGATGAGCATACCTCATTATCCAAGGAAACAGACAAGGATGTGATTGCTAGGATGATAACACCAAGGAAGATATCATGAGGTTGTATCAAACCATCTCGAAATACCGAACTCTAAGTGAAAATTGATTGAATGAAACCTGCATATTGTACTTGTTCTTCCTTATTCACATCCTAGTGTGCTAACCTAATGCCTTGAATGCTCACTTTCACCTTTCTTACTTGTATGCTTGTCTCTTTAAGTTAATCAAAAAAAAAAGAAAATGTTATGGAAAGAACGAGAGTGGAGTCATTTTGTGAAGTGCATTCTGAATGTTTGTGGTAGGTTGATTAGTAAGCTAAGTTGGTTCACCAAGAAAGGAAAGAAAGCAACTATCCATCCTAAGTCCTATGTTTGAGACACATTCTTTGAGGCTAACTAAACATTAAGATCCCAACAAGAAAAGAAAAAGAGCAATACAATTGAAAATAAGAAAAAGAACACAATAAGAAACAATGCTAGGCACCAAGGGTTTCAAAATTGAGGCATGTGTCTGTGGTGTTTATGTACAAGGGATATACTTGGATGAATAAGCTCTTAGGGGTGCCTTATCACTTGGTAACTTGGATTAACTAATCCGGGATTATCAGCTGAAAGTCCACTATCAAGAGTAACCCTTGTTACAGAGCACTTAGCAACCCAAAGAGGTGCTGGACACCAAGGTCTCAAGAAAGAAAGAATAACAAACCATGTGCCTGTGGTGTGTATGTATGAGGGAAAGAGACTTGAGGGAGTAAGTC
>NC_029772.3:56711652-56712827 GCF_000817695.3 Arachis duranensis | reverse complement strand
TTTGGTGTTGTGATGCCAGGGCATCTAGGCCAGTTTCACTGACCTTTTCTTTACTATTTTAGGGTAGTTTCATGCATTTTCCTAATGAATAAGGCAACATTTGGGTGAAAATACACTTACACATTCATTTAAGCAACTATTGTGAATTTTGCATGATTTCATGAGATTTTTTGCCAGAATTGCATGATAACTTGATGATGCATAATCTCATGACTTTTGCTAGAGCTTTGATGCACTTTAATTGCTTGATTTCAGGACAAATGAAGCATGGAAGAACCACGTTAGCATTCATGTTAACTTAGTTAACGTGACTACTAACGTGGGATGGCAAAGAGCTTGCAACGTTAATGAGAAAAGTGATCACCAATAGTTAACGTGGCTCTTAACGTAGAAGAAAAAGAGGACTCCACGTTAACGAGAAACATGAAATCCAATAATGTTTCTCCTCAACGTTAGTGGTAAAAGTGAACACCACTAACGTTGGGAAACTAGGCAATGCCCCACATTAAGAGTCACGTTAACTTAGTTAACGTGAACTCTAACGTGGAAGAGGATCAACAACGCCAATGTTAGTGACACTCACTTTTTTCACTAACGTTGGATCATTAGCATTGCCTACGTTAACTCTCACGTTAAGATTGTTAACGTGAAAGTTAATGTGGAGTTGGGTTCAAAGAACCAACGTTAGTGACACTCACTTTTGTCACCAACGTTGGGAGATGGCTTCATTACTACGTTAAGAGCCACGTTAGTTAACGTGGGTTCTAAGTAGGGACTTAAGGCAATTGGAGTGTTAGTGACAAAGTTGAGTGTCACTAACGCTCTCGAAGGTGATAGAGACCCACGTTAAGAGCTACATTAGCCAAGCTAACGTGAGATCTAACGTAGGGGCAAGAGGCAAGCAACGTTAATGGGAAAAGTGATTCCCATTAACGTTTGCGAAAAAGGGCACAAGCCAACGTTAATGGGAAAAGTGAGTCCCATTAACGTTGGCCAAGGATTAGAAAGAAACGTTAGAAGTCACGTTAAGAATTCTAACGTTGAGACTAATGTGGGTATATAAGGGTGGAACGTTAGTGGAAAAAGTGAATGCCACTAACGTTCTCGCACTCAAAATATTGCCCAACGTTAATCTCACTAAATGCCCAAGCCTAATTCATATTTCTCTGCAAGCT
>NC_029772.3:56708170-56711264 GCF_000817695.3 Arachis duranensis | reverse complement strand
AATTAAATCAAGGAATTGGGTAATTGTTCAAGCTTAGAGAGATTGGATTGCCAAGGAATTGGGATCCAATCACTTAAGATTGCCAAGGAGATTAATGAATGCATTGATATGAGGAAGAGATGAGAATGAACTTGATCCGGAGAATGCAACATCTCCTAAACCCAATGATCTCCCCATTTCTAATCTTACCCATTCTATTTACTTTCTACCATTTAATTTCCTGCTCATTATCCCAACTCCCCATTTAAGATTCTGCACTTTAATTTCTGTTATTTACTTTCTAGTCATTTAAATTCCTGCATCTCAATCTCAATTCTGTTTAGCTCAACTAGCATATTCTTCTAACTAAAGTTGCTTGACCAATCAATCCCTGTGGTATTCGACCTCACTCTATTGTGAGTTTTACTTGACGACAATTCGTTATACTTGCCGAAGGGAAATATGTTGAGAGACAAGTTTTCATGCATCAATCACTCATTTTGTTAACTATTAGTGTCAAATTTAATGGTAAGACTACATTGAATATGTTTAATACTTAAAAATAGAGTATTTGAAATATTAGAGACTAAATTAAGATTTGTCTCAAATATAGAGGACCAAAATTATACTTTATGAAGAAGGGAGAGTGTGGCACGTTTCTTTATAGGGGTGTTCAAATTCAAACCGATCTAAATTAAACCGCTCATCCAATCCAATCCAAACCAAAAACTGATTAAAACTGCACTAATTTAGATTTGATTAAATTCTATTTTTTTCAAATTGCTGGATCAGATCGGATTTTGGATCCATTTTTCATAACCGATCAATCCAACCCAAACCGCACAATGTGTTATAATATTATCATTTTATTATTAGTTAGAATCATACTTATAACATGTTCAATTTGTTATATATTTTTATATTATTCATGTATATTATATAATAAATATTTTATGTTTAAAATGTGATTTGTTTATTTATTTTAGCTAATTTATAATTTTATTTCTATTGTTATGTTATCATTGATTTTTTAAGATATTGTTAAAACTTATTATATCATTGTTGGTTATTTAAAATTTGATGTTGAGACTTGTTATATATATAATGCTGTTAATTTAAAAAATTGCAAATCCAATCCAATCCAAATCGCTTAAAATTGAATAGGGTTTTTTTTTTAAAAATCATCTAATCCAAACCGCACCGCACGCAAAATTAGTGTTCAGATCAGATGAGTTTTTTATTCAAAACCGTTTCAAACTGCACCGCGAATACTCCTAGTTATTTATGTTAGTAAATGTGTAAGGCTTAGTTCCATTTATTGTCTACGGGTCGGGTTTTTCAGTCCAAACTTTGAACCAAAAAATAAATAAATAAGGATGCCAAATTTAACAATTAAGGTTCCATAGTTTTTAGCTCCATAAAACAATGCTAGCAAAAAATCATACAAAAATGATGCACCAAAAAAATTCATTATCCTCAAATTAATGCAAGAAAAATGATGCACCAAAACGGTCCATTAACCCTGCAACAAGGGAACCAGCCAAATCAAAACAGAAGGTAAGCCATCCAAGGAACCAGCCACCAAGCCGCCAATAAGAAAAGCCTACGCTAAAGAGCAACAGGGTGTAATCTTCATACAATTATACTTTGGTTAATGCAAAATTCGGTACACACCTCACGATGCTCTCCATTATAAGGAGATGTTACATTGAAAATCTCATCTATCCACATTTTAAATTAATATTTTGACGGTGCAGATTCAATATACACCAGTGTACTGATAAAATACACTGGCGCAGGTGAAATTCTTCCAGTTTTATATATGTTTCCTGGTGCACGGATTTGCAATCCGTACAACTAACCATCAAGTGCACTGGGTCGTCCAAGTAATACCTTACGTGAGTAAGGGTCGATCCCACGGAGATTATTGGTTTGAAGCAAGCTATGTTTATTTTATTAATCTTAGTCAGGATGCCAATAAGATTATTTGGATTTAATTGTAAGAAGTAAAAGTGTTTGGAATAAGTAATTGTTACTTTATTAATGGAGGATATTTTGGAATTTTGGAGATGCTTTGTCCTCTGAATTTTTGCAATGTAATATTCAACTCAATTGTTTGTAAAGTTCCATCCATGGCAAGCTGTATGTAGGGTGTCACCATTGTCAGTGGCTACTTCCCATCCTCTCAGTGAAAACGGTCCAGATGCTCTGTCACAGCACGACTAATCAGCTGTTGGTTCTCGATCATGCTGGAATAGGATCCATTGATCCTTTTGTGTTTGTCATCACGCCCAGCAATCGCGAGTTTGAAGCGCATCACAGCCATTCAATCCTTGAATCCTACTCAGAATACCACAGACAAGGTTTAGACTTTTCGGATCCTCAAGAGTGGCCGCCATCAGTTCTAGCTTATACCACGAAGATTCTGATTAAGGAAGCTAAGAGATGTTCATTCAATCTGATGTAGAACGGAGGTGTTTGTCAGGCACACGTTCATGGATTGAGGAAGGTGATGAGTGTCATGGATCATCACCTCCTTCGCAATTAAACGCGAATGAACATCTTAGATAGGAACACACACACGTTTGAATGGAGAAATAGAAACAATTGCATTAATTCATTGAGACGCTGCAAAGCTCCTCACCCCCAACAATGGAGTTTAGAGACTCATGCCGTCAAAGTGTATAAAATTCAGATTTGAAAATGTCATGAGATACAAATTAAGTCTCTAAAAGTTGTTTAAATAGTAAACTAATAACCTAGGTTTACAGAAAATGAGTAAACTATGATAGATAGTACAGAAATCCATTTCTGGGGCCCACTTGGTCTGTGTTGGGGTTGAGACTTAAGCTTCTCACGTGCCTGGGCTGTTTTGGGCGTTCAACGCCAGGTTGTAACATGTTTCTGGCGTTGAACTCCAACTTGTAACTTGTTTCTGGCGCTGGACGCCAAACTACAACATGGAACTGGCGTTGAACGCCAGTTTACGTCGTCTATCTTCGCGCAAAGTATGAACTATTATATATTGTTGGAAAGCCCTGGATGTCTACTTTCCAACCCAATTGAGAGCGCGTCAATTGGACTCCTGTAGCTCCAAAAATTTCATTCCGAGTAA
>NC_029772.3:56707576-56707960 GCF_000817695.3 Arachis duranensis | reverse complement strand
ACTAATAAAAATATACTAAAAACTAACTAAAACATACTAAAAACTACATGAAATTACCCCCAAAAAGCGTATAAAATATCCGCTCATCACAACACCAAACTTAAATTGTTGCTTGTCCCCAAGCAACTAGATGATCAAAATAGGATAAAAAGAATTTAAGGAGTAATAAAATCTCCGAGTTTTAGGTGAAGCTCAGATTCTAATTTAGATGAGCGGGGCTAGTAGCTTTTTGTTTTTGAACAGTTTTGGCATCTCACTTTATCCTTTGAAATTCAGAATGATTAGTATCCATTGGAACTCAGAATTCAGATAGTATTATTGATTCTCCTAGTTTAGTATATTGATTCTTGAACACAGCTACTTTATGAGTCTTGGTTGTGGCCC
>NC_029772.3:56706719-56707021 GCF_000817695.3 Arachis duranensis | reverse complement strand
GGGAAGTGGATGTTCCTCTGATCTGTGGGGTGCTTGGTCCTTCAAGGATTAATTTCTGGCGCTTCAGCTCCCTTAAATCACACCCTTGCTCTTCTTGTTTCTTAAGCAGTTTGCAAAGGATGCTACTTTGATTGTTCTGTTCTTCCTTTATTTGGTTCATAGCTTCTTGCAATTTGGAAATAGATGCCTCAAGATGTTCCCAATATTCGAATTGAGGAAGTTCTGGGAGGACTTCTTGTGCTCTCCTCTTGATTGGATCATCCTGCAGCTGTTGTCTGTCCATTGATATTCTAGTGATTGGC
>NC_029772.3:56704843-56706626 GCF_000817695.3 Arachis duranensis | reverse complement strand
TAGAAATTAAGCTTGGATAGGCCAATCTGGCATCCTTGGAATTCTTGTTTGCTATTTTGTATAGTTCACACGAGATCAGTTAATGGACTTCTACTTCTTTTCCCAACATGATGCAGTGAATCATCACTGCTCTTTTAACAGTAACTTCAGAATAGTTGCTGGTGAGCAATATAGAACGCCCAATGAAATCCAGCCAGCCTCTGGCAGCTGGTTTGAGATCTTCTCTTTTGAGTTGATTTGGGATGCCAGTGGTGCTGGTGGTCCACCTGGCTTCAGGGATGCATATATCCTCTAGAATCTTGTCCAGGCCTTTGTTTACCCTCATCATTTTCCTATTAAAGGAGTCTGGGTCATCCTTCAGTTAAGGAAGCTTAAAGATCTCCCTGATTTTGTCAGGATGGGTGTGAACAATCTTTCCTCTGACTAAGGTCCGATGATCATAGAGGGCAACTCCAATTATTCTTTGCCTGTCTGTCTGCCATAGATTTGCATAGAACTCCTGAACCATATTCCTTCCCACTTTCGTTTCAGGATTAGCTAGGATTTCCTAGTTCCTGTTTCGAATTTGTTCTTGGATCTCCGAATATTCATCTTCTTTCAGATCGAACTTGACTTCCGGGATCACTGATCTTAGACTCATTATTTTGTAGTAATGGTCTGAATGTTCTTTAGTTAAGAACTTCCCTTGACTCCAAAGTGGCTTTGAAATATTCTCTTTCTTACCTCTTGGGTTGGGTTGTTTTCCTTTAGGGGCCATGATCAAAGTGAGTATGTTTTTGTGATCACGGATAAGCACACCAAACTTAGAGGTTTGCTTGTCCTCAAGAAAAAGAAAAGAGAGAAGAGGGATAGAAGGAGAGCAGGTGTGGAATGGTGGATGATGAGAAGGGCGCTGAAAGTGGATATAAAGGGAGTGGGTGGGTTTTCGAAAATAAGAAAAAGATATAAGATAAAAGATATGATTTATAAAAGATAAATATGATAAGAAAAGGATATAATTTAAAAAGATGATATTTAAAAATAAATCTGAATTTTTAATTTGAAAAAGATTTTAAAAGATAATTAAGTTTTTTTTTTAAAAAATTGGAAAAAGAGTTGGATTGGATTGGAAAAAGGTTTATGTTTATGTATGAAGCTATATTATTTTTGAAAAAGGGATTTTAGAAATTAGGGTTCTTAGAAAACTATTTTGATTTGAAGGAGGACATTTTGAAACATGTTTATGCAAGAAGTCATGATTTGAAACATAAAAATTTGGAAAATTTGTAAAGAAAAACGAATTTTACCTCCTCCCTACCATCCTGGCGTTAAACGCCCAAATGCTGCATGTTTTGGGCGTTTAACGCCCAATTGCTGCTTTTCCTGGGCGTTCAACGCCCAGCTGTTGCTTCTTTCTGGCGTTGAACGCCAGGCAGTCCTTTGTCACTGGGCGTTTTTCTAAACGCCCAGGATGCTGTAATTCTAGCGTTAAACGCCCAGAAGGAGCTTCTTTCTGGCGTTCAACGCTCAGAAGATGCTCCTTTCTGGCGTTCAACACCCAGATGGCTATCCTTACTGGTGTTGAACGCCCAGTGGATGTTTCTTTTAGGCGTTCAAAGCCCAAAACATTTCTTACTGGCTTTTTCACGCCAGTGAGCTTCCAAATTCCCCTGTAACTCTGTGAATTCAATCAATTGCTTTTTTACCTTGAAGATACTTTGACATATACCTGTAAAAATCAATTAATTAACAAAAACAAATAAAATTAAATTTTGTGAATGGCTGGGTTGCCTCCCAGCAAGAG
>NC_029772.3:56702358-56704649 GCF_000817695.3 Arachis duranensis | reverse complement strand
TGGAGCAATCGTTTTTCTCCAGCTAATTTGGCATCAAGGTTTAGGAATCTGGTTGCCCAGTAGGCCTTATGTTCCAGTTCCACTGGCAAGTGACATGCCTTTCCATACACAAGCTGGTATAGAGAGGTCCCTATAGGGGTCTTGAATGTTGTTCTGTATGCCCACAGAGCATCATCTAAGCTTCTTGTCCAATCCTTTCTACGGTTAATTACAGTTCGTTCCAGCATTCTTTTAAGTTCTCTGTTAGAGACTTCAGCTTGCCCATTTGTCTGTGGATGATATGGAGTGGCTACCCTGTGGCTAACTCCATAACGAACCAAAGCAGAGTAAAGCTGTTTATTGCAGAAATGAGTGCCCCCATCACTGATTAATACTCTAGGGGTACCAAATCTGCTGAAGATGTGTTTCTAGAGGAATTTTAACACCGTCTTAGTGTCATTAGTGGGTGTAGCAATAGCTTCTACCCATTTGGATACCTAATCCACTGCCACCAGAATATAAGTGTTTGAGTATGATGGTGGGAAAGGTCCCATGAAGTCAATACCCCATACATCAAACAACTCAATCTCCAAGATCCCTTGTTGAGGCATGGCATAACTGTGAGGCAGATTACCAGATCTTTGGCAACTGTCACAATTAAGTACAAACACTCGGGAATCTTTATAGAGAGTAGGCCAATAGAAGCCACATTGGAGGACTCTTGTGGCTGTTCGCTCACTTCCAAAATGTCCTCCATACTGGGATCCATGGCAATGCCATAGAATCATCTGCGCTTCTTCTTTAGGCACACATCTACGGATTACTCTGTCTGCACATCTCTTAAAGAGATACGGCGCATCCCAAAGATAATACTTTGCATCCGTGATCAGCTTCTTTGATTGCTGCCTACTGTATTCTTTGGGTATAAATCTCACTGCCTTGTAGTTTGTAATGTCTGCAAACCATGGCACTTCTTGGATGGCAAAGAGTTGCTCATCCGGAAAGTTTTTAGAGATCTCAGTAAGAGGGATGGACGCCCCTTCTCTTGGTTCTATTCGGGACAGGTGGTCTGCTACCTGATTCTCTGTCCCTTTTCTGTCTCTTATTTCTATATCAAACTCTTGCAGAAGCAACACCCATCTTATAAGTTTGGGTTTTGAATCCTGCGTTGTGAGTAGATATTTAAGAGCAGCATGATCAGTGTACACAATCACTTTTGATCCTACTAAATAGGATTTGAATTTTTCAATGGCGTAAACCACTGCAAGCAGCTCTTTTTCTGTAGTTGTGTAATTCTTCTGTGCGTCATTTAAAACATGACTGGCATAGTAAATGACGTGCAGAGGCTTGTCATGCCTCTGTCCCAACACTGCACCAATGGCATGGTCACTGGCATCACACATTAGTTCAAATGGCAATGTCCAGTTTGGTGCAGAGATGATTGGTGTTATGACCAATTTAGCTTTCAGAGTCTCAAATGCCTGCAGACACTCTTTATCAAAGATAAATGGCGTGTCATCAGCTAGCAGGTTGCTCAGAGGTTTGGCGATTTTTGAAAAATCCTTTATAAACCTCCTATAGAATCCTGCATGCCCCAGAAAGCTTCTGATTGCCTTAACATTGGCAGGTGGTGGTAATTTTTCAATTACCTCTACCTTAGCTTGATCCACCTCTATTCCTTTGTTCGAGATTTTGTGCCCAAGGACAATTCCTTCAGTTACCATAAAGTGACATTTCTCCCAGTTTAAAACCAGGTTAGTCTCTTGGCATCTCTTTAGAACAAGTGCTAGATGGTCAAGACAGGAGCTGAATGAGTCTCCAAATACTGAAAAGTCATCCATGAAGACTTCCAGAAATTTTTCCACCATATCAGAGAAAATTGAGAGCATGCACCTCTGAAAGGTCGCAGGTACATTGCACAGGCCAAATGGCATCCTTCTGTATGCAAATACTCCAGATGGACATGTGAATGCTGTTTTCTCTTGATCATGGGGATCTACTGCAATTTGATTATAACCTGAATATCCATCCAGGAAGCAGTAGTATTCATGACTTGCTAGTCTTTCTAGCATCTGGTCTATGAATGGTAAAGGAAAATGATCCTTTCTGGTGGCTGTATTGAGCCTTCTATAATCAATACACATACGCCACCCTGTAACTGTTCTTGTAGGAACCAGTTCATTTTTTTCATTATGAACCACTGTGATGCCTCCTTTCTTAGGGACAACTTGGACAGGGCTTACCCAGGGGCTGTCAGAAATAGGATAAATAATCCCAGCCTCTAGTAATTTAGTGACCTCCTTCTGCACCAC
>NC_029772.3:56701595-56702334 GCF_000817695.3 Arachis duranensis | reverse complement strand
GCTCGGGTTTAGGAGGCTTATCCTCTTCCTGAGGAATTTTCAGAATTTCTTTTATTTCCTCTGGTTCCTCCAGGTCAGGCTGAACATCTTTAAAAATGTCCTCTAGCTCTGATTCGAGACTCTCAGCCATATTGACCTCTCTTACCAGAGAGTCAATGATATCAACACTCATGCAGTCATTTGGGGTGTCTGGATGTTGCATGGCTTTGACAACATTCAACTTGAACTCCTCCCCATTGACTCTCAGGGTTACTTCCCCTTTTTGGACGTCAATGAGGGTTCGGCCAGTTGATAGGAAAGGTCTTCCTAGAATGAGAGTTGCACTCTTGTGTTCCTCCATTTCCAACACCACAAAGTCAGTGGGAAAGGCAAATGGCCCACAAAGTCAGTAGGAAAGGCAAATGGCCCAACCTTGACAATCATGTCCTCAATTACGCCTTATGGAAATTTAATGGAGCCATCAGCAAGTTGGAGGCATATTCGGGTTGGTTTGACTTCTTCAGTCAAACCAAGCTTTGTGATAAGAGATGCAGGTATTAAGTTGATACTTGCCCCAAGATCACATAGAGCCTGCTTGGTACAAGTACCCTCTAATGTGCATGGTATCATAAAGCTTCCGAGATCCTTAAGCTTCTCAGGTAAGCTTTTTAGGATAACTGCACTGCATTCCTCAGTGAGGTAAACTTTTTCAGTTTCCCTCCAATCCTTCTTATGACTTAAGATCTCTTTCATGAACTTG
>NC_029772.3:56700775-56701419 GCF_000817695.3 Arachis duranensis | reverse complement strand
TATTCCTCAACCTTAGTTGCTGCAGGTTTATTACCTGTAGAGTTGGGTTGGGAAGCCTTTTTAGAAGGGTTGTTATCAGCACTTGTATGTGACTGATCCCCCACTGGCGTTTGAATGCCAGGGGTGGAAGCTGGAGTGGCGTTAGACGCCAACTCTTTATCTGTTACTGGCATCTGAACGCCAGAACTATGCTCCCCTTGGGCGTTCAACACCGGATTCATGCCTGTTTCTGGCGTTGAATGCCAGGAATGAGCATGGTCTGAGCGTTCAGCGCCAGCCTTATTCCTCTCTGGGCTCTGATTCTCCTCAGAGGGATTTTGAGTAGCCATTTGTTCATTTCTTGGCTTCCTGCTGCTTTGAAGTGAGGTATTTAATGTTTTTCCACTTCTTAATTGAACTGCTTGGCATTCTTCTGTTATTTGTTTTACAGTTGGTTTTCTGTTTGCTTTAACTGTACTTCCATATTCCTGTTAGCCATTCTTGTTTCCTGTAGTATTTCCTTGAATTCGGCTAACTGCTGAGTTAGAAAGTCTAATTGCTGATTGAATTCATTAGCCTGATCTACAGGACTGAGTTCAGCAGTTACTGTTTTAGCTTCTTCTTTCATGGAGAATTCACTGCTTAGGTACAGATGCTGATTTCTG
>NC_029772.3:56683637-56700504 GCF_000817695.3 Arachis duranensis | reverse complement strand
CCTTGGATGCTTAGCCTTAGCTGTGTCATCCGTTTTGGAGGAAAATAGTGATTCAGGAATTTTTCTGACAGCTGTTTCCATGTCTTTATGTTGTTCTTAGGTTGGTTATTTAACCACCTCTTAGCTTGATCTTTTACAGCAAATGGAAACAGTAGTAATCTGTAGACATCCTGATCTACTTTCTTATCATGCACTGTGTCAGCAATTTGTAAAAATTGTGCCAGAAACTCTGTAGGTTCTTCATGTGGAAGACCGGAATACTGGCAGCTTTGCTGCACCATGATAATGAGCTGAGGATTCAACTCAAAACTACTAACTCCAATGGAGGGTATACAGATACAGCTCCCATATGAAGCAGTAGTGGGGTTAGCATATGACCCTAGAGTCCTCCTGGACCGTTCACTTCTACTTAGTTCCATGATGCAGCAAGGGATATGGTATAGATGTTGATATTGTCTATTTTATTTAATTTATTATATAAAGAAAATTACACACAAAAGACACAAGACTTAAAATTTTTAGATCTAATGCTCCTTAATTTTCGAAAATTTTTGGAGGGAAAACACCAAGGAACACCAAACTTAAAAATTTTAAGATCAAAACACAAGAAAGACTCAAGAACACCTTGAAGATTCACAAGAACACCAAGAACAAAAGAAAGAACACCAAACTTAGAGTTTGGCACAAGATTCAATCAAAGAAAAATTATTTTTGAAAAAGATTTTTGAAAGAAGATGCCCAATTGCCAAGAGCATAAGCCAACGCTCTAGCCAACTGAGTTAAAAATGTAACGTATTTTAAAGATGTATTATTTTTATAGATAAGAATAAATTTTTTTTGAAAACTAATGTTTTGAAAAAGTACAAGAAAAATAAGAAAAGACACAGAACAAGACAAACCAAAGATCAAACAAGAAAAATTGACAAGAACAATTTGAAGATCAAGGAAGAACAAGAACATGCAATTCGTAAAATTAAAAGACAAGGAAAAACATGCAATTGACACCAAACTTAGAACAGGACACTAAACTCACGAAAATTAGAAATTGATAAAGAAAAATAATATATTTTTGAAAAATTTTTGAAAAGGAATAATAAAAGATGCAATTCTTGTAAAAAAAAGGATAAATTCTTCCTAATCTAAGCAACAAAATAAACCTTTAGTTGTTCAAACTCGAATAATCCCCGGCAACGGCACCAAAAACTTGGTGCACAGATTTGCAATCCGTACAACTAACCAGCAAGTGCACTGGGTCGTCCAAGTAATACCTTACGTGAGTAAGGGTCGATCCCACGGAGATTATTGGTTTGAAGCAAGCTATGTTTATTTTATTAATCTTAGTCAGGATGCCAATAAGATTATTTGGATTTAATTGTAAGAAGTGAAAGTGTTTGGAATAAGTAATTGTTACTTTATTAATGGAGGATATGTTGGAGTTTTGGAGATGCTTTGTCCTCTGAATTTCTGCAATGTAATATTCAACTCAATTGTTTGTAAAGTTCCATTCATGGCAAGCTGTATGTAGGGTGTCACCATTGTCAGTGGCTACTTCCCATCCTCTCAGTGAAAACGGTCCAGATGCTCTGTCACAGCACGGCTAATCAGCTGTTGGTTCTTGATCATGTTGGAATAGGATCCATTGATCCTTTTGCGTTTGTCATCACGCCCAGCAATTGCGAGTTTGAAGCGCGTCACAGCCATTCAATCCTTCAATCCTACTCGGAATACCACAGACAAGGTTTAGACTTTCCGGATCCTCAAGAGTGGCCGCCATCAGTTCTAGCTTATACCACGAAGATTCTGATTAAGGAAGCTAAGAGATGCTCATTCAATCTGATGTAGAATGGAGGTGTTTGTCAGGCACACGTTCATGGATTGAGGAAGGTGATGAGTGTCACTAATCATCACCTCCTTCACAATTAAGCGCGAATGAACATCTTAGATAGGAACACACACACGTTTGAATGGAGAAATAGAAACAATTACATTAATTCATTGAGACGCTGCAGAGCTCCTCACCCCCAACAATGGAGTTTAGAGACTCATGCTGTCAAAGTGTATAAAATTCAGATCTGAAAATGTCATGAGATACAAATTAAGTCTCTAAAAGTTGTTTAAATAGTAAACTAATAACCTAGGTTTACAGAAAATGAGTAAACTATGATAGATAGTGCAGAAATCTATTTCTGGGGCACACTTGGTGTGTGCTGGGGCTGAGACTTAAGCTTCTCACGTGCCTGGGCTGTTTTGGGCGTTCAACGCCAGGTTGTAACCTGTTTCTGGCGTTGAACTCCAACTTGTAACTTGTTTCTGGCGCTGGACGCCAGACTACAACATGGAACTGGTGTTGAATGCCAGTTTACGTCATCTATCTTCGCGCAAAGTATGAACTATTATATATTGCTGGAAAGCCCTGGATGTCTAGTTTCCAACCCAATTGAGAGCGCGTCAATTGAACTCCTGTAGCTCCAAAAATTCCATTCCGAGTGCAGGGAGGTCAGGATCCAACAGCATCAGCAGTCCTTTTTCAGCCTAATTCAGATTTTTGCTCAGCTCCCTCAATTTCAGCCAGAAAATACCTGAAATCACAGAAAAACACACAAACTCATAGTAAAGTCCAGAAATATAATTTTTGCCTGAAAACTAATAATATTCTACTAAAAACTAATTAAAACATGCTAAAATCTACATGAAATTACCCCCAAAAAGCGTATAAAATATCCGCTCATCATTTACTAGAAACTTTACACTTTTTTTGGATGCAAGATGAAAAATGAGAGGAAAAAATAGGAGAAAATTTTTCTTTTGTTTGGATGAAAGAAAAAGTAAGAAGAGAGAAAATAATACCCAAGTAAAATTACATTAATACCCTTACCTATATTATATATAAATTAGAATATACTAATGTATTCAAATTATTTTTCTAATAAAAAAAGTGACCCCAATTGTATTTCAGAATTTTAACATATTATCTTTGTTAATGATAATATTTTTTGAATTTATCCTTTTTTATTGTCCTTTAAAAATCATAAATAAAAAGATATATCATTATTTTTTAAAAATATACAAATAAATAATTTCATAAAAGAATAATAAAAATTACTCATAAGTTACATCATTAATCTTCTTAATGGTATTTAAGGAAAAGTTTTACTAAATCATCTTTACAAAATAAAATATTAACATCAGAAGTGGCTAGTATTTCTTTCTTAATACATGTGACAAAAAACGTATACAATTTTTATAAATATATAACAAAACACCAAAAGAGTAATAATGACCAAGACTTCAGGAGAGTATTATTTTATCACCACACAATAGTTTCAAAAAGGGTAATTCTTCATGGTCAGAGTTATCAGCGTATGCCTACTTCCAAAAAAATCAATTCTACATAATTTGAGCCATCTGTACATATCTACTTCAAAAGAAAGTTTTCCTTAGTTAAAGATATTAACATATGATCGATTTCTATTTGTACTAAACAGTGTACTCATTTTTCCCAAACATTTCCAAGTATTATAATTCCTGCACAAGTATATACAACAAATATAAATTAACACAAAGATCAGAGTTGATCATAATAAACTATTTTGTCATATCTTTCTATTCAAACAACCAATTAATCTTAAAGTATCAACAAAAAGTGATTTCCACCATATGTTAATATAAATAAAACTGAAAATGATATCTTATTCAAATACATGAAGATATACTCATACTTTACGACAATAACAAACCCATAATCAATTGTTAAAAAGAATAACCTCAAATTAACCAGAAATTAAGTGTGTATAAAAATTATACCTGTAATGGTGAATATTTTTTGGAAGTACCATATATCCTAAGCGAATACTAGCAACAGTCATGAAATGAAAAAGAGCATCCAGCCGTATTTCAGGCGGGATACCAAAAAATTGGCACTTTTTTTGCTCATTTTTACATAAAACTTAATAACATTTCATCCAACATAAACCTACCAAACCCAATTCAGTCAACATATCCCAGACATCTGATTCGCTGTAAAGGTGAGGCCTATTTTGTTTCATAATAGCTAACCCTTTTTTAGCAATTATAACTTGTCTTTCAATTAATGAGACTTATTTTTTGGCAACCGAAACTTACCTCTCAGCCACAGAAGCTTGTCTCTCAACTTATTCAACCTACCTCTAAGCCACATCATGTAGCTTGCTAGACAAATAACTACCTCTTTTACAACATTGGCCATGGCAGTAATTCCAACACAACTCTCTCATATTGTGCCTCCAAAAAATCATTCATAGAAGACTTATGCTTTGTACCTCTTGAAGTTGAAGTCCCTCCTAATTGATTTGGTTGACTATGAAGAGAACTTTGTGAATCTAATTTAGTAGAAAATGTAAGGGTATCATGTCCCATATTAACATCTATGTAAAAAAATCCAATGTTTTCAATTGAGTCATTCAAGTCAATGGGATCTCTATCGAGTTGTTGAATCCTTTTTTGTTAAGTACCAACCCCTTTACTAGTAGCTCTATCAGCTCCGAACAACTCCTTCAAAGTATCATAATGCTTAATTTGCATTTTTTTCATTTTTCTACATGTGGTTTCTCCTGCATAAAGAAATATTGAAATTATTTTGTGACTAACTTCATCATTAGTATAAGTAATAAAAAAGTATAAGATACCTTAATAAAGTCTTGCCACACTTCTTCTTCAGCTTCAAACTTTCTAGTAACAAGATTCTACACAAATCCACTTAAATGATGAAATAAGTCATATGCCTCAGCGAAATGATCTTTCAATGTCTTTATTCTATTCTTGATGTAGTTCTTCGTTATGTGCGGGCCTATTGCTATGCTCAAAGTCTTCACAAAATTGGCATATGCTTCAGTTGTCCACGAGCCATTGTGTCTATTACCTTTCAATGCTTCTTCTGCTAACACATTCAGCAGAACTTCATTTATATCATCAGACCATCTTAAGTTGTCCTTAGAAGGTTGAGTTGCTTCTATTATTTTATTTTCTTTTTTTGGCATTATTTAACCTGTAACATTCCCTTAAAAAATCCAATTAAACAATTCTGACAGTAAACTACACATATATATACATATTCATATATATCAAATGTATAATCACTCATAATGTTTGATGCACATTCCATATTTCAGCTGCAATGTCATCTCGTAACAATGCTACATGTCTATATTCCTCATCACGTTGATTTGATTGTGATATATCTATATTGCATTCTTGTAACATTTTTCGGTCAATCGCATCAATGATAGATTGATCAATATCGACACCCATAAAAAAATTATGCAATATACAACATGCCAAAAAAATGCCTCTCATAGTTTTAAATGAATAACAAGGTTCAGTGGCGCCAGTTATAATTGGAAACCTTTTCTTTTGAACTCCAAACCATCTTTCAATCACATTTTTTAATGAAGAATGCCAGTTGTAGAATAGTTCTTTAGGATTTTGTGGCTCACATATTGAATACTCTTTTAAGTGATACCGAACACCTCTATATGATGTAAGTATCCCAGGCTTCAACATGAATCCAACGTCGCTTAAATAAAATTTTCCTACAATAGTTGTATACACAAATTAAAGTATAACATATTGTGACTATAAATTTAAGTTTATGTTGACGATTTCATAAATTACACTATCACAGACCTTCGGAAATTTGAAGTGGATATTCCTTACTTAAATCATCTTTCAAAGTTCTTGAGTAGAGGCAGTTCCTTTCCAACCGAACAACACATAAGTAAATTTCATATCAAACCCACATGCCGCTAAAATATTTTGTGTCAGGTGATCTTTTCTTCCGCAAAAACGAAGGGCTTTCACCCTTGGTACCTTCACACGACTACGAGTTTCGTCTATGGCTCCAATACAATCCTTTTTTGGAAAGCATATTGACTTATTAACATAACAATTTTATAGTTATTTCATTGACAATTACATAAATGTCATTAAATAAATTAAAAGATTTAGTTCCTTTAAAAATGGATAGAATCGACTATTATTAAGTATTTCATAAGAAACATCCTCACCAGATGGTTGCTTGAAGAAGTCTCCCTCTCACAATAGAATAACATGTAGGACATTGTGAAAGTGACGACTGATTGTCTCTCCTGAACGGTGGAAGAAGAAATACATGGTTCTAGTTTTCACATCATACCCTATAATATGTAGGAATTTAGTGACTTGTTCTTCAATTGTAGAACGAGTAGAATCCTTTACTCTACCAGTTTCTCTTAACTTCTGACACAATTGCCTAAATGCTTCAGGGCCCATACGTATGACATCTCAGTATTTTTCAGACTTCAGTAACTGTGTCATTAATTGAGTACGCCTAAGTTCTCTTTCCAAGTTGGTGTCATTAATTTTTCTAGGCCTATATTGTGATAATAATTCCAAAAGATACAACTGATGCATTGTAACACATGAAAGAGATGTGACATAGATATTTTGTCTATTTCTTAACTCTTCCATGACATGAGTTAGTATTTGTATTGGTTCAGGATGATATAGGCCAGTAGAAGTGATTTGATTTACTTGAAATTCTGAATCGTGTATGACGTTTGTTCTATCTTCAAGATTCATATCTTCGATATTTTCGTTATCCATCTATGAAAATATAATGTTTAAAGTGTACATATCAATAAAGAAAGTAACTAGAAACTTACATATGTTGTTACATTATAACAATTCATTTGTCAAAATATAAAAAAAATTGAAACTAAAATTTTATATAAAACTATGGTGCACCTTATAAACATATGAATAATATTGTGTTATGAGACACTTATCTCGAACTCCTAAATGCCAAACTCGATTCCAAAGCTGACTGCCATAAATAATAAAATAAACTGTAAAATACATGATATATTAATAAATGCATTAGTTTATCACCAAAATTTAATGGGCTTAGCTACTAAAAGCACTTTATAATTTAGACGGTCATAAAGTAATTTAATCAAAGCATTTAGTATAGTTTGCAAAATAAATGAGTTGAAGATGCATTAAACAAATGCTTTCTAAGTGCACCAATAAAACAAAACAAACACGATGTTTTGCTTAGCTATTTAAACATTAGTAACAACTAAACTGTGAAAAATCAATAACAGATTTAGCCAAAGACAAGTAAGATAAGCCATTTAATTCAGTGTTATAATGATTATGATAGTTTTGAAGAACTTTTCTATAATTTTAATTTCATTATAAAAAGAGGGATCAACTAAAATTCAAATCATCGCATACATAAAAACATAGGTTGTGAGTAAAAATTGGAAGAGACCTCAAAAGGAAATTATTCTATAGTGATAACTGCATCTATGTCCCATGCCTTATGTCCATTCATTCACTTTCATACTAAAAATAAAAGAAAAAAGAAAAAAAGGAATAAGTTGTCCCATTGATGATTGTAACAATTAGGCACATGCATGACACATCACCTATAGATAAAATATAACCAGATAGAGCCATTTAGGAAGCGTTGGACTTATGAATAAACTATACCCATGATATTGATTCAGTTGACCACTACAGTTGGTTGCAATTGAAGCATATAATTAAAAAATCATATCAATACAAAAGAGAAAAAAAATTAAAAAAGAAAATTAAAAAATCAAACATGTAAAAATATTGTGATAACTAATAAGCATATGTACATATTTTATGACATATATAACAGACAGACAAATTATAAAGAGTTAATTTTTATGATATCTCCAATTTAATATCTACTATCTAAAATAATTGTAATTGTCATCGTTTATCCACCACCAATCTTTGAAACTAATTTAATTATGATTCATGTTAATTTTCTAAAATATGTGCTACGGGGGATTTATCCAATTTTTTTTAATTCTATGAAAAGAATCATCTATAGAGAAAGTACCTAGTAGACTAAGCAAATGATGCATAGGTTGTAGAATCTCTCCTTTTATGAATGACATATTGGATAGCTATCGTTGATGCCATTCACATGAAAATAAGGTAAAATGCGACAAAAAAAGTTGGCTTGTGTCTTCAAAAACTTGCTTCCTGCTAGCTTACAAAAAAATTATGTTTAAAATGCTCGTTCAAATTGGTCGAATGATTTTATCTGCTCAAGACTCCAAGTTTAATTAGTAGATTGGTTTAGGATTGCATTATATACATTATGAGCTTAATCTTTTTTTATAATCTTAATTCTAATATGTTGCTTTCACAAATCACAATCTATATCTTCTTTCTTAATCGTTGAGTAGACTTTCATTAATACAAGTGCCTGATTTTCTGGTGGTTAGTTAACATAGGTCAAGACTTAAGAAGTAAAGCTTTTGGCATTTTCTACTTGTTTCTCACACACACACTTTTCATAGTCTCATTAATCATAATGTACGTAGATTTCATGGTCACTTCTGAATTTTTTTCGTTCATATTTGGACCACCCCATGAAGAAAAAGGGGGCATAATGTCATATATATTTATTCAGCTTCGAAAAAAATATTATAATTCAAAAATAAGGGTAAATCATTTCAAGACCAAATGAGTTAAAAATTCCTCCTTTTTGGACCAAACATGATGAAATTGTTGGAGATAAGTGTGTATGTCCAACAAAATACTATCATGAATTATTATTATTATTATTCCTTTTTATAAGAATAAATTTTTATAATTTATGATAGTGTCCTTAATTAAAAATTAGAAACAAATAATTATGATAGGGATCAATAGATCTCATTTGTTAAATTATATATATAAATGGTATATATAGAGATATAACCATTGAACTGACTCACTCTAAGAATTCCTAATGGTTATAGTTACCGTATATTTGTCAATAGGATATTCTTATGATGAACATAATATTAGAATTTTCCTTTGACCTGCGATTATCATAGTAATTAACAATATATTTGTTATACTTTGATTCCGGACACCTAACACCCTACGGTGTTAGTTGAATGGACATTGGGTATGATTTAAATACTTGTAGAATTAATGATTAGTCAAAATAGAATCCATCAACTATGGTAATGAGTTTGAGCTCTACGATTATAATGAATGAAATAAACAATGCCTTGGCCCAGGAGTTTGAATGAATTAAGAAATGAGTTTCTTAAGTCATTCACAATTCATTATAATAATGGTAACAAGTTAGAGTTTGACAATCAAACCGTACTCTAAAAGTTAGCCAAGAGCTGAAAAGATGGAAGGAGTTGTATTTTTGTTCATCTTGGGATCTTAGTAAAAATATTACTACTTCATACTATAGGGTCGTCAAGGAGCGTTGCTAGACGCCAACCTTGATTAGTAAATTTAGTATGACTAATTTACTACCCGCTTAGTATTGAACCTATGGGGTCACACACTAACGATTGTTCTAATCCTTGGTAAATAATCATTTAATTATTATTTTGATTAGATCAAATAAATAATTATATTAAATCAAATGAAATATTATTATATTCTTTGCTAGCACCATGAATATAATAATATGATAATTGAGAATATTAAATAATTAATTATTTATTCTATGATAAGTTTTAAATATGGATAAGATCCTAACTAATTTTATTTCAAATTAAGTTGTAATTTGATTCACAAATCAGTCACCAATCTCATACTATATATGTGTATATGATAAAAGAAATAAAACACAAGTTTTTTCCTTTTACCTCCACATACACAAATATTCCAAATTCTTAGTGAAGAATTGCTGGTGCAAGGAGTTGCAAGAAACTTCTCAATTAAATTCATTGGTCAAAAAGTTGACAACAAGGATCAGTCTCAGTGTGGATATACATAGTACCTTCGTACTATCGAAGGAGAAAACTTTATTCACTAGGGTACTCAAGTATTGGCATCTAACCCATCTTATTTCAATAAAGTTTTAAGCACAAAATAGGTCAATAGGATTACTTTATTACTTCCGCTGCGTGTTATGAACACTTGTAATCCTACAGAAATGGCAGTGAAATATAAAGTCGAATATGGTTGAATTATTGAATTAGGAAGAAGGACCAGAGAAGGAAGAATGGGTTATTTTTCCACTACAAAGATAAGCATCATCCATGGAATGTAAAATCAAAGCAATATCTCACTTGAAAAACAAAAGACGCATACAAACTATGTGTTGTAATGATTTTTCTATTTTGTTTTGGGAGAAACTACAAATACGATGGAAAAAGGACTCACTTTCGTCTTGAAGATGCACGGATAAAGATGTGATGGACCTGCCACGACAATGACGAAGCTGCTGTAGCGATGTGGACGACAACGGAAAGCTACAATGGCACTGTTGAAGATGATGGCAAAACAGAAGAAGAGAAGAGACTTGTTTTCTTTTTCCAGAGAGATTGAATTAGGGATTTTGATTTCTATAAGTAAAAGAACAAATCTGTACTTTTACCATGGTTACACTTTAATCTCAATTTTCTTTGCAAGTTTGAAGAGAAAACTTTAGCATGGGCTTCACATATATTTTTATATTTTCTATTCAATTTCTTTGTTGATCCAAAAATAAAAAATTAATTTTTTTCATCTATTTTTTTCTCTTCCATTCTCTTTCCTTCTAAATTCTTCTATACCAAACAATGTGTTATAGAGCTTTAAGAATACATACCGCATATGCATGTCACGTCAAAATTAATTATTATGACTTTCAAAGTATACTTTTTATTCATCAATCACCAATCAATAATTATTTAACTAGAGTAATAAATATAATTATTTTTAGATGAGTTTTAGATGTGTTAAAAAATTATTTAGTAAGCAATCTTATAATTTTAGATGTGTTCAAAATCATTTATGTTAAGAAAAATATAAGCACAATTTGAACGAATTTTGAATATGTACCAAAAATATTTTATATGTTATCTTATTTTTTTGAATGTTTTAAAAAATTATTTATGTTAAAAAAATATAAGCACGGATTTAAACAATTTTAAATGTGTTAAAAATTATTTATATTAAGAAAAATATAAGCACAAATTTAAATAAATTTTAAATGTATATCAAAAATATTTTTATCTCATTATTTTAAATGTGTTATAAACATATGTAAAATAATTAAAAAATACTGACAAAATAACCACAAGAGAAAAAGAAAAAATAATATTCAAACATAATATAATTTTGGTTTAATTACTCTGTCAGTCCTTATAGTAGTTTTATCAATTTTTTAATTAAGTTTCTATACTTTTTTTCTTTTTTAATTGGGTTCTTATACCATATCAGACTTTGTATCTAAGTCTCTACCGTAATAAAAAAGTTAGAATTAATAGAATATTTTGTTAAACTATATAGAATATTTATTCAAGTGTTAGGTATATTCGTTTTTTTAACAAAATATTTCATTAATTTCAACGTTTTTGTCACAACAGGAATTTAATTACAAATCTGATATAGTATAGGGACTCAATCCAAAAAAAAAAAGTATAAAAATCTAACTGAAAATTTAGTAAAACTATAAGAACCGATCGAATAATTAAACCTATAACTTTTCATAACAAATAAATAATAAAATTATTAAAAGAGACTCACCGAAATAGTGCTTTGGACACATTCTTTTGGAAACTAAGGGAAAAAAATTGAAATAGCAGAAACTTGTCGAAGAGCTTCTTCTTGAGAGCGACAATTATTCTTATCTCATCTGCTCTTCTATACAGACTTCCCTCACTGTTTCCCAACAATAATCTTAAATTCTTAATTCATCATATCCTTATATATAGTCAATTTCATGTTATGTAATAGGTATATCACAACGGATAGTATAACAATCGTAATTGTCATTATATTTAATTTCATTGTTGTAAAATTAAGAAACAAAATTGAAGTTTGTTGTAAACTAAGAAACAAATAAAATTAAAGTTTGTTACGAAAATTACTGTAATTTTGTGAAAAAAATCAGTACATTGGAGGTGATTATCATTTTTGCAGTATCAAGTATAATAATTATAAAATTTAAATTAAATAAAAATGGTAGTAGTTTTTTAAAAAATAAAAAACATCATCAATTAAAAAATAAAATAATAAAATGTTAGATTTGAAGATCGAGTGAAAGATATTTATTTTGTTTTGTAACTTTGTCAATGGATGCGGCATCAAACCCATTTCCAATAAGTTTTTTTTTTAAATAATTATGGGTTAGGTACTAGAGACCTAGTCCATTTTTTTGGGCCAATTAGCTTTGCCTTTTATTTTTATTTGTTTCGATAAAGATATAACTGACTCATCACCTGGATAGGTGGACTATACAAATCCATTAATAATAATATAACATTGCATTTGCATTATTTCCTCCTATGCAGGGAGAGGATTGGTATTCTCTTTTTGCTTTTATTAAACCTCTTGAGCCTGAGTTAGGAGCCGATAGCTTGGCTTTGCTTCCGGTATTGAATAGTGTCTTCTCAATAACGTCGGCTTGTGTAATCTTTTTGGGACACGCGAATGACTCAAATATTTTCTTATTCTCGAAAATATGGAAGCCGGAAACTCCGCAACAACTATGGTCTTTCTGCTGACGCGTAACACACCAGACCCTTTTGACCAATGCAGAATGCACCAGAAGACATGGCGGAAGAAGACAATTATGCCACTTGTGGTGTATTCCCTGAATTTTTGTTCCATATGCTCTATGATTGCAGGTTGGCGAGAGGCACGTGGATGAGCATTAATAATAGTTTGGTTTCGGGTAACTTCTTTAACTCTCCTCTCTTGACTTGGTTGTTAGAAAATTTATCTACCAAATCTCCCTACCAAAGGCAATCTTGGTTCCTTCTTTTTGTTACTACGATGAATTCTTTTTGTTACTACGATGAATTCCTTATGGTATCGACAGAATAAATTTGTTTTTAATGTTGATGATATCATTGAGGAGGAGAAGGTTGCTTCCCTTGCTGTCTATCCAGTAAAGGATTTTCTGCATGCTAAGGTTGAAGTGAGTCGAGTTAGGAAAATAGTTGGCAATTATGTTAAGAGGCAGAGTAAATGGCACCCCCAAAACCTCTTTCTGTTAAACTAAATACAGACGGTTCAGTTCTACATAATGAAAAAATAGGTTGCGAAAGAATTATTAGAGGCATAAATGGAAAGTTTTCAGCTGGGTATGAACTTTAATGTAAACCTAGGGTATAATTATGTGGTAGTAGAGGTGCACTCAGTTGCTGCAGTAAGGCTTGTTCTTCAATATGATATAGATTTGCATTCTTTTCGAGCTCTTATTTTAATAATTAGGGAAATGTGCAGCAGACTAATCAACGAGAGAATATAACATCAGTTCTGAGAAGCAAATTTTTCTGTAGATAAAATGGTTAATTATGGTCATAGTGTTCTTTAATTTACCTTTTTGTATCTCTCTTTATCTTCATGCGGATTCTATCAACATTTTATTTTCAAGAACTATTGTCTTTTAGTTTATTTTTCTTTAGGATTTAAGGCCCGTTGTTAATAAAAAAAAAACAACGAATGGGTTAGGTCTAAAATGTCATCTAATTCATGTTTTTACGATGCAAGTTGCTAGTTTAATTATGCAAGTTACTTGAATCGTTTATATCCCAAATTTGTTCTTTAAGGGCAAATGTTATGAATTCAAAAAGTGAATTTCAACAAGGCTAAGGTTTGGTGTTGCTTTGGACAGGAAACCTACTTAGGATTATAGTGAATGTAAAAGAGAAAAAAAAGTTGTAAAACTAACGTTCTTCTATTTTTGCCAAATTAGGTTTTAATAGCTTTTAAGTATAACTTATTTTTGGGATGCCAATAAGCCAATGAATCCTTGTAAGGTATGGATTCGGTGAGCGGTTGATGTTTGTAGTACTAAAACGCTAAAAAGTTATTTGGCTGACTGGTGAGTATTTTTAATGAGGAGCCATTGGATTATGTATGCTTTTAATCCAATGATAAAGATCTTTTTGAATTTAGTTTCATGTGATTGGCTACAAATATTAGTTTTATGATGGTTCTTGTTGTTAGATTTAAAATATTTTGTGGTATTATATCAAAAATTAGAAACTCAGATGTTTAAATTGAGGAAAAAACAACCATTTGTACCCATGAACTTTACGAACGTTGACAAAAGTACCCATTAAAAAAGGAAACCAACATTGTATCCATCAAAGATGGATTCCGTACGACAAAAGTACCCAAATCCTAAATTTATGTTGACTTTTTAATAAAATTCTAAAATTACCCCATCCTTTATCTTCAACCCCTCCTCTCTTCTTTCCCAAATCTCATAACAGAAAATTTGGCGTACCATCCTGAGTGATGAGAGGATAATCACGTGCACTCAAAGTGATGAACCAATTCCAACCAGAATCCAATTTCAACATGATGGCAGCAGCACGCAGCGTGAGGGCAACATTGGATGAACCCAAGTACGTGATCCAATCAGCATTTCCAACCACATCAACGTTTCCAAAAGCCTGAATAGCCGGCACCGCCATCACAGCGGAGACAAGGGCCAACCTCTCGTCATCTCCGGCGTCCCTTCCAAGATGAAGGAGGTACCGATTCCTTGGGTGATAAACCGCCAGCATCAACCGCAAGATCCGATCCTTATCTTGGTGCCCGCCAAAGATAAAGTACGCAAAAGATGGAGGGTAAGGAGAACCTTGCTGAACAAGGGAAGGAAAAGCCTTTGGGGAGCTAAAGGAAGAGAAGGAAGACATTATCAGAACCATGAAAGTGAGGAACACCGCACTGAACAGCGTGAAAAGTCATTTTCTCTCAGCTCCCATGATAGTGGGTGTGGCTTGCGGTGCCGTTGGGGCATATGGCGTGTGGGTGGTTCCGGTGAAAGGAGGGATTTTTGGAATCCGATCGGTTGAAGAGAGGAGGGTTGAAGATAAAAGATGGGGGTAATTTTGGAATTTTATTAAAAAGTCAACATAAATTTAGGATTTGGGTACTTTTGTCGTGCGGAATCCATCTTTGATGGATACAACGTTAGTTTTCTTCTTTAATGGGTACTTTTGTCAGCGTTCGTAAAGTTCATGGGTACAAATGGTTATTTTTCCTTTAAATTAATTTAAAATTGATGAAATTTTTGGGTAAGATATTTTTTGTTTTATTTTGCGCAGACAACAGATATGTGGGCGGAGATCGATGAACACTGGAGTGGGGGTGTCAGGCTAGAGTGGCAGAGGAACAACAGTGAAACTAGCACGGCATGTAATGCTGCTGGGGCAGGATGGCTTCTTGGCCAATATCCTTGCCGCCAACATGCATGACCTCTCCTTACTAGCACAGTCCTTCACCTCCAATGACGGCATCCCCAACGCCCGCGATCATGTTGGCAGACAACGGTACTTCAGGTATGCAGCAACGCCTCGACAGCAACCATGGAACTTATGCCTCGACGAGGAGGATTAGGTGTGGTAGGGATGAGATTAGGAGGGAGATGTTGTCACATGTATGATTGAGCAGATGCCTCCCTCCTCTTCGTCATTCTTTTCCTCTTCTTCCTCTGCCGTCGCAAGTGCACCGCTCCTTCCACTATCTCCATCGCCAGTGACAACTACGAACCTCCCCACCGCCTCTCCTACTCACTCTTTTGTCGTGCCACCAACTCCTCCTCTCCACTCGGTCATGGCAACTTTGGTACCGTCTTCTCTAGCATCCTCCCTCCTCCGGCGAGAATTATATCTTAGTAAAGCTCTGGACCCTACAACAACCTCACAGCAACGAGAGCGTGAGTTTTACAACAATATCTTCTTTCTAATTCGTTTGCGAAAATTGAAATCAATGAATCAAATGGAACTCTGAAGAATGGGTTGTGTTCCATTTTTTGGATATTGACATTTTTGGATTTTTTGTTAAACAAAAAGTGAAAAAACGTGGTTGATTAGATTTATCTACTAGTCACTGTTCTTTAGAGTTTTGAGAAAAAATGGAACATTTTATGAAAATAAAAATGAACAATAAATAAATTTTACATTATAAACTAATTCTATATTGTAAACCAATTATGATGTGCTAAATAATTTGATTTAATCATTTTTCATTAATTATAATAAGATGTTTTGAAAAATTAGTAATATTGAGAGTAACTTAATTGATTATTATAGTAATATATATTGGAAATCAGTAATTTTATTACATTAATTTATTAATTATAGTTAATTTATATAGAGAATAATTTTATTAATTTTAGTAACATGTCATGTGAAATTAATAATTTTTTAAAGTAATTTTATAGGTTATAATAATATGATTTAGGAAATTAGTTATTTTTTTAGTAATATTATTAATTATAGTAATATGATTTGAGAAATTAGTAAATTTTTAAAATAATTTTATTAATTATATTAATATAAAATGAGAAATTAATAATTATGTTAAATTAATTTTATTAATTATAATAACATGTCATGAAAAGTTATTAATTATATAGAGTATAATTAGCGTAAGATGCTATAAAAACTAATATTTTTTAGATTAATTTTATTAATTTAATAGATGTTACCATTGATTTGGGAAAAAAATAAAAAATAGAAAAAATATATATGCAGTAAAAGCAATAATAGTTTCTACGGTTCAAATGAAAAGATAGAAAAAANAATGCTTTTATTACATTAATTTTATTAATTATAGTAAGATGTTATGTGAAATTAATAATTTTTTAGATTAATTTTATAGGTTATAGTAATATGATATGAGAAATTAGTAAATTTTTAAAGTAATTTTATTAATTATATTAATATGGTATGAGAAATTAATAATTATGTTAAATTATTTTATTAATTATAGTAAGATGCTATTAAAATTAGTATTTTTTGGATTAATTTTATTAATTTGATAGGTGTTACTGTTGAAACAATAACCGATTCTAAAGTTTAAATAAAAGAATGGATGTATATCAAGTATAGGAAACAAGGATTTCATA